>NC_135810.1:2960818-3274568 GCF_964213995.1 Mustelus asterias | reverse complement strand
CACTGTGCCACAAAATGAGATATCAGGGTTGATGACTTAGAGGTTGGTCAAAAGGGTATGTTTGAAGGAGTGTCTGAAAGGAGGAGAAAGTAAGAGCAAGGTAAGGAGGTATAGGGAGGGAATTCCAGAGTTGAAGGTCCAGGCAGCTGAAGGGATAGCCCCCAATGAAGAATTAATATTGGAATTTGCCAAAGTCCAGGGATGGCAGACACAGAGATCACAGAATGTCATAAAGAGGGATCCCTTATAAATAGTAAAAGGTGATAAAAGGAGAAGTAGGGCTGCTTATGGACTCAAGAGGCAATTTACACATGG
Source organism: Mustelus asterias (assembly GCF_964213995.1). NCBI lineage: Eukaryota > Metazoa > Chordata > Chondrichthyes > Carcharhiniformes > Triakidae > Mustelus > Mustelus asterias. The sequence continues at coordinate 3,274,253 of NC_135810.1, read as the reverse complement.
AGGTAGGGGGCATGGCTGAGGTAGCAAATGAATACTGTGTAGCTGTCTTTACCAAGGAGATAGATGGAACACAGCCCACGGCGACAGATGAGGAAACTCTGTCCCTAGAAGTGCTCAAAATTGATAAGGAGTTAGTGTTGAATAGACTATCGGTACTTAAAGTTGCAAAGGCCTTGGAACCAGATGCATTGCCTCGAAGGGTGTTTTGAAGGAAGTGAGAATGGAAATTACAGGAGCGCTGGCCATAATCTTTCAGTCCTCTCTAGATTCACGGGAGGTGCCAGAGGCCTGGAGAATTGCAAATGTTATGCCCTTCTAAAAAAAGGTTGTAAGGGTGCCCCCAGCGATTGTAAACCAGTCAGTTTAACATCAGTGGCACACAAGCTTCTAGAAGCAGTTATTCAGGATAGAATTAGTTGTCACATGGAAAAATGTGGGTCGATTAAGAAGAGCCAGCATGGATTTCTAAAGGGGAAATAGTGTTTAACTAACGTGCCAGAGTTTTTTGATGAGGTAAAGGTCGATCAGGGTAATGCTGTTGATGTGATGTACATGGACTTTCAGAAGGCATTCAATGCAGTGACACACAACAGACTGTGAAAAAGATTATAGCTCATGGAATAAAAGGGACAGTGGCAACATAAACATAAAATTGGCTGAATAATAGGAAACCTAGAGTGAGGGTCAATGGATATTTTTCAGGCTGGAGGAAGGTTTGTTGTGGTGTTCCCCAAGGATCCTTGCTTTTCCTGATACATGCTAATGATCTAGATCTTGGTATGCAGGGGAAAAAATAAAAGTTTGTGGATGACATAAAACTTGGAAATATTGTAAACTGTGAAGATGACAGTGTAGATCGTCAAAAGGACATAGACAAGTTGGTGGAGTGGGCTAATGGGCGGCAGATGAAGTTCAATGCGGAGAAGGCTGAGGTGATGCATTTTGTTAGGAAGGACATGGAGAGGCAATATAAAATAAGGGGTAAAATTCTTAAAGAGGTGCAGGAGCAGAGGGACCTGGGTGTATATGTGCATAGATCAATGAGACGGCAGGAGAGGTGGAGAGAGCAGTTAATAAAAAATATATTATCCTGGGCTTTATTAATAGGGGCACAGAGTTCAAGAGCAAAGAGGTTTTGCTGAACTTATGCAAGACGCTAGTTAGACCTCAGCTGGAATGTTGTGTACAGTTCTGGGCGCCACACCATAGGAATGATGTGAATACATTGGAGAGAGTGCAGGAGAGGTTTACAAGAATGGTTCCAGGGATCAGAGAGTTTGGGACTGTTCTCCTTGGAGAGAAGAAAGCTGAGAGGAGATTTGATAGAGATGTTCAAAATCATGAGAGGGCTGGACAGAGTAGATAGGGAGAAACTGTTCCTCTTTGTAAAAGGATCAAGAATGAGTGGGCACAGATTTCAAGTGATTTATAAAAGAAGCAAATGTAATGTGAGACTAATTTAGTGAACCTTCACTGTACCGTCTCGGATAACGTGTCGAGCAAGACTACACAGCGTACTCCAGATGTATGACCTCACCCAGCTGAAATCAATGCAATTGTTAATAGTCAAACGTAGTAAACAGGTTATTGTTACAGACTAATTAAATTTAAAGTGATTTACAAAAGAAGTAAATGCGATATGAGACTAAGCATGTTCATACAAGGAGTGGTTCAAGTCTGGAATGTGTTGCCTGGAAGAGTGGGGGAGGCAGGTTCAACTGAGACATTCAAGAGGGCATTAGATGATTATTTGAACAGAAACAATGTGCAGGGGTAGAAGGAAAAGACAGGGGAATGGCACTGAGTCATGATGCTTGTTTGGACAACCGGTGCATTCATGATGGGCCAAATGGCCTGTTTCTGCATCCTAACAATTCTGCGATTCTGAATGTTGTGGAGTGGATGGAGTTACACAGATAGGGAGAGGCGAGGTCATGGAGGAACTTGAAAAGAATGGCAAGAATTTCACAGTCAAGGATTTGTTTCTCTCTGAGCCAGTGTAGGTTAGTGAGCACAAGCGCGATAGCTGAATGGGAGCTAATGCGAGCCAGGACATGGGCAGAGTTTCGGATGGCTTCATGCTAATGGAGGGTGGCTGGCATTGGAATAGGCACTGTATGGAAGCAGCAAAAGCATTGTTGAGGGTTTCAGTAGCTGATAAGCTGAGGTGAGAACTGCACCTCAGGTGACACATAATTCTAATCTGAGGTAATGAAAAAAAACAGTATTTTTCTCTCCGATTAAGACCTTTGTTCAAGTGGCAAGTGTGATTTAATTGAAAATCAGAATATTGCCAGTTTCGTACACAATTTCTTGAGTATTGGAGAGGTATAGTGGAGTCAGAACATTGATGCCATTGGTCGATGCAAGGGAAACACGTCCTATAAAATTCTAAACTTTGCTGTGTCACGGTACAGTTTTTCATGAAAGCTTACTGTCAAGGCTTTATACATTCACTACTTTGCTCAAACACTCCAACTTACTCAAATCTAGTAATATTTTAAATATTTTATCCTGGAATTCCCTCCCTAATGGCATTGTGGGTCAACCCATAGCACATGGACTGCAGTATTTCAAGAAGGCAGCTCATCACCACCTTCTCAAGGGCAACTAGGTGTAATAAGTCTTTGGAGGCAGAAGTCCCTTCACCAAAATCCCTTTATTTACAAGTCTGACAACAGCATACAGAGTGTTTTCAGTTAGCAGTCTACACTCGGAGTCCCAGAGGAACTGACACGCCTGGTTAAATACAAAGCAAGAGGCTCCCTGATTGGCCCATCAATTTGGCCCTTAATCAGGGAGTTCATTTTCGAACAGGCCCACCTCAATTGCCTGATTAACGTCATTACGTTAGGGATGGGCAATAAATGCTGGGTCTAGCCAGCGACGTCCATGTCCCACAAACGAATAACAAAAATTCCAAAGGTGTGTCTTCAGTTGAGGTGGCAATGGATAATACGAAAAGCCTGTTATGTACAGGCTGTATCAACCTTATTTACCCAGTTATGATAATTAGTGATATTTTGGTTCTATTCACTTTGAGAAAGTCTTCAGTCAAGAGCAGTCTCGCAGTGTGTGTGATCCTCATCCGTGTATTGTCCTGGCAAAGGGCTGCCTTCTCTCCTCGTCAAGCCTCAATGATGAAAGTGAAACTCCTGGTCACCTAAGGGAACCGAGAAGGCTGAGCACTATCACCTCAGAAGCTACTGTTGGAGCTACACTAGGGCAGACTCAGATCCGATTAGTTCTGGGAAATATCTTAAACCTGATGTGAATTAATATATGCTGCAGCTTGCGGGCATTAGATTGATCTTGCGTTAACCTGTTATTGTCACTCAGCAGTTTATTCAGCCCATCAAGTCCGCACTGACACATTAGAAATACCTGAACTTCCACCTAATCCCATCTGCCAGCACTTGACCCATAGCCCTGAATGTTATGATGTGCCGAGTGCTCATCCAGATACTTTTTAAAGGATGTGAGGCATCCCGCCTCCACCACCCTCCCAGGCAGCGCATTCCAGACCGTCACCACCCTCTGGGTAAAAAATGTTTTTCCCCACAACCCCCATGAACTTCCTACCCCTCACCTTGAGCCTCTGTTTTAAAATGTCTAATCATCCTACTACAGCTGGAAGAACAGTAAATATCATTTGATAACTCACCTTTGAATCACCTTGAAACATTAAAGGCGATATATAAATGCAGATTGTTGTTGCATTTGGAGCTACATTCTGGGAACATATTAATCATAGAATCCCTACAGTGCAGAAGGACACCATTCGGCCCATCGAGCCTGCACTGATAACAATCCCTCCCAGGTCCTATCCCTGTTACCGCACGTATTTACCCTGCTAGCCCCCCTGTCACTAAGGGACAATTTACCATGGCCAATCCACCTAACCCATCTTTGGACTGTGGGAGGAAACTGGAGCATCCGGAGGAAACCCATGCAGACACAGGGAGAACATGCAAACTCCACACGGACAGTGACTCAAGCTGGGAATCGAACCTGGGTCTCTGGCGCTGTGAGGCAGCAGCGCTAACCGCTGTGCTACCATGCCGTCCAATGTGCCATTGATTCTAGAAATTGACAAGTATGAAGCAAATTCTGCCGATTTCCCCAAGATGATAATTTATATGCCTGTGGAGACTTCCGAAAATTTATTTCCAAACTGAAAATGAGTGATTCTTTTTGGATAAGAATATTCATACAATGAAGGAACTGATTCAAGGAGCTGAATAGCCTTCTCCTGTTCTTTTCTAGGACAAAGCATCATAATCATAGAATCATAGAATCATACAGTGCAGAAGAGGCCTTTCGGACCATCGACCCCACACCAACACATTAGAAACACCTGAACTCCCAGCTAATCCCATCTGCCAGCACTTGACCCATAGCCCTGAATGTTGTGATGTGCCAAGTGCTCATCCAGATACTTTTTAAAGGATGTGAGGAATCCCACCTCCACCACCCTCCCAGGCAGCGCATTCCAGACCCTCACCACCCTGTGGGTAGAAAAGTTGTCTCTCACATCCCCCCTAAACCTCCTGCCCCTCACCTTAAGCCTATGTCCCCTCATGACTGACCCTTCAACTAAGGGGAACAGCTGCTCTTTATCCACTGTCCATATCTCTCATAATCTTGTACACCTCGATCAGGTCGCCCCTCAGTCTTCTCTGCTCCAACGAAAACAACCCAAGCCTATCCAACCTCTCTTCATAACTTAAATGCTCCATCCCAGGCAGCATCCTGGTGAATCTCCTCTGCAACCCCTCCAGTGCAATCACATCCTTCCTATAATGTGGCGACCAGAACTGCACACAGTGCTCCAGCTGTTGCCTCACCAAAGTTCTATACAACTCCATCATGACTTCTCTCCTTTTGTAATCTATACCCCGATTGATAAAGATGAGTGTCCATATGCCTTTTTCACCATCCTACTAACATGCCCTTCCGCTTTCAGAGATCTGTGGACAAACACGCCAAGGTCCCTTTGTTCCACAGAACGTCCTAGTGTCCTACCATTCATTAAGTACTTTCTTGTCAAAATACTCCTTCCAAAGTGCATCACCTCACACTTTTCAGGGTTAAATTCCATCTGCTACTTATCTGCCCATTTGACCATTCCGTCTATATCTTCTTGTAGCCCAAGACACTCAACTTCACTGTTAACCACCCGGCCAATCTTTGTGTCATCCGCAAATTTACTAATCCTACCCCCACATGGTCATCAATGTCATTTACATAAATGATGAATAATAGGGGGCCCAACACGACTCCCTGTGGTACGCCACTGGATATAGGCTTCCAATCACTAAAGCAGCCTTCTGTCATCATCCTCTGTCTCCTACAACTGAGCCAATTTTGAATCCACTTTATCAAATTACCCACGTGAATTTATCTTCTTTACATGTCTCCCATGTGGGACCTTGTCAAAGGCTTTGCTGAAATCCATGTCAAGTATACATCGACTGCACTCCCCTCGTCTACACATCCGGTCACCTTCCTCAAAAAATTCAATCAAATTTGAAATAGCCCTAATCCTTCCACCAGTGAAGGGGAACCGCATATTTAATCTAAAATCCCCAAGTTCAAAGTTTGATGTCTCATAAATAACTGTGCTTATATCTTTTCCATTAATCTTCCAAATAAAACAATTCACGCCCCACCAGTCAAATGGAAATCACACACCTTTCTCTGCTCCTGTTAAAGCTGCCTCGCTCAGCTATACTGTGTTCACTGTCCCCTTGGTTTCCAATGAAAGCAAGCAGGTGGATAATTTTAGATGACTGGTGAATACTGAGGAAAGGTCCAAAGGGAGTTAACGCAGACAGCCGGTGTGACATCTGCATTTGAGCTGCTGTTGGAAGCCTGTCTAATTCTCCTGCTCTGCATCCCACCAAGATCTCTGCGCTCATCCAATTCCAGCCTCAGTAGGCACATCGTCCTTTTCCTTGCTCCCACCATTGGCGGCAGTGGTTAGCACCGCTGCCTCACAGCGCCAGGGACCTGGGTTCGATTCCCGGCTTGGGTCACTGTCTGTGTGGAGTCTGCACGTTCTCCTCGTGTCTGCGTGGGTTTCCTCCGGGTGCTCTGGTTTCCTCCCACAGTCTGAAAGACGTGCTGGTTAGATGCATTGGCTCATGCTAAATTCTCCCTCGGTGTACCCGAACAAGCGCCGGAGTGTGGCGACTAGGGGATTTTCGCAGTAACTTCATTGCAGTGTTAATGTAAGCCTACTTGTGACCAATAAATAAACTTTACTTTGCGGTTCTGTCTTTGGCTGACTGGCTCTTCACCTCTGGAATTCCCTTCCTCGACCTCCCTTCCTTCAAGGGAACCAGGGGGGAAAGTAGCAACCCAGATTATTCCTGTCAGAACAGCTGGAAGGAGAACGAAATAAAAACAGAAAATGCTGGACAAACATCTGGCAGTGTCTGTGGAGAGAGAAACAGAGTTAACATTTCGAGTCCATGTGATTCTTCCACAGTGGAGAAGAAAGAGTTGCATTTACATAGCGCCCAAAGTTCTTTGCAACCATTATGGTGCTTTTGAAATGTAGTCACTCTTGCAATGTAAGAAACATGGCAACCAATTTGTGCACAGCAAGCTCCCACCAGATTATCTGTTTTAGTGATGTTGGTTTAAGAATAAATCTTGACCCAGGGCAGTGCACTTCCTTGCCCGTTTCTGAAACAGTGGCCACAGGGATGTTTTGTGATTTCCTGAGAGGTCAGGCGCGGTCCCAGTTTAAAGTCTCACTCAAAAAGCCGCACCTCCAACAGTGTGGCACTCCCTCAGTGGAGTTTTGTGCTCAAACCTCTGGAGTGGGATTTGAACCAGCAACCTTCTGCCTCAGAGATCAGATTGCTATGAGTTTGTAAACCAACACCCCATGCTGCAATTTCAGCTAGGCAAACAGCATAGAGGCATGGAAACATAGAAACTAGAAGCAGGAGTAGGCCATTCTGCCCTTCAAGCCTGCTCCACCATTCATTTTGATCATGGCCGATCATCAAGTTCAATATCCTGATGCCCCCTTCCCCCCATATCCCTTGATCCAAGAGCTATATCTAATTTCTTCTTGAAATTACACAACGGTTTGGCCTCAACCACATTCTGTGGTAGTGAATTCCACACATCCCCCCCCACCCCCCCAGGTGAAGAAATTTCTCCTCACCTCAGTTCTAAAAGGCTGACCCCTTATCCTCAAACTATGACCCCTCGTTCTGGACTCCCCACCATTGGGAACATTGGGCGGAATTTTACAAGAAAAATTCTAAGGGTGGGATTTTATGGCCTCACTCGAGCAAGACCAGAAATTCCTGCCTGAGGACATTTCCATTATCTGCCCCTCGCCCACTCTGATTCCATGGCGGGCGAAACGGTAGAATTCCAGCGTAAGTTTCCAGCTAACGTGAAAATGGGAGAGTTGCAGATCTGTTTTTTGGGTGTATTTTTACTCCCAATCCTGAGCACATAATGCATGAAAAAATGGGCTAGATTGTTTCTAGCTACTGCAAGCAGTGGGCGGGGCTTAATTTGCCAGCCAGCAACAGAGGGAGCTATTGTGCATGTGCAGACCTTTGTATCAGCATGTGTGCAATTCCAACAGCAGAGGGCGACATAGAGAGAGAGAGGGAGGGAGCTGTCAGGCCTCAGCTGACTGGAGCCAGCCTCAACCAATCCACCCCCCTGCAATCATGGGGTCCCACGGCCGATCATGTTGTGCCAAGGAGCCCAGTGGGCATTGTCAAAGTGCTTGGCTGGCACTGCCAGGCTGGTGCTACCCAACGCAGCCCCCCTTGCCCTTGACCTTCCCGGGGGGGGAGGGCGGTCTCAATGGCCTCTGGTTCCACCGGCAAGGGCAACACAACTGTTCCCCGTTCATTGGGAGCAGATGTTTTCCTCGCCGGAGAGAACCTCACCCACCGAGGCCATTAGAGCAAGTAACCCTGGACAATTGAGCGCTGGGCTCACTAACTACATGCAAATTAGAATTTAAATATATTTAAATAACTTATTCAGCCTCTCGCCTGATATCCGGTTCTGGTAAGATCACCAGAGCCGAGACATTGAGCGCGATCCTGATTTCTTGGCTCTTGTCCGATTTTACCGACTCACTCCGTCCATCAATGGACAAGGCGAACCGGTAAAATTCCGCCCATTCTTTCTGAATCTAACCTGTCTAACTGTTTTAGAATTCCCCTCTCACTCTTCTAAACTGCAGTGAATATAATCGTAACCGACTTAGTCTCTCCTCATATGACAGACCTGCCGTCCCAGGAATCAACCTGGTAAACATAAGAACATAAGAACATAAGAAATAGGAGCAGGAGTAGGCCATCTAGCCCCTCGAGCCTGCCCCGCCATTCAATAAGATCATGGCTGATCTGACGTGGATCAGTACCACTTACCCGCCTGATCCCCATAACCCTTAATTCCCTTACCGCTCAGGAATCCATCCATCCGCGCTTTAAACATATTCAGCGAGGTAGCCTCCACCACCTCAGTGGGCAGAGAATTCCAGAGATTCACCACCCTCTGGGAGAAGAAGTTCCTCCTCAACTCTGTCTTAAACCGACCCCCCTTTATTTTGAGGCTGTGTCCTCTAGTTTTAACTTCCTTACTAAGTGGAAAGAATCTCTCCGCCTCCACCCTATCCAGCCCCCGCATTATCTTATAAGTCTCCATAAGATCCCCCCTCATCCTTCTAAACTCCAACGAGTACAAACCCAATCTCCTCAGCCTCTCCTCATAATCCAAACCCCTCATCTCCGGTATCAACCTGGTGAACCTTTGCTGCACTCCCTCTAGAGCAAGGGCATCCTTCTTCAGAGCTATATCTAATTTCTTCTTGAAATCACACGACATTTTGGATTCAACTACTTTCTGTGGTAATGAATTCCACACATTCGCCATCCTCTGGGGTGCCAATAGATCTCTTAGTGTCAGGGGGACTAGCTAGGGGTAGGTGCATGGGGTTATGCAGATAGGGCATGGGTGGGATTGTGTTCGGTGCAGACTCGATGGGCCGAATGGCCTCCTTCCGCACTGTAGGGATTCTATGATCCTATGATTCTATGATTTCAGCTGCCGTGCCAGGGCAGAGAGTGTTTACTCACAGAACAATGAAAGCACGCAGATCCTAAAAGCTGGGATGGGGAGCTGGCATACGAGAGGTTAAATCGACCACACTCGTCTGCTGATGAAGCCATTGAGTAGCAGTGAAGCCTGTCTCATCTCAGGGCAAGTAACAATAATGAACTTGGTTGGAGATGCCTTCCTGACAATTACTGACATCCACCCAAGGTAGGGAAGTTTGATTCCCAGTCATGACTGTCACTCAAGCCTGGCTTCCCCCTCCTCACACCGTGAAGCAAGAAATGATTTGTATTTCAGTCCACTGCTCTGATCCTGCCACATAATGTTCAGCATAAAAGGAGAACCCCAGGCTTACAGTAATGTGCAGTTATTATGCAGCCAGCTTACCTGATGAATGACACTCACTTATCGTTATTATGACAGGTTATCAATGAAAGTCTTCCAGAGTAAGGGTTTGGACTTACTGAGAGAAGCCATCAGCAGTCAGGAACAAGCAAAACGAGGTCACACTTGCCAGAGCAGGGAGACCGGGGAGATTCAAGGCAGGGCATTGCTCACAACTTGTAACCATTTAAAATGTTCACGCTAAATAAAACAGCAGGGGTGAGATCGCAGTGGGTAAATGAGTGATGTGCAGTGCCACAGTTTGCAGGATAAAGTCAATGAGTCATGCCATGTTTTTATTATGAAGAATTACAGGATCACTGGAGGTCTTGTGGTGTAGTCGGATGTGTCCTGGCCTCTAAGTCAGGAGTGCCGGATTCAAGTCCTCACCTCTCCTGCACCCACCTCCCCCCTCCTCCCACCTACTTGATTTTCATTTTGATTTGATTTGAGTTATTATTGTCAAATGAATTAACATACAGTGAAAAGTATTGTTTCTTGCGCGCAATACAGACGAAGCATACCGTTCATAGAGAAGGCAAGGAGAGAGTGCAGAATGTGGTGTTACAGTCATAGCTAGGGTGTGGAGAAAAGATCAACTTAATGCAAGGTAAGTCCATTCAAAAGTCTGACAGCAGCAGGGAAGAAGCTGTTCCTGAGTTGGCTGTCTGAGTGACCTCAGACTTTTGTATCTTTTTCCCGTTGGAAGAAGGTGGAAGAGGGAATGTCCGGGGTCCTTAATCATGCTGGCTGCTTTGCCGAGGCAGCGGGAAGTGTAGACAGAGTCAATGGATGGGAGTCTGGTTTGCGTGATGGATTGGGCTACATTCACGACCTTTTGTAGTTCCTTGCGGTCTTGGGCAGAGCAGGAGCCCATACCAAGCTGTGATACAACTAGAAAGAATGCTTTCTATGATGCATCTTTAAAAGTTGGAGAGTCGTAGCTGACATGCCAAATTTCCTCGCCTTCTGAAATAGTAGAGGTGTTGGTGGGCTTTCTTAACTATAGTGTCGGCATGGGGGAACCAGGACAGGTGACCCAGGAAGGTGCGTTTATAACATGACCAACATATGAAACCTGCAAATCCTTCCAACGCACACCAATGGCGAGCAGTCAGAGCGAGAGAGAATCCTGATCAGCCGGGTGGTGGAAAAATGTCTGAGCCTCGACCTTCACTATCCATAGCTCCAGACGACAGCATGCATGTAAACATGCGTGTTACCATATCAACCCAGACTCCCTGAGTGAATGTAACATATCACCACAGAATCTTCGCTGGTGCTTTCAGTAAGCAAGCCTTTTGGTGAATATCAAGCATTAGATCGAGCCCAAGGTGGGGCGTGTTTGTGGGGGTACCCGAGGTGACTGGTACTGCCCAAAGTTTAGATAATACAAGACTCATGAGGCAGATATCTCTGTATAAAGACATAACTTTATTTAAACCATCAGCCGCTAGGAGTTCATCAAAGGGTTAAGTAGCTCTGACATGGGGCAGTGAAACCTCTCCAGTGAACCTAACGTACGCAATCGAGAACAGATCAATTATAATTTTTTCTCATCAATTATTCCTGCCTTTCAATCACTTTAAATCAATCATCTTCAGGATACACAAATCAACAACAATAACTGTCAAATACTTTAGCCAATCGCATTCCACTCCTCAGCATAACAGTATTTTATTAGTCTGTGAAATCCGGATGCTAACTCCTGTCTTGGCTGACCCCACTCTCTGGTTGCCTAGTAGCCTAAGGTTCTCAGCCCAGAGTTCAAATATAAGTTCTCATGGGTTCCCTTAAGTGTCACTGTCTAACTAGGCTAACTCATGACACCACGTCTGGGCACCAGTCCATCTTGTCCGGACAGTGAATAAACCCTATTCATGAAATATGATTAAGTGTTCTAAATGTTCTTTCCAACCGAAACTTTAACAGAAAGATTTTGCATGTTTCCAAGGTTCTTTTATTATCTTGAAATATGGCTTCATCCTAATGTCTTTTTCCCGTGGCGCCAAGCAGCAAATTGGCCAAAGTTAACAATATTCCTTAAAATCAATAGTAATACATTCAAAATATCAGCTGATGTGTTTTATAATCTGTGACTTCAGCCAGGCAAATGAGGTTGGCCTGTTGGAGTATGAACTCCCTGATTGTGTCCTCATCAAAAAATGTCCCTGATTGAGTCCTCTTGGCAAGGCGTTCCATCTACAGGTCCAGGCAGTGGGCGACCAAGGGGGTCGTCCAACCAGACTGTCTGCCCCTCCACCATGGCTACATTCGTGGCTGGGTGTCCCTGGAAAGGGAGCATGCGATGTCCGAGGACACTGTTGATGCCTTCCATGCCCGTTGGACACCGCAGGGACTGGAGTGTATTATTGACCCCTTTAATCACATTTTAATTTGATGCTTTAAGTTTCCTTTCCGCTTTGTCTTTTGTTTCGGGTGGTTCCTCTCCTTTTAGGAAGCTGCCCCTTTTGAGTTGTCCCTAAGTTAAGTTGATTTTGTTTATTTGATTGAATGTAAAAAGATGTCCCTGATTGAATCCTAATTAATGGCCCAATCAGGGAGCCTCATGTTCCCTATTTAAAGCAGGTGTGTCAGTCTCTCTGCCTGCTGTAGCACGGAGCTTGACTAGGTGCACTGGGTTGTATAGTACGTTGTGTAAATAAAGGGACACTAGTGATGGGACCTCCGCCTCCATGGATTTATTGCAGTGGCGACAAGGAAAAAAAGGAGTGATCTGAAGGAACTTGCTTAACCACCGCACATATTGAGGGTAAGCCATTGTTGGACAAGCATGCTCCTGTTTGGGAAGTTGGACTCTTTTGACCCTACAGTGGAAGACTGGGCCCAATATGTGGAATGGATCAAATATTTCTTCAGGGCAAATGACATGGCCTCAGATGAGGAGCAAAGGGCTATCCTGCTGACTGCGTGTGGACCGGCAGCTTTTGGTATTACGCTCAGTTTAACTTTCCCAGAGGCACCGGGCACAAAGTCCTTCCAGGAGTTGATGGACTTAGTAAAAGAATATTACAGCCCTAAGCCACCTCTGATCCTGCGAAGGTACCGGTTTTACTCCACATTCCGAGAGGCCGGGGAGTCAATCAGCTGTTTCCTGACAAGGCTAAGAAATCTGGTGGAGGCTTGCGAATTCGAGGTGACATTAAATGAGATGCTCCGAGACCGGTTGGTGTGCGGAATCAACGATCTGGCCATACAGAAACACCTGTTGGCAGAGGCCCAGCTGGACTGTAAACAGGCATTACAGCTGGCCTTGTCGTTAGAAAAAGCGGCAAGTGGAGCGCATGAGCTCCAAGGTATCCCGATGGAGGTAGAAGCCAACACTGGGGAGACTGGGTTAGGGGACTACCACTGCGGGGCAGGCCACTACATAGCAGCCCTCCGGAAGAATTCGGATATGAGGGAGCCCAGGTCCACCTATAGAACCGCACCTAGACAAGGTCAGATTAAGCCCAGAGTGACAGCAGTTCTTGTAGAGCCCCGCCTGACACGACATTGCGATGGTTGCCAATGTCAGGAGGCGCAGAAGGAAAGCAAAGTTCCAAAACCGACATTTCCGAAAAGAACACGTAGGCCACGGGACAGGAGAATGCACAACCTGGAAGCTCCACCTACCTCCGACGAGGAACAACTACTGTGCGTAGCGATGACAAAATCAGAACCCATCAAATTGTCAGTGAGACTGAACAGACATCCAATTATAATGGAGGTCGACACAGGGGCACAACTATATCGGTCATCGGACAAACTGTGTTTAACAAGATACGTACTGGACTCCCAACCCTTAGCCCTGACCAAGACTTCGGCAAGACTGATCTCCATGGTTCTATATGGAGATCTATACAGAGGAACCACTAAAAGTGATGGGTACAACCCATATGCCAGTTGCTTGCAGGAAACAACTGGTTAGGCTACTATTAATGGTAGTGGAAGGTTCGGGACTAAGCCTATTGGCTGAAAGAGATCCAGCTAGGCTGGGCAAATATTTTTCAGCTGGAAAATGGTCACCTGAGTGAGGCCCCAAGCAAATATCTGAGGTTTTTTGGGAAGGCCTTGGAACAATCAAAGGAGCTAAAACGAAATTCCACGTCGACTCGGAGGCAGTCCCAAAGTTTTGCGAAGCCTGGCCAGTACCATTTGCATTCAGGGAAAAAGTCGACACAGAAATTCAAAGGTTGCCGCACCTCGATGTCCCTGATTGAGTCCTAATTGATGGCCCAATCAGGGAGCCCAAATGGTTAGGCGTCTACAAACTGAACTCGGCAAACACAACGGGAACCGTTGAGAAACTGCACGCCTCGTTCGCAACACAAGAGATGCCGGAGATGTTTGTTTCCGACAATGGGTCAGTTTTCACCAGCCTAGAGTTCACAAAAATCATGAAATTGAATGGGATTCAGCACATCAGCAAGGCACCATACCACCCAGCATCTAATGGGCTCGCGGAGAGAGCAGTCCAGACCTTAAAGGCCAGGTTGCAAAAAACAGCCACTGGCGTCATTAGAGACCAAACTCTCGCTCTGGTTATTCAACGATGGGACAACTCCACACGTCACCACCGGAATCGCTCCAGCAGAATTACTGATGGGCAGACGACCCCACACCAGACTGAGCCTGCTGTTCCCAAACCTGGGAGGGAAGGTGGAAAAACACCAAGAAGCCCAATGCAGGGGCCATGACAACACTCGCCAAGAGAGGCACTTAGATACCGGTGAGAAAGTCTGGGTAAGAAATTATGCAAATGGATCTGCATGGACAACAGGAACAGTCGAGTCCAGGATGGGACCGGTGTCCTACCGAGTACGCGTGGGCGAGGCGGTTGTGAGGAAACACCTGGACCAGGCCTGTGCCTCAAACTCTCCACTCATTCCTGAGCCGAGTCTGCCCTGCAGTCTGAGGGACGAGCAGAGCCCCCCTGAACGGGCCAGTGCAGGTTCTCCAGCACCCCTGGTGGAGACCTCAGAGTCTGAGATGGACACGGGACGAAGCTGCAGCGATTTCCCCTACTGCCCAACGTGGAAGAGGGACCAGTCCCCCAGCGTTCTTTGCGGAAGAGACGACTGCCCAACCATTACACCCCACTGACATCAGAGGCCGAGTTGGAGGATCCAGACATGGCGCTCAAGCGGAGGAAAAGACCCCTGAGGAAAGCTAACCGAGAGGATTCCTCGGACTTTGAGGGGGAGGAGGAGTGTGATGACTTCAGCCAGGAAAATGAGGTTGGCCTACTGGAGTACGAACTCCCTGACTGAGTCCTAACTCGGGGACCTGGGGTGGAGGGTGCTACACGCAGTAGTACCATACAACCATAGGTTGTACCAGTTTACGGGCTCCCAAATGTGCCCTTTTTGCAACCTTGTGGAGCCCGTGAGCCATGTCTATGTTGTATGTCATAGGCTGCTCGACCTTTTCAGTTTTCTAAAAACCTTTTATTGATGTTTTGTTTGCACTTCAGCCCCACGCTCCTGATCTACGGGCACCTGGTGCAGAGGGGGGCGGGGAAGGGGGGGGGACCTCCTCGTGAACCTGCCTCTGGACCTGGCAAGGCGTTCCATCTACAGGTCCAGGCAGCGGGTGATCGAGGGGGTCGTCCAACCCAACTGTCCGCCCCTCTACTGCGGCTATGTTTGCAGCCGGGTGTCCTTGGAAAGGGAGCATGTGGTGTCCGAAGGCATAGTTGATGCCTTCTGTGCCCACTGGGTATCGCAGGGGTTGGGGTGTATTATTGACCCCTTTAATCACATTTTAATTTAATGTTTTAAGTTTCCTTTCCACTTTGTCTTTTGTTTCGGGCGGTTTCCCTCCTTTTGAGTTGTCCCTAAGTTAATTTGAGCCATAATCATAATCACTTATTTGAACCAATTACTGCATCTCTCGTGTGTAAATTGCTTCTTGTTCGCTCATAAACCTATTTTAAAAGTCATTTAACTGAACGCCGCTAGTCCTGTCAGTGCCTTTTACTGTCTATTGGTTCAAACATCTTACCACCCCATTTGGGGTTCCACTTACAGGGTGAAATGCCTTATCTTGTCAGAACCCCAGAACCAGGGGTCACAGTCTGAGGATTCGGGATAGACCAGTTAGAACGGGGCTGAGGAGACATTTCCTCACCCAAAGAGTGGTGAGCCTGTGGAATTCATTACCACAGGAAGTAGTTGATGCCAAAACATTGAATGTATTCAAGAGGCGGCTGGATCTAGCACTTGGGGCGAATGGGGTCAAAGGTTATGGGGAGAAAGCAGGATTAGGCTATTGAGTTGGATGATCAGCCATGGTCGTGATGAATGGTGGAGCAGGCTCGAAGGGCCAAATGGCCCCCTCCTGCTCCTATCTTCTATGTTGTCAGCTTGGATCTTGTATCTCTGTCTTGTGGGGAGCATGATTTGGATTCAATTTGAATTTCTTGGAGTGAGCAAGGAGATGGGATCTGGGTCCACCTGGTCCACTCTGAGCTTTGGCTTTGTAACTTTAAGAACGGAGTAAGAAATTTAAAAGTATAATACCATCCATTTTCCACAAAAACACACAATTTAGGAGCCGTGATCCCCTGGGTGTGAAGCCAGGAGGTTCAGGAGTGACCCAGTTTTGGTCTGTGGGAAATTAATCAATTTTAATGAGCGTCAGATTGGCGGAGAGCCGATTCACTCCATCCAGCCAGCCCAGCAGCAGGCTGGAGTACCTACCCCGCCAGCGGGGCTTCTGCCCCCTGGCTGGGGAGGAAGTCCTGCCCTCGAGATCGCCAGCAGTCCTGGCAGCACCAAGAGTGAATCCGTGCCAGCTGCTGGGACTCAGTCCCCAGGAGGACAAATAGATCCCAGAGCCAGGGGGGAGGTCCAAGGTATTTAGCAGTGGTGGAGGGGTGGAGGGAGGGGGGGGGTGGGGGTGTTGGTCGGGGGGGGGGGTGGGTGTGGTTGTGGTCAGGGGATGGGGGTGATGGCAATCAGGCAAGTAGGAAAAAGAGGGACTAATATCTTAGGGGGAAAGGCTGTTTATACTTTATTCCCAACACACACAGTACAAATATAAATCACTTAAAATATTTCATTTCCTAATAAATGGGGATTAAGGAAACAGAACAAAGCTGGGTAAATGGAGCTGCAGTAGATCATCAGTGGTCTCATTGAAATGCGGAACAGGCTCAAGGGGCTGAATGGCCTCCTCCTGTTCCTGTGATCCTATGCTGGGACACAGACCAGTACAGTTTGGAAGTGTTGAATCTTACAGAGGTTGGAGCGTCTCTGTTCTCCTGGTGAACTTGAGGGAATCAAATGCAGAATCTTTCTGAAAGTTGAAAAGGAGTTTCTGTTCCAATATATCCGGAATCGGGGACTGGGGCAAGTTGGTCACTCAAGAGATGCCGTTAAAACTGATGCTGGGAAAGTCATACTTCCCCTGTTTTGATTTATTTTAGATTTATTATTGTCACGGATATTAGTATGCAGTGACAAGTGTTGTTTCTTGCACGCTATACAGACAAAGCTTACCATTCATAGAGTACACAGGGGAGGAGGAAAGGTGAGGGAGTATAATTTTAAGAGCCTAGAACGAGAGTAAAAGATTGAGTTTGAGGGTTTGCGGGGGACAGTTCGCAAGAAGTCACCACGCTCTGGCACCAACTTAGACATTTTTGTTATGTTTCAAATAAATTTGTTTAAAAGTGCATTTTAAAACCAGGCAGAATAGCCTGAGAAATGGATTAATCTATAGAATCCCGACAGTGCAGAAGGAGGCCATTCGGCCTAACGAGTCTGCACTGACTCCCTAAAAGAGCATCCCAACCAGGTTCCCCTCCCTAACCCCCGACACCAAGGCTAATCCACCGAACCTGAACATCTCGGGACACTGAGCAGTAATTTAGCATGGCCAATCCACCTAACCTGTGCACCTTTGGACTGTGGGAGGAAACCGGAACACCTGGAAGAAACCCACACAGACACGAGGAGAACGTGCAAACTCCACACAGACAGTGACCCAAGCTGGGAATCAAACCCAGGCCCTTGGCGCTGTGAGGCAGCAATGCTAACCACTGTGCCACCATGCCACCCGTGAATGGGTTTCAGCTGATCAGTTGTTCATTATCCAATGCAGAGCAGGTGGGGAGAATGATACCTAACTGGAGTGTTTTGATTTGATTTATTATTCTCATATGTATTAGTGTGCAGTGAAAAATATTGTTGTTTGTGCGCTATACAGGCAAAGCATACCATACATAGAGAAGGAAAGGAGAGAGTGCAGAATGTAATGTTACAGTCATAGCTAGGGTGTAGAGAAAGATCAACTTAATGCGAGGTATGTCCATTCAGAAGTCTGATGGCAGCAGGGAAGAAGCTGTTCTTGAGTCAGTTGGTATGTCACCTTAGACTTTTGTATCTTTTTCCTGCCAAAAGATGGTGGAAGGGAGAACGTTCGGGGTGCGTGGGGTTCTTAATTATGCTGGCTGCTTTTCCGAGGCAGCAGGTAGTGTAGACAGAGTCAATGGATGGGAGGCTGGTTTGAGTGATGGGTTGGGTTACATTCACGACCTTTTGCAGTTCATTGCCCCCTTTGCCCCTCTCTCCTTACCTTTTCTCCTCCTTTGCTTCCCTCTCCCTCTTTTTCTAATTTTTACCTCTCTCCCACCCATTCCGACCCCCCCCCCCCTCCCCCCACATCTTCATCGGTCACAGTTCACCCTCTGATTTCAGCTTCTCTGCCGTTTGGCCATTCACACCCTTTATTCTCTCTGTGGGCTGCCATTAGCAGCCTTTCCCCTTGTTTCCGGGGCTATGACTCATCTTTCATTCCCTTCCCCTGCAGTATAAATATCTCCCACTTTCTCTGCCTTTTAGTTTTGACAAAGGGTCGTCTGGACTCGAAACGTCAGCTCTTTTCTCTCCTTACAGACGCTGCCAGACCCGCTGAGATTTTCCAGCATTTTCTCTTTTGGTTTCAGATTCCAGCATCTGCAGTAATTTGCTTTTATCCTTTGTAGTTTCTTGTGGTCTTGGACAGAGCAGGAGCTGTATCAAGCTGGGATACAACCAGAAAAAATGCAGGGGGATAGGGGAGAGTGTCTGCTGGGAGAATGGGTGTGTTTTGTTTTGTTTTGGACATTTTTGATTCTGATAGGAATATGGGGAATTAGATTCTTTGATTATCCAGTGTTGTTGGAATCTGGAGAGCAACGTTCAGGAACACTGCCATTGGAGAGACTGCACTTTCCTTCCAGCAAAGGCCCCGAGGTAAATTCTGGGAGAGGGGTGATTGGAGTGAATAATCACAACACTCATAGATTCAGGGGAGCATTCCTGACATCTGCTTATCATTGATTACGGTTATCATAAGGTCTTTTTGCAAGTGTTTAGGTCTTAATATCTTCATGAATTTGCTGCTGAGAATCAGACACGTTGGGCTGGATTTTTACCATCCTGCTCGTCACGGGAATCGGAGCGGGCGAGGGGCGAACCATGGAAAGGTCCATTGACCTCGGGCGGAATTTTGCAGTTTCATAGAATCACTACAGTGCAGAAGGAGGCTATTCGGCCCATCGAGTCTGCACCGACCACAATCCCACCCAGGCCCTACAACCCCATGCATTTACCCTAACTAGCCCCCCTGACACTAAGGGTCAATTTAGCACGGCCAATCCACCTAACCTGCACATCTTTGGACTGCGGGAGGAAACCGGAGCACCCGGAGGAAACCCGCGCAGACACGGGGAGAACGTGCAGACAGTGACCCGAGCCGAAAATTGAACCTGGGTCCCTGGCGCTGTGAGGCAGCAGTGCCAACCACTGTGCCACCGCAACAGGAACGATCGAGGCTGTGAAATCCCACCCATTACCCCAGCTCAGACTTAGCCAGTGTTTTATAAAGAATAAAAGTAACCCATTTGCTTTGGTACTCTCTGCCTCTATTTATGAATGCTGCATTCCATTTTTTAATAGATTTCTCCACTTGTAAGGCCACTTTCAAATGTTGTGAGCGTGCATTCCTAGGGTCTCTCTGTTCATGCACCTCCTTTACAGCTGTACTATTTATTTCATATTGCCTCTCATCCATTCTTTCAAAAGAGATTGCGTTGATAATGTCTTTAAAAGTATCCTGATAAAGTATCTCAAGATGCTTCATGGGAGACTAATCAAATGCAATTGGATGCCCAGCCGTGTAAGGTGATGTTAGGAAAGGTAAACAAAAGCTTGACCAAAGGGGTAAGCCTCCTCAGTGTCCACGTCTTCAGTGAAAGCTTCTCAAATTAAAATATATTATTAATGCAATTTCTTCATGTTTTATGCAAGGATGTTTTTGGACTGTAGGGGGCGATCCTCCCATTGCGACCCGCAAATTGTCTGGCGGGTCCGGTCGGAGGAATTGCGTGTCGGCCATTTTGCGGGATTCGTGCATGCATCGGGAATGCATGCACGTCTCCCAGAGCTGGAGAACCGGAGTTTAAATGTGATTATCTCCCAGAACCGGAGTTTAAATGTGATTATCTCCCAGAGCTGGAGTTTAAATGTGATTATCGGGCCCGGCATGGAACTTGCTGGGCCCGATAGCATCTCCCACCCCGCCAGGAGTACTTCATTCCGGCAGGGTTTAGAGTTGCTCCCCACGTTCAAGAAACTAGCGGGAGACCCCGCCGGAGTGAAGGGGGGGCAATTGGGGCCCCCCAGGGGGTCAGGTGGCATGGGGTGGTGCCCCCTGGGCATGGGCACCCTAGCAGTGCCAGCCTGCGCTCCCTGGCACTGCCCGAGGGGCAAAGTGCCCATGCCGAGGGGGCACCTTGGCACTGCCCAGCGGGCATCGGGCAGTGCCAAGGGGGCAGGGCCTATTGTGGGCGGGGCCTAGGGGTGATTGGTGGGATGGGGTCACACTGCCACTCTGCATGGGAATTCGTCTGGGCTGGAGGGAGACCAGTGATTGGGGTGGTCTTGGGGGAGGTGGTCTGACCCCGGGTGGGGGCTCACCGGGAGAGGGGGGGGGTCTGCCGGGGTGAAGGAGGTGGGGGAATTGTCACTGCTGGCGCAGGGTGCGGGGGGGGGGGGGGAAGGTGGGCTGGACATTGGGACACTCCGGGGGGCGGGGGGTTGGTGGTCAGGGCTGATCTGGGAATTGTTGTGGGGGCCTCGATCGGGCCGTGAGGGGGGCTGGAGGGACAGCACTACAGGGGTCCCGGGCTGGCCAGCGATTGAGCTGGCAGCCAATGGGGAGACTAACAGATTGGGGCCACTGTGCATGCAGAGTTCCGGAACTGTCAGACTCCAGTGTGAATAGGCTCCGCCCCCCCTGGGTTTTTAATGATATTCATGATTGCGACCTCTGCATTGCACAGAGTGCGGAGACTCAGGCCTGAAGCTGCATTGAAAAAACAATTGTGATCTGGACCAGTTTGCCCACCAATTCAGCACTTTTAGGAGAATCACCCTCGCAGTTCCTGATATTGAGTATTGCTGGAAAAAGAGACATGGGGGGAGGGGAATTTTTCCATCCACGGGAATCGTAGTGGGCGCGGGGGGGGGGGGGGGGGAGGAAGGGGGTGTGGCGGGCAGAGCATGCAAAGGTCTGTTGACTTTGGATGGGATTGTCTGGTTTTCAGGTGAACGCAGCTGGAAAACCCTGCCCATGCTGTCGAAGCTTCCCATCTTGTACTCATCAGGACAGATGCAAGAATGCCAAATTCCAATGGGAGCAACAATTTACACTGCATAAGAAAAGGGAAACTGATTGGCTGGCAAGCCGATCCCTGCTAGGTCGAGATGTGTAGCCATGGCAAATGATCAGTGCTGACTTACTAACCAATCAGCACCCCTTTTCTCATGCAGTAACAATTGCTGCTCCTTTTGAAATCTGATACCCTTGTGTCTATCCTGATGAGCGCAAAATGAAAAGCTTTGACAAGATATTTCTTTTTTTAGAAACTTAAGTTCTGTACTACCAAGTGCCTAGTTCCTGATGTCTTTATGCTCTTCCCCAGTGGGTTATCCTCAAACCTCTGAGTCAGTCGGTTCTGCGTTCAAGTTCCATTTCAGAGATTGGAGCACATAGTCTAGACTGTCAATCCCACAGCAGTCAGTCCTGTCTGCTCGCTCAGCTGGATAGAAAAGCTCTGATGGCAGTATTTTGGAGAGGAGCAGGGAAATTCTCTCTTGCGACCTGACTAATATCCACCCCTCAATCAACATCACCAAGTCAGATGACCTGGCCAAAGCAGGTTGTGGGAGCTTGCTATGCAAGGGGGTGAGAAATTTCTTCACCCAGAGGGTGGTGAATGTGTGGAATTCACCACCAAAGAAAGTAGTTGAGGCCAAAACATTGTGTGATTCCGAGAAGAAGTTAGATATTGTTCTTGGGGTTCAAGGGGGGGAAGGAGGGATCAGGGTATTGAATTTGGTGATCAGCCATGATCGTAACAAATGGCGGAACAGGCTCGAAGGGCCGAATGGCCTCCTCCGGCCGCTAGTTTCTATGTTTTTAATTAGGGCAGCACGGTGGCAGTGTTAGCACGGGGACAGGGCCAGGGACCTGGGTTCGATTGCCAGCTTGGGTGACTGTCTGTGTGGAGTTTGCACGTTCTCCCCGTGTCAGCGTGGGTTTCCTCCGGGTGCTCCAGTTTCCTCCCACACTCCAAAGATGTGCAGGTGAGATGCATTGGCCATGATAAATTCTCCCTCAATGTACCTGAACAGGCGCTGGAGTGTCACAATATAGTAGCTTCATGCAGTGTGAATGTAAACCTACTCGTGACTAATAAGTAAGTAAACTTTAACTTTGGATGCTGCATTTCCTACTTTCCAACAGAAATTAAAATGTATTTAACTGGCTGCAAAGCACTTTGGGAAATCCTGAAGTCTTGAAAGGCAATGATCTTCCTGTTTTTTTCATGTAAAAATCCTTATCTTATAATTCCATTCTTTACCTGTGCCAAAGGGTGCATGGCTTCTCCAACATGCACCTGGTTACCTTGTTAGAAAACAGGAGAAAAGATATTTGAGGCTTTACTGAAAAGGTACAAGGAAGGTTCTGGACTCGCAGTTGAAGCTACCTTCATAGATTACAGAAGAAGCACTGTCAGAATGGAGGATGTTCCATATGTTTGGCTAGCTTGGCTTTTTAGACGTGGGGATGCCGGTGTTGGACTGGGGTGGGCACAGTAAGAAGTCTCACAACACCAGGTTAAAGTTTTTTTAAAATTCATCCGTGGGACATGGCCGTTGCTGGCTGGGCCAGCATTTATTGCCCATCTCTAGTTGCCCAAGCGCAGTTGAGAGTCAACCACATTGCTGTGGCTCTGGAGTCACATGTAGGCCAGACCAGGGTAAAGAAGACAGATTTCTTTCCCTAAAGGACATTAGTGAACCAGATGGGTTTTTCTGACAATCGACAATGGTTTCATGGTCATCAGTAGATTCTTAATCACAGATTTTTTATTGAATTTAAATTCCACCATCTGTCCTGGTGGGATTTGAACCCGGGTCCCCAGGACATTAGCTGAGTTCCTGCATTAATAGTCTAGTGGGCCATCGCCTTCCAGAAGTGGCCCACTCACCTGAGGAAGGAGCAGCGTTCCGAAAGCTCGTGATTCGAAATAAACCTGTTGGACTTTAACCTGGTGTTGTGAGACTTCTTACTGGCTTTTTAGAACCACTTTGCGCTCATCTTTCACACTGTGGCTATTGTGTTCACAATCAAGACTGGCAATGAAAATGTTTGTGACCAGACTGCACGTGCCTAAAGTATTGTTTCATTTTTAAAAAATGTGTAGCTAAAACCAAGCTCTCATGGTGCTGTTCTAGTCGAGAGAGCGTCCTGCTGATAACAGCCTTTGTTCCTGTGAGTGGATTGAGCAGTGTGAAAGGGCATCTTGGATCACTCACAGAGTGCCAACTATCATTCCTTGCTATTCAGTGTTCATTCAAGAAATTCTCTGCCAATGAATGATTTAGTTGCAAGTTACAAAAGGGACCTGATTTTTAACAGCTAGTTAAGGTGATAAACAACCTCTAATCTGGCCAATTTGGGGTTTTGAGCTGAATTGTCTGTTTAGCACTCGATTTAGTGTAAGATGTTGTCTTGGTAGAGTTGTTGCCTAGTTCCTGGTTTCCTCGAGCATCATTAAGTAACTATTGTCACTTGCATTGTCTATTGGTGCTCCTTAGTCAGACTGCACAGCATGCTTGCTGGATAGTGTCCGAGCGTCTTCGTAATGGTGACCAACTGATCGAACCTAAACTCTGCTCAAGTTGCTGAGGGTTTGAGTGCTGCTGACAGCTCTAACAACTGTTCATGTATTGTTGGAGGTTTGAGGAGGACCTTTGACATACATCACAAGAGTTTCCCAGACACCTTGTCAAGACTTCACCAACACTTACTCTGGAAATTTCTCTGAAGACCGTATCTCTAGGGAATGAGTGCCGTGCTTGGACTGAGACGAGTAGATATTTCTTCACTCGAAAGGCTTGTCAATCTTTGGAATTCTCCACCCCAGAGGATTGTGGTTGACTAATCGTTGAAGACATTTAAGGCTGGGATAAACAGGTTTTTGGTCTCTCGGGGGATTGGGGGATAGAGAAAGCAGGCAGAAAAATGGAACTGAAGCCCAGGATAAGCCATGCTGGAAATGGATGGTGGAGCAGGTTTGACAGGTGATCTGGTCTACTCCTGCTCCTGTTTTGGTGCTAATTTGTCATCACCTTATTGGAGTCATCAGGTAAGAAGGGAAATGTTTGGTGTCTGATACGTTGTTAAGGATTCCCTCGATCTGCAGTACCCATAGAATCCCATAGAAGCCCCACAGTGCAGAAGGAGGTCATTCGGCCCATCAAGGCTGTACCAACTCTCTGACAGAGCATCTTACCCAGCATCCAACCTCCCCCCCACCCCCCCCAACCCCCACCTTATCCCCTAACCCTGCACGTTTACCATGACCAATCCACCTGCACAAGAGCAGGAGCTGAGGCGAGACTGAGTGTCTGCTATTGTGAGGAAGAGGGACAGGAGAGAGGCTGAGGTGGGGCCTTCCAGTGCCCCTGCAGGACAGGACATCCGCTCTCCTCTCTCCCTTCCACCAGAACATCCAGACTCAGAGGGCACAGATTTAAGGTAATTGGCAAAAGAATGAGAGGGAGAGATGAGGAGAGTTTGTTTTAACGCAGCGAGTTATGGAATGATCTGTGCAAAATGGTGGTGGAAGCAGGTTTGATAGTCACTTCCCAAAGAGAAGTGAAGGAATATTTGAAAAGGAACAATTTAGAGGGTTATGTCGAAAGTAGACATGAGTGAGATTATTTGGTTGCGTTTTCAAAGGGACATCACAAAAATGATGGGTTGAATAGCCTCTTGCTGTATTGTGTTATTTTGTAATTCTATAAACTGTTGACGGCACAGGTTATCAAACTGGGAATTAAAACTTGTCCCAACGCTTTGATTAAGATTGCAGTGTGTTTTATAAAGGGCAACAGTGCCATTCAGTGGCACAAAAACAATATTACAGGAACATGTCTGTTCTTGAAGCACAAATTCAATAATTGCCAAAAGCTGATGCAATGTACATCAGGTTCAGAGTGCAAGGAAAATCTCCCCTTTCTCCACACTTCCCAGACAAAAACAGGAGCTTTACTAAGAGGAGGGACATTAGCACAGTCGGAGCATGTTTCAATATTTGAGGAAATGCTGAACGGAAACAAAACTATTCATGAAGCTTTGAACCATTGAATCCCTACAGTGCAGGAGGAGGCCATTCAGCCCATCAAGGCTTACCGACTCTCTGAAAGAGCATCTTACCCAGGCCCAGCCCCCACCCTATCCCTGTAAACCCATGCATTTATCGTGGTCAATCCATCTAACCTACATACCTTTGGACATGATTTGATTTGATTTGATTTATTATTGTCACATGTATTAGTATACCATGAAAAGTATTGTTTCTTGCGCGCTATACCGACAAAGCATACCGTTCATACAGAAGGAAAGGAGAGAGCGCAGAATGTAGTGTTACAGTCATAGCTAGGGTGTAGAGAAAGATCAACTTAATGCGAGGTAGGCCCATTCAAAAGTCTGACAGCAGCAGGGGAGAAGCTGTTCTTGAGTCGGTTGGTACGTGACCTCAGATTTTTGTATCTTTTTCCCGATGGAGAAGGTGGAAGAGAGAATGTCCAGGGTGTGTGGGATCCTTAATTATGCTGGCTGCATTTCCAAGGCAGCGGGAAGTGTAGACAGAGTCAATGGATGGGAGGCTGGTTTGAGTGATGGATTGGGCTTCATTCACGACCTTTTGTAGTTTCTTGCGGTCTTGGGCAGAGCAGGAGTCATACTAAGCTGTGATACAACCAGAAAGAATGCTTTCTATGGTGCATCTGTAAAAGTTGGTGAGAGACGTAGCAGACATACCAAATTTCCTTAGTCTACTGAGAAAGTGGAGGCGTTGGTGGGCTTTCTTAACTATAGTGTCAGCATGGGGGGGACCAGGACAGGTTGTTGGTGATCTGGACACATAAAAACTTGAAGCTCTTGACCATTTCTACTTCGTCCTCATTGATGTAGACAGGGGCATGTTCTCCTTTACGCTTCCTGATATCGATGATTATTTCCATCGTTTTGTTGACATTGAGGGAGAGATTATTGTCATCACACCAGTTCACCAGATTCTCTATCTCATCCCTGTCCTCCGTCTCATCATTGTTTGAGATCTGACCCACTACGGTGGGGTCGTCAGCAAACTTGAAAATCGAGTTGGAGGGGAATTTAGCCACGCAGTCATGGGTGTATAAAGAGTATCGTAAGAAGCTGAGGACACCGCCTTGTGGAGCACCAATGTTGAGGGTGATTGTGGAGGAGGTGCTGTTGCCTATCCTTACTGACTGAGATCTGTAGGTTAGGAAGTTCAGGATCCATTCTCAGAGGGAGAACCCCAGACCATGGAGTTTGGAGATGAGTCTTGTAGGAATAATGGTGATGAAGGCTGAGCTGTAGTCTATGAATAGGAGTCTGACATAGGTGTCTTTGTAACCTAGGTGCTCCAGGGTTGAGTGCAGGGCCAGGGAGATGGCGTCTGCTGTGGACCTCACTCAGCCATCGATCCCTATGCAGAGTGGCAGCTGGAACCCCCATCTCCGCAATAGGCCCCAAACCTCCCTCTGGCCCCGCCCCCTTGGCACTGCCTGAAGCTTGGTGGGCAGTGCCAAAGTGCCCCTGAACATTGCCACTTTGCCCTTTGGGTAGTGCCATGGCTAGCACTGCCAGGCTGGCAATGTTCAGGGACACCCCCCCCTTATCCCTGACCTCTTGGGAGGGCTCCATGGCCCCCCTTCACTCCAAGCGGGTTGGTCGCCAGCTCCCCATTAGTGGGGAGCTGTTGTAAACCCCACTGGAGTGAACCACTCCTGGGGGGTGGGAGAGACTAGTGGGCCCAGAGGATTCAATTCCGGGCCCGGTAATGAGATTCAAATTTGAATTTAAATATTTTAATCAGTTCCACGCCAATTTCTGGCGCGGAGCTGATGACGCCGGAAATTCGGCAGCAGGAGACGCGTGGAGGCCACGGTGCCCAGCGGGAAGCCCCCTAAATGGCCTCCACCTATATCTCCCAGCCCGCTGCACGGCTGGAGCAACGCTGGGAGCATTGCTCCCGATGTTTCAATTTGTGTTGGAGTCCAGAACTAGGCTCTGTAAATATAAGATAGTCACTAAGAAATACAATAGAATGCTCAGGAGAAACTTCTTCATTGCTGAAAAAAAAGAGACATTTTGTCGAAGCTTTTACTCTCGCACTCATCAGGATATTCGCAAGAATACAATGTAAGGGAAATCAACAAATTTATGCTGTGGGAAAGTACTAATTGGTTGGCAAGTGGATTCTTATTGGTACAGGCTTTGCCCTGCAGAATGTACCAGTTGATAGTGACCAACAGTTAACTGCCAAGCATTGTCTGAAATTTAAGCCAGGCTGCTTGACTCAGATTGGTCAAGGCTTTGCTCTGAGGAATGAATCAGCAAAATGTGTCTGTCAGTTATTTTCTTTAGCTGCAAAAGGCACAATGTGTGTACATGTTCTTTCTGTTTGCAAAGAACCAAGCTCAGTGTATCAATATATGCATCTTCCAGTACATGCCACTGTACTACATTGAGAATCCAACTGGCAATCTTCAATTGGTTGTCAGCGGAATTCTTCGTGCACTTGGGATTATTTAGCAAATGTTGTCCAATCGCAGATTCACATCAACTGTTCGACGTTAAAATTTTCATTTTGCAAGCATTGGCTGGTTGGGTACAGTCTGTACCTTGCCATTGCGAACACCAGTTGGGACTTGCTGTTTGATACGATCTACTCGTCT
This sequence comes from Mustelus asterias, assembly GCF_964213995.1. Lineage (NCBI taxonomy): Eukaryota > Metazoa > Chordata > Chondrichthyes > Carcharhiniformes > Triakidae > Mustelus > Mustelus asterias. The sequence goes on along the minus strand of NC_135810.1, from coordinate 3,246,432 downwards.
TTAGGACGTACGGCCAACATACCCAGCATCACACCGGCTCTGAAATTCAAAGACCACATTACTCATTTGTGTGATAGGCTGAATGTCCTTTTGACTTGATGGCAGCGCCCTGTTAGTGGCGACAACCACTCATGTTACAGCAGAGTAACAGTGTGAAACAGCCAGCTTCACCTGTTACTCAAATTTTGAAGATACCTGTCCTTCCAAAGTAACCTGAGGTAGACAGGGCAGTTTTCAGGGCCAAAAGTGATGGCCTGCTCATGGGTTTGCATGATATATGGCAAGCTATGATCTGATCAGGGTCACCATTATCCCACAGGATGCCTTTGATGTGCCCTATTTCAGCATCAAGCTTGCACAGTGAGAAAATGGCTTGGGTCATATATGTTGGGGCGGCACGGTAGCACAGTGGTTAGCACTGCTGCCTCACAGCGCTAGTGACCCGGGTTCAATTCCGACCTTGGGTCATCGTCTGTATGGAGATTGCACATTCTCCCCATGTCTGCGTGGGTTTCCTTTGGGTGCTCCTGTTTCCAAAGATGTGCGGGTTAGGTTTTGATTTGATTTGATTTATTATTCACATGTATTAGCATACAGTGAAAAGTATTGTTTCTTGCGTGTTATACAGACAAGCATACCGTCCATAGAGAAGGAAAGGAGAGAGTGCAGAATGTAGTGTTACAGTCATAGCTAGGGTGTAGAGAAAGACCAACTTAACGCAAGGTAAGTCCATTCAAAAGTCTGACAGCAGCAGGGAAGAAGCTGTTCTTGAGTCGGTTGGTACGTGACCTCAGACTTTTGTACCTTTTTCCCGATGGGAGAAAGTGGAAGAGAGAATGTCTGGGGTGGATTGGCCATAGGAAATTGCCCCTTAGCGTCGGAGCGATTAATAGGGTAAAAATGTGGAGTTACGAGGATAGGGCCTGGGTGGGATTGCTGTCGAAACAGCCTCAATGGTCTGAATGGCCTCCTTCTGTGCTGCAGGGATTCTATGATTCAATGGTATGAGATTGCCGATAAGGCCAATTTTATAGCGTTCAGAAGTGTAAGAATCTTATATTGACCAGTGAAGGGAGATCTCTATCATGTCTACGCAAGCCGACCTTTACTGGTCGCAATGTGGTTCAATTTCAAACAATGCTCGGCAGTTAACTGCTAGTTATTATCAACTGGTGCATTCAACATGGCAAATTCTCTACCAATCAGAGTTCACTTGCCAACCAGTCAGCACTCTCTTCTTACACAGTATAAATCTGTTGATTTCCCTTATAGAATATCCCTGCGAATGTCCTGATGAGTGAAAGATGAAAAGCTTCAACGAAAAAATGTCTTTTTTGTTCAGCAATATTCAAGTTCTGTACTGCCAAGAAACCTCTTTACCCAGAGAGGGGTGAGAATATGGAACACACTCCCACAGGGAGTGGTCGAGGTGAATGGTATGGACATTTTCAGGGGAAGCTGGATAAACACATTTGAGAGAAAGGAATGGAATGGATAGGGTGAGATGAAGAGAGGGTTTGATTTGATTTGATTTATTATTGTCACATATACTGGGATAGAGTGAAAAGTATTATTTCTTGTGTGCTAAACATACCATTTATAGGGTACGTACAGGAGAAAGAAAGGAGCGGGTGCAGAATGCAATGTTACAGTTAGAGCTAGGGTGTCGAGAAAGATCAGCTTAATATACGATAGGAACATTCAAAAGTCTGACAGCAGCAGGGAAGAAGCTGTCCTTGAGTCGGTTGGTACGTGACCTCAGACTTTTGTATCTTTTTCCTGATGGAAGAAGGTGGAAGAGAAAATGTCCGGGGTGTGTGGGGTCATTGATTATGCCGGCTGCTTTTCCGAGACAGCGGGAAGTGTAGACCGAGTCAAAGGATGGGAGGCTGGTTTGTGTGATGGACTGGGCTACATTCACAACCCAGTTTCTTGCAGTCTTGGACAGAGCAGGAGCTCTGATACAACCAGAAAGAATGCTTTCTATGGTGCATCTGTAAAAGTTGGTGAGAGTTGTAGTGGACATGCCAAATTTCCTTAGTCTTCTGAGAAAGTAGAGGCTTTAGTGGGCTTTCTTAACTATAGCATTGGCATGGACGGACCAGGACAGGTTGTTGGTGATAATGGGCACCTAGAGGTTTGAAGATAAACACCAGCATGGATCAGTTGGGCCGAATGGCCTGTTTCTGTGCTGTATGTGATCTTTGAGCTGTATTTCAATGAGGGTGCTCTGAGCAGTTGAATGATGTCCCGAGGCATGGTGCATTGGGGAAACTATGCAGACACTGCGACAACGGATGAATGAACACCGCTCGACAATCACCAGGCAAGACTGTTCTCTTCCTGTTGGGGAGCACTTCAGCGGTCACGGGCATTCGGCCTCTGATATTCAGGTAAGCGTTCTCCAAGGCGGCCTTCGCGACACACAACAGCGCAGAGTCGCTGAGCAGAAACTGATAGCCAAGTTCCGCACACACACGGACGGCCTCAACCGGGATATTGGGTTCATGTCACACTATTTGTAACGCCCACAGTTGCGTGGACCTGCAGAGTTTCACTGGCTGTCTTGTCTGGAGACAATACACATCTTTTTAGCCTGTCTTGATGCTCTCTCCACTCCCATTGTTTTGTTTCTTAAAGACTTGATTAGTTGTAAGTATTCGCATTCCAACCATTATTCATGTAAATTGAGTCTGTGTCTTTATAAACTCTGTTTGTGAACAGAATTCCCACTCACCTGAGGAAGGGGCTTAGAGCTTCGAAAGCTTGTGTGGCTTTTGCTACCAAATAAACCTGTTGGACTTTAACCTGGTGTTGTTAAACTTCTTACTGTTGAATGAAAGCAGAGTCTATTCACCATTTTGGCATCATCTGGTTGCAGATACAGCGAGCCCGCAGGATTTAATGCTTTTCCAACAATTCACTGCCCTGGGGAGCTGATGATGCAGAGACTCCTGAAAATGATATATGATTCACAGTTGACTGTGACTTGGCCCAGAATCCAAACGTTATCTGATTTAAAACGGCTTATTTTGCCTGGAGGTTTTTTTGTAGTATTAACACAGTTCACAGTCACTCACAGTCAATTGGACAGTACTTTTAAGCAGAGATTCTTAGACCACAAGCTGTGACAAAGCTATTCAATCACAACGGATTTCCAATGAAGTACGGTACCAGAGAGTGCACAGGGAATACACCCGGCATATGAATGGAGAGGGAATTGAATGGTAGAGTAAGGTGCAGGGCTGTGAGGAGAGAATGAGGTTGTGGGATTAGCTTTAATTGGGGTGGCACAGTGGTTAGCACTGCTGCCTCACAGCGCCAGGGACCCAGGTTTGATTCCTGGCTTGGGTCACTGTCTGTGTGGAGCTTGCACATTCTCCCCGTATCTGCGTGGGTTTCCTCCGGGTGCTCCGGTTTCCTCCCACAGTCCAAAAGACGTACTGGTTAGGTGCATTGGTCATGCTAAATTCTCCCTCAGTGTACCCAAACAGGCGCGGGAGTGTGGCGACTAGGGGATTTTCACAGTAACTTCATTGCAGTGTTAATGTAAGCCTACTTGTGACTAATAAATGAACTTTACTTTTTTACTTTAATTCCATCAGCAGTGAGTTGCCACAGAGGGTGAGGTAATCAAATGGTAATCCTGTTCTGCAAAGTTTTTTTTATTTATTAATATCGCAAGGCCATTGACTCTGTCTACAGTTCCCGCTGCCTTGGAAAAGCAGCCAGTATTATTAAGGACCCCACACATTCTTCACTTCCAACTTCTTCTGTTGGGCAAAAGATACAAAAGTCTGAGGTCACGTGCCAACCGACTCAAGAATAGTTTCTTCTCTGCCGGCATCAGACTTTTGAATGGACCTACTTTCCACTAAGTTGATCTTTCTCTACACCCTAGCTATGACTGTAACACTACATTCTGCACTCTCTCCTTTCCTTCTCTATGAGCGGTATGCTTTGTCTGTATAGCGCGCAAGAAACAATACTTTTCATTATATGCGAATACATGTGATAATAATAAATCAAATCAAAAATAGGCTTACATTAATACTGCAATGAAGTTAGTGTGAAAATCCCCTAGTCACCACACTCCGGCGCCTGTTTGGATACACTGAGGGAGAATTTAGCATGGCTAATGCACCTAACCAACACATCTTTCGAACTCTGGGAGGACACTGGAGCAAACCCATGCAGACACGGGGAGAAAGTGCAGATTCTACATAGACAGTGACCCAAGCTGGGAATCGAACCCAGGTCCCGGGCGCTGTGAGGCAGCAGTGCTAACCACTGTGCCACCACTTTTACCAATTTATGAAGTGTGCCTGCAGTACAAACATTTCACTTCTAGAACGGACAATAAGGTGTGCTTGCTTCATTGGAGTTGTGTTGTGGCACACTCTGGCACTGTCAATAGATTCCATACTATGTTGGGAAGAAGGAGATATTTATTGATAAAGAGAAACTTGGTCGGGGGGAGGGGAGGGTTTGCAGCCCCAGGCTGCCCTGCAGTTATGCTCCAGTCTTTATGATGTTAACTAAATGGCTGTGAGATGATTCTGCCCCAGAGAGGATGCCACCCTCTGGGGTGATCACGCGCTCTCAGTTCCCATTGGTCCCTCAAGTCTGGTGAACCACTTCTGCTGCAGTGTTTTGAAGAGACAGATAACACGTACACAATAGGAACAGGAAGAGGCCATTCAGCCCCTCGAGCCTATTCTACCATTCAATTAGATCATGGCAGATCTAAACCTTAGCTCTGCATACCTTCCAGAACCTTTAACCTTTAATCCCCTCAGAAAGGAAAATCTATCACCCATTTTAAAAATTTCAGTTGACATTCAGCTTCAACAGCTTTTGGGGAGTGGGAGGGGAGAGTTTTAGATCTACACTTTGTGTGAAGTGCTTCCTGATATCACCCCCTCAATCAGCGAGCTCTAATTTTAAGATTATATCCTTACGAGGAGCAATACTTTCTTTCTCTCTCCACCCAATTGGCTCCTTTCAATTACTTTAGGAAGGATGTGTAGGCATTAGAGGCCAGCACAGTGGTTAGCACTGCTGCCTCACAGCGCCAGGAACCTGGGTTCGATTCCCGACTTGGGTCACTGTCTGTGTGAAGTCAGCACGTTCTTCCCATGTTTGCGTGGGTTTCCTCTGGGTGCTCCGGTTTCCTCCCACAGTCCAAAAGACGTGCTGGTTGGGTGCATTGGCCATGCTAAATTCTCCCTCAGTGTACCGAACAGGCCATGGAGTGTGGCAACTAGGGGATTTTCACAGGAACTTTATTGCAGTGTTAATGTAAGCCTACTTGTGACACTAATAAATAAGCTTTTAGAGAGGGTGCAGGAAAGATTTATGAGAATGTTTCAGTGATGAGGGACTTGCGTTATATGAATCGATTGGAGAGGTCGGTTCTGCAATCTTTGAAGAAAAGGTTGAGAGATTTGATAGAGATGGTCAAAATCATGAGGTTTCTGGATAGAACAGATGGGGCGAAAAACTATTCCCATTCGATGAAGGATTAGGAACCAGAGGACACAGATTTCAGATTAGCAAAAGAAGCAAAGACGATATGGGGACAAGTGAGTTGTTAGGATCTAGAATGTGCTGCCTGAGAGTGTGGTGGAGGCAGATTCAATCGAGGCTTTCGAAAGGGAATTAAATAGGGACCTGAAGAGAGCGTATTTGGAGCATCATAATGATGGAGAAAATACTACGGAATTACACCTGGAACTATTGGACTTTATATAAGACCTGGGTTTTTTTTAGATGGACACGAACTCCAAAGATGGTTGAGGATGTTGAGTCAGCCACTGACAGGGATTGCTACAGGGCGATTCTCAGAGGGACAATGGAACTCCTCCCTGTTTTCAGACAAAATACTTTTAAAAGTATCCAGAGACTGGTTACCATCTCCAGTAAAGACAAAGGGAGCTAGTGGCCGTCTCACCTCAAGAGATCCTGTGTGTGTAATGTCTAGATGGACTTGTGGATTCTCCATCCATTTGGAATATACAAGGAATGGATTTAAAACCAGCAAAGAAAGCACAGTGATGAGAGATTATTGTTTCGTTGGGAGGTGTCAGCTTGGTGATGAAATATTAAAATTGAGGTTCAGTCTGCCTGTTTCGATAGCTTTAAAAAGAAAATGTATGACACTGGGCCCTATTTTACCATTTGGAGCCTAAGGGTGGGATCCAGGCGTAATACGGATCCGCACCTGGAATCCTCTTTCCAGATTAAAAGAAGAGTAGGGGAGGTGTCCTGGCTATTAATAATAATTCCACACACAGGAGAGGGTGGCAGAGTGGTAATGTCACTGGGTTAGTATTCCAGCGACCAATCCTCTGGGGACATGGGTTCAAATCCCATCATGGCAGCTGCTGGAATCTGAATTCAATTAATTAAGAATCCAGAATTGAAAGCTAATCTCAGTAATCGTGACCATGAAACTATCATCAATTGTCATAAAAACCCATTAATGCCCCCTTAGAGAAGGGAATCTGCCCTCCTTACCTGGTCCTGGCCTACACATAACTCCGGAGCCACAAAAATGTGGCTCTTAATTGCCACAAATGGCCAATCCAGGTGTTCAGTTCAGTTAGGCTAGGCAATGACTCCCACACTCCCCAAAAGAATAAAGGGATAAAGAATTCCTCCCCCCGCCAAAAAAAAGAAATGGATCACTGCCAAAATGAGTTTGCACTTGCTTATAAAACAGCGACTTACACAGCTTATTGTGCGCGAGTGGTTTTGGGGATGTCCTAAGCATGTGATTAGCAATGCAAGCTCTTCCATCATCTTGAAACAACAAGTTGCTGTTGTCTCTTGTAAACTGATGACTAACCAGCTTCACGCATCTACTTCACAGCGAGAAACTCGCAAAACCTCTTCTGTAATAACTCATGGCAGCGTTGAGCGGGGGGGGGGGGGGGGAGGGGTCTCATTTGCATGTAGTTATTTGTTTAGTAGCATCTGCTTAATGGATGAAAATAAGTTAGTTTAAAAGTCTTCTTTAGCGTCAACTTGACATTGGTAACGCCACAATTTTGAAAGCTGCACTATTAAGTCAACAGCATTTGATCTGTATTGATGTGAGATCGAGAGTAAAGACAAAACGTGCAACAGATTATTAAATGAGGGATTCTTTATTGACACATGACATTCAAAATTAAAATAAATTGGTATGGTACCCTCAATGTCCCCTGATTAGCAATGGCAGTAATGTAAGAAACACACGAGGTCAAATGTGAGATAGCACACAATACTATTGAAATTATTCACTTGGCAAATACTTCTCAAATCAAAAAATGTTTTAGACCAGACGTTAACATTTAGTAAAGGCACGTTATGTTGTAATTTCAGCTTAACTCACACTAATGAAATCCAGTCCAACCGAGGTTATCCAATCTCAGGATTACACACACACACACACACTTTGTGCTACATACTGACATTTCTACAAACAGGTTGCACATCCAATATGGTTACGAGAATGAAAATGTAAATCCCACAAGTTTCAAAGTAAAGGTTAATTCCCAATGAAGTAGTTATGGCTTTCAGTCTGCCTAGGATTTGCAAACATTGTTCCCTCTTTGGTTGTGACTTCTCAAGATATCACCCTCAGCAGAGTTCCACAGCAGAAGCTGGCGAACCACATGGGTCATTGCTGAAACGTGTTCTAGAATGAGCTTGAGTTCTTTGCATCAAATCGAAATGCCAATAACTTGACAGCAGCCCAACTGGACAGTAGCACCCAGTGTAGAGTTACCAAGTTTCCAGGAATACCCCAGGGTTTCCAAGAATTGAAGATTGATCTCTGGGATACAACTGGGAGGAAAACCCAGGTGAAAAATCAAAGATGCATCTGAAAAAAAAAGTGTTTCTTACAAATTGTTTTTCTGTTGATGTTATTAAGAAAAGAAATGGGGTAAAATGTTGGTTCGACTGAGAGCCCAGAATTATCCAATTGGGTAGCCAAGAGTCTGTTGGCTCTCTGATTGGCTACGATGGATATATTGGGTGGGAGAGTGGGAGCAGAGTGCTTGGAGGTGGGTGGTCATGTGATGAAACCTCCAGGAATAGGTCCAACCAGAGCTGGTGACCTGTCACCCAGTGGCAGTGATCCAGTGTGTAGTTTGTGCTGGGGTAAGTTATTCCCCGATCCTTAAAACCAAGCAGATGGGCATCTCGTTCCGGTGGCTATTCAATAATCGAAGTGGGAAAGCATCAAGGGAGAATCTTGAAGCACAGAGGGAGGCTGTTTGGCCCATCGTGCCCGTGTTGGCTCTTTGAAAGAGCTGTCCAGTTAGTCCCACTCCCCTGTGATCTATTTGCCCCCTCCCCCATTTGGACAATCATAATTCAGGCCTCACATGATCCTATAACTCAAACTTCACCAACTGCATCCACAACACCCATTTCCCCTACCCCCCGCCATCTTCCCTCACCGCTCCCAATGCTTCAAACATTTGGCAAGATCGGATGGATAAAGGGTATGGAAATAATGAATAAATTGTACTCCTCCAGTAGGCAGTGGGCTTCGAGGTTTGTGCAGACACTCCCCTCGGGCAAAGACAGGGCAGCTTCCAGTCGGAAGGATCTCCAGCTCAGTATTCTGGCACAAAGTTGGAAATCTTTTTCCCTCTCCAACAGTACGGTTTCTCACCCTGAGAAGCACAAAGATACATCACACATAAATATACTTCCATTTTCAGAACACATGGATCGTTTGGTTTTTGTGAAAGTTCAAAGTAGTAAAAAGAAACTCGAGGGTAGAAATTTCCTTGGGTTTGATTTTGGTGTTAACGTAGCCAGAAATCAAACTTAAACCTTCACTCCCACCACCACACAGTGGCAGCAATGTGTAACACTTACAAGATGCATCGCAGCAATTTGTTAAGGCTCCTTCAACAGCACCTTCCAAACACGCGACCTCTTCCACTGAGAAGGAAATGTCTGCAGGCACATGGGAACACCGCCACCTGCAAGTTCCCCTCCAAGCCACTCCCCATCCTGATTTGGAAATATATCGGCTGTTTCTTCACTGTCTCCGGGTAAAAACCGTGGAACTCCCTCCCTGACAGCACTGTGGGTGTACTTACACAAGATGGACTGCAGCGGGTTCAAGAAGGCAGTTCACCGCCTCCTTATTAAAATATAATAAATATTTGCATGAATAGGGTTTCTGTTGCTTTTCCTGTAGAGTCACGGAAGAGCAGTGGAGACTGCGTTGAAATTCTGACCCTGGATTGAAGTCCTGAACATTGCAAATAGGGAATGAACATCGGACGGTGGTAATTGGAAAAAAAAAACCTGACTTCAATATTAAAAGGCGAGGAAAGCAAGCATCTCTGCCGGAATTTTACCACCTCGCCCGCCCGAGGCTCGTAAGATCATGCCCAGGGCCAACGGTGAATGCCGTTCCGCGAGCCTCGCCTGCCCGGATTCCAGGGCGGACATGCTGGTAAAATTGCAGCACTCATATTCACCCAAACGGTCGCAAGTCTCATTAGCCTCGACTAAAGAGCACGTGATCGTGACAATCATCGTGACCGAATGTCAAGCTCACCTCAACAGCCAGAATCTTGTTGGCAGGAGTTACACACATTACATTTTTTTGAAGTGGCACAGTCCTTGCGAATGGTCCTATTGTGAAGGAGGGAAGAAAATCGGTGCAGGCAGGTAAAGCAACAGGGATTTTCCATGCAGCTTGTTAGGGAGACTATTCAGCAACGCACCAATCATCGGACATTGAGGAAACAGAAGTTATGGCAGGAAACCAGCTCTGCTCCTTAATTTCTCTCTCAAATCACTTCATTCTGCAGCTTCCTGGTATTTTATTTCACAACTGGGTTATCAGTAAGTGCCACCTGGCTGGGTGAGGATCAGGGCATTTCAATACACCGGGGAGATGGAATTCACGGCCGCACTCACTCAGATCTCCTGCAGGGACACTCAACTCAGGCTGATTAAACCGCCGGGTGCAGATGGAACTGACTGACCCAGAATTATAGGAACAAGAGCAGGCCCTTCAGCCCCTTGAGCCTGTCCCCTCAGTCAATGGGATCCTAGCTGATCTCTATCTGTAGTAGCAAGGGGGGGTGGGGGCGGGGATGATGTGACCCAGATCGGCCATTTTGAGTTAAAATACCGCAATCCTGGTGCTGAGTGTATGCTTTCTCAGACAGTCTGGGACTGCAGTTGACATAGTCAGTAGCACTTTTGTTTTGCACCTTGTACATAGTTTATTTGTTACAATAGTTCATTTAGTTACTAAACCTGGTGGTTGCCAAAGCCTTGAGAGGTCCCACTAACTGGACTCCATCCACCTGCCTGGGCTCCCTCTGCTATCCCACGGTTGCCTGGCATATCTAGTCGTCTGCGGATTGAGATTATTTATTAGACTGGCATCTATTGCTTTATCCTCTGTGTGAAGAAGTGTTTCCGAACCTCTCGTTCCTGAACGCTCTGCCGCTGCTTTTAAGGTTGTGTTCTGTTGGCCTTGACCCATCACCTGAGGAAAAAGCTTCTCTCTCCCTGATCCTATGAATTCCTCTCCAAATCCCAAAATTCACAACGAAACCATCTCTTAACCTTCTGCATCTCAGGGAGCATAAGTCTAGTTGATGAAATGTCTCCTCATAATCCAACCCTTGTGTGGTAAACCACTGTTAGCTTATTACCTGTATATGTGACATGCCTGGACACATCCCTGCCGGCCCTACCTGAGACTCCTCCCCCCCCTGGTCCAGGTATAAAGGCGACTGCTCCCCACCCCCCTGCCTCAGTCTGGACCAGTTCATCGGCATGGGTGTGCTCCAAGTCTTTTGCTAATAAAAGCCTATTTGTTCTTGCATACAAACTAGTCTTTGCTTGATTGATGGTGCATCACCTTGCATTCCTGGTAACAATCTGGTGAATCTGCACCCCTTCTAAGGTCACTGTATCCTTTCCAAGATGTGGTGCCCTGAACTGTATATAGTTCTTCATAGAACCATAGAAAATTACAGCTCAGAAACAGCCTTTTGGCCCTTCTTGTCTGTGCCGAACCATTTTATGCCTAGTCCCACTGACCTGCACTTGGACCATATCCCTCCACACCCCTCTCATCCATGAACCCGTCCAAGTTTTTCTTAAATGTTAAAAGTGACCCCGCATTTACCACTTTATCCGGCAGCTCATTCCACACTCCCACCACTCTCTGCGTGAAGAAGCCCCCCCTAATATTCCCTTTAAACTTTTCTCCTTTCACCCTTAACCCATGCCCTCTGGTTTTTTTCTCCCTTAGCCTCAGCGGAAAAAGCCTGCTTGCATTCACTCTATCTATACCCATCAAAATCTTATACACCTCTATCAAATCTCCCCTCAATCTTCTACGCTCCAGGGAATAAAGTCCCAACCTATTCAATCTCTCTCTGTAACTCAGCTTCTCAAGTCCCGGCAACATCCTTCAGATGTGGTCCAACCAGGGCCTCCGGATAGCACTGTTTCCTCCTTATACTCTAGTCCTCCAGTTATGAAGGCTAATATTCTTCAGACTTTTTGATTACAGTTTGTAGGTAACTGCTACACTTTAGTAATCTGAAATGATTCTTAAAACTCAGGTTTAGCAAGGAATGACACAAGCATTCTCACACCCCCAAGGGCAGGGATCAGTGTTGCATGAAGCTCTGTATTCCCAGCCGGTCAGAATTCCGATCACGCTGGCAAACCTCCTTGGCTCACCTTGTGAGCATTGGGCGGCACGGTGGCACAATGGTCAGCACTGCTGCCTCACAGCGCTAGAGCCCTGGGTTTGATTCCCGGCTTGGGTCACTATCTGTGTGGAGTTTACACATTCTCCCTGTGTCTGTGTGGGTTTCCTCCGGGTGCTCTGGTTTATTCCCAAAAGACGTGCTGGTTAGATTAATTGGCCATGCTAAATTCTCTCCCAGTGTACCCGAACAAGTGCCGGAGTGTGGTGACTTGGGGATTTTCACAGTAACTTCATGGCAGTGTTAATGTCAGTCCACTTGTGACACTGATAAATAAACTTTTGTCCTTGAGAAGCAATCAGACACAAGTGAAGATGTTTTACCTTCCTACTTATTTCCCTGAGGATTTTCTGTCCTCCTCTATTTTAGGAACTCCTCATTTGCACCTTTTTGCCGTGTGACCTTAGCCTGTCGAAAACTCTGCTGCTTCTATCCAGGCCTGTTCACCCATCACCCCGTGTTCGCTGACCGACAACAGCTCCCAGTCCCCCAACCCATCAATTTTAAAACCGCACCTTTGTTTTCAACTCCCTGCATGGCGTTATCCACTTCCTTTCTCTGTAATCTTACGTCTTTGAACCTCCCAAACCATTCCTCTTTGGAACTCTTTGCCACAGAAGGCTGTGGAGGCCTGAGCATTGTCTTCAAGACAGAGATAGATAGGTTCTTGATTAATAAGGGGATCAGGGGTTATGGGGAAAGGGCAGGAGAATGGGGATGAGAAAAATATCAGCCACGATTGAATGGCGGAGCAGAATCGATGGGCCGAGTGGCCTAATTCTGCTCCTACGTCTTATAGTCTTCCTCCAATCCTGGTTAATTGAGCACCCTGAATTTTAACTGCTTCAGCGATGGCAGCTGTGCCTCCAGCTGCCTGGGCCCTTAGCTCACCTCTGACTCTTAAAATCTACCTCTTTGACTAGACTTTTGGTCACCTGCCCTAATATCCCAGTACAGAAACTAGGAGCAGAAGGAGGCCATTCAGCCCTTTGAGCCTGCTCCGCTGTTCATTATGATCATGGCTCATCATCCAACTCAATGTCCCGATCCTGCCTTCCTCCTCATATCCTTTGATCCCCTTTGTCCCCAAGTGCTATATCTAACTGCCTCTTGAAAACATTTAATGTTTTGGCCTCAGCATCGACTCATTTTGATAAGACTTCTGTGAAGCACCGTGGAACATTTTACTGTGTTAAAGGCGGCATAAAGATGCAACAGGTTGTTGTCCTGATCAGTCACTGGGCTTTATTGACACAGGCGTAACTTATCCTGAAGGCACTGATGTAGTAATATTTGTGAAACTCGCACCCGTAGCGCCCAGGTCACAGGATCCTCGGTCGAGGCTATCACACTGAAAGGTTTCTCTGAGTATAAAACACAAAGTGAAAGATATAGAAAGTTGGTGGGCAGCTGTAAACGCAATGTTCAGTCAGTGCTTGCTGCCGACAGCAGAATTTGACCCTTTCTCTGCATCCAAAGCAGTATAACTTATTTAACAAATTAACATAACAAATAAAGGAGGCAGTCCCAAAAAGGGATATTAATCAAATACAAAATTACAAAGGAGACTTACGAAATCTAATTAAGATGTGATTTTCTGGGTCAATAATGTACCCCAGCCCCTGGGATCCCCATGGATCACAGACGGCCTCCAGTGTGTCGGTGGACACCATGTGCTCCCTCTCCAGGGACACTTAGCTGCAAAGGTAGCAGCGAGAGTGGGGCAAACAGTTGAGTCGGACAAGACTTGCATTTATATAGCGCCTTCCACCCCAAAGCAGTTCACAACCAATGGAGTAGTTCTGAAGTGTCATCACTGCTGTCATTTGGATCTACCTCCAAGAGCCTCCTTATCATTTCAAAGACCTCTCTCAAGTTACCCTTCAGCTTCTTTGTGTTCTAGAGAAGATGTGATAAGATTTCAGGCGGGTGTCGCTTAGCAACGCATCGATTTCCCACTTGATAGGCTGGACATCTATTGTAGATTAAGTGACAGGAACGTAATAGCATTAATAACAAGGAACGCAGTCGCACCGTCACCTACCGCCTTCCGAGAGTCCTCCACCCAACATTAAATATCTAAGAGGTCGTCTGCGCTCTCGTCACTTTCCACAGTGAGTTGTCGGGTCCACCATTTCTTCACATCTGACCCCGAGGGTGCAGAATCTGACATTGGGTTAATTTTACACATCACAGATTTAATGGCCGTACGACTTCCGAATCGTAGATTCACCGTTGACACTGAGTGGCTGATGGGTTTTGGAGCTGCAAGGCCAATGGAAAGGATATAATAAGCAATTCTTTCTTCAACTGAGACCAGGTCAAACCATGTTTACATTGACGAGCTACAGCAGGAAACCTTACCACGTAACAGCAAACTGTTTGGAATGGCTGACTCAAAAGCAGGCCATTCGGCCCAGCTGGTCCATTCTGGTGTTTACACTCCACATGAACCCCCTCCCATTCTACTCACTTCATTTCATCCTATCCCATGAGGAGAGATGTCAAGAACCTTGGAGAGCGTGGCAAGGACATTTACTCGAATGGTACCAGGTCTGAGGGACTTAAACTATGTGGAGATACCGGAGAAGCTGGGTTATTGCTGCTACTACATGGTCCATTACACTGTTAAGGTTTGTTAATGTTAATTACAATATTACAGTTAAGAGAAAAGTTGATGGATATTAATTGTCTTTCAACACATATGAATAGGGGATGGCTGGGACACTGGGTGAAGTTGAGGAGAGCTGTGAGACAGAGCAAGCTCTCTCAATACAGAAAAGTATTGGCGCCACGGTTGCTCAGTGGTTAGCACTGCTGCCTCACAGCGCCAGGGACCAGAGCTCAATTCCGGCCTTGAATGACTGACTGTGCGGAGTCTGCACGTTCTCCCCGTGTCTGCGTGGGTTTCCTCCGGGTGCTCCAGTTTCCTCCCACAGTCCAAAGATGTGCGGGTTAAGTGGATTGGCCATGCTAAATTGCCCCTTAGTGTCTCGGGATGCGTAGGTTAGAGGGATTAGCAGCGTAAATATGTGGGATTACGGGGATAGGGTCTGGGTGGGATTGTTGTCGGTGCAGACTCAATGGGCTGAATGGCCTCCTTCTGCACTGTAGGATTCTATGAAATTCTCTGAATAGCGATCCCTCCAGCTCTGAGGAAACAACACGTTGTCTTTCCAAGTAGGTGAGAGGGCTGCATTTTGAGCCCCCACTCTGTTCCTGTTAAAGAATCACCTTGGTGATTTCTACGATTTTATTCCAAGCTGTAATGATGACAGCAAAGTGGCAAAATGGTTAGCACTGCTGCCTCACAGCGCCAGGGATCTGGGTTCAATTCCCGGCTTGGGTCACTGTCTGTGCGGAATCTGCACGTTCTCCCCGTGTCTGCGTGGGTTTCCATCAGATGCTCCGGTTTCCTCCCACAGTCCGAAAGACGTGCTGGTTAGGTGGATTGGCCATGCTAAATTCTCCCTCAGTGTACCCGAACAGGCGCTGGAGTCCCCTAGGCGACTCGGAGATTTTCATAGTAATTTCATTGCAATGTTAATGTAAACCTACTTGTGACACTAATAAATAAATAAAATAAACCCCAGCCAGAGGGTTGATTGGGCATCAGGAGCCTACAAGGTGTGAAAAACAGTCATGTGGCTGTGATTTTCCCTGGAGTGGTGAGGAAGCAGACCCATGATCCAATTAAGAATTCAGAGGGCTGGGATTTTAGCCCCAATGTGTTCCCGTTGAAGAATCTTGGTGGTTTGTATGATTTCATTTCGAGACGACACACACACACACAAGGCACGATTTGCAACGTACCTGACGGAAGACGCCACTGCCCAAACTTTCTTTGAGGTTTTCCGAGGTCGCTGATGTCAGATCGATACCCGCCTCTATCCGAGTGTGTCGGACTGAGCAACTGCTGTTGACTACTGGACTGCACGGGAGACAAGAGTGATGATGGCTGATGTTCTCATTACTGTTGAGTTAGCAATCACTCTATCATCATCAGCAAGAACAGTAATCAGCAGGCAGATGCTTCATTTGCAGCAATGACTGAGCAAGCCAGCATCAATCACAGTTTAGGTTTAATTATACAGCACAGGAACACTAGTGGTCACGGCACTAGATTATTAACCAGGGCGTCGGGAGTTCAAATCCTACCACTCAGGGTTTAACTTAACCAATCTGGTCATTTGTAGCTGATAGAAAGAAATGACTGAATGGTTGACTCTAGTTCGTTGGGAAAGATAGTTTGCTGCACTAATCTGATCAGGACTACACCTGGAGGTAGAGCTTGCGTTATTTTTGCATATCGAGACTGGGCCTGTACAAAGCCACTCGAGTTCACTTTTACCCTGGTTCAAAGCTTTGACAAAGGGTCATCTGGACTCGAAACGTCAGCTCTTTTCTCTCCTTACAGATGCTGCCAGACCCGCTGAGACTTTCCAGAATTTTCTCTTTTGGTTTCACTTTTACCCTGGTTCAAAATTCAATTTGTAAGTGAATGATGGTTCAAGATATAAGCAGCGGGTAATAGGTCAATAAAAGATTACAAATGAGAGAGCGGCACGGTGGCACAATGGTTAGCACTGCTGTCGCACAGCGCCAGGGACTTGGGTTCGATACCCAGCTTGGGTCACTGTCTGTGTGGAGTTTGCACATTCTTCCCGTGTCTGCGAGTGTTTCCTCCGGGTGGTCTGGTTTCCTCCCACAGTCTGTGTGAGTACGGTGGATTGGTCATGCGCTCACCTCAAGACCAGAAAATCCCTCCTGAGGTCAACTGGACCATTTCTCGCCTGCTACAATTCCCGGGATAATTCCACCCTTAATGTCTAAGGATGTGCAGGTCCGTTGGATTGGTCATGGTAAATGTGTGGGGTTACAGGGATAGGGTGGAGGAAAGGGCCTGGGTGGGACTCTCTTTCAGAGAGTTGGTGCAGACTCAATGGGCCGAATAGCCTCGCATTGCACAGTCGGGATTCTATGGTTCCATTCTATGGATCCAAAGGAACTGAAAATGGCAAAAATAGAATTCTTTTTGTCATTTAATTGACTGCCTTCCATCTTATCATTTGTTATGCTGTCCAACTGTGTTGGATCGTGGAAATGTTAAGTCTGTTATGCAAATTAATATTGGCAGAAACTCAAAGCCGAATCTAACCAGCGCAATTTCAAGCACATTCTGGGTTCAATTCCCTGATTGTGTTCAAAGATGAAATGCCAGCCCTGTGATACTGGATGTCCTCAGTAGTAAGGATGAGCTATAAATATAACTTGTTTATATCACCCACATCTGGAAAAACATGCTTTTGGTCATGGTGTAATGTTTCTTGCAGATGCATATACCATGGATCATTCTATATGCCTGTTTGGCATTCAGCTTCAGATTTGCCATGATATCTGGCAGGTGAATCAAGGGCACATTTGATAAGTGAGTACGGAGTTTCTGAGGGATGGTATAGAGCAGCAGGGTGCTGGAATCCCCATTTTTCTCAGATGGTCACAGGGTTTCTCCAGCTGTGATAGTTCTGACTTGAGACTTACCTGGATAGTCACATGAGCAGCCTGGGAATGGAGGGATACAAACGATTGGACCAAGGAGCGGCACAGGCTTGGAGGGCCGAAGGGCCTGTTTCCTGTGCTGTACTGTTCTTTGTTCTTAACTGGATTTCTAGATTCCCCTTCATTCGAAAGCATGCGTGTTGGGTTTTTTTTAATGGTTAAGCAGCAGAATGTCTACGAAACCACGGTGCGTTTACCAAGTCTGGGGAGTCCACCCATGTGACATTCGACAGTCAGACATTCTGACACTGCTGAAAACCAGAGAAAACATCGAGCCTGGTTTTCAGATCCCTCCATTGCCTCACAAACCATGCCCACACCCGCCTCCCAATCTCTGCAATCTGCCCCAGCCCGCCAATCCTCTGGGATCAGGGGCACGGTGACACAGCGGTTCGCACTGCTGCCTCACAGCTCCAGGGACCTGGGTTCGAATCCGGCCTTGGGTGACTGTGTGGAGTTAGCACGTTCTCCCCGTGTCTGTGTGGGTTTCCTCCGGGTGCTCCGGTTTCCTCCCACAGTCCGAAAGACGTGCTGGTTAGGGTGCATTGACCATGCAAAATTCTCCCTCAGTGTTACCCGAACAGGTGCTGGAATGTGGCGACTAGGAGATTTTCACAGTATTTCATTGCAGTGTTAATGTAAGCTTACTTGTGACAATAATAAATAAACTTTAAACTTATAACTCCCCCTATTGTGGCCCCCTGCACGCTAGATTTTAATCGCTCCACAATCGGTGGTTGTGGCTTCAGCTGCCTGGGTTCCAATTGGTACAATTCCCTCACTTATACCTCTCTGCCTCTCTCACCTCCTTTGTAAGATGTCCCTAAAAGACCTACTTCTTTGACCAAACTCTTGGGAAACTCTCTCTGTATCTGGATTGGTGTCAAATAATTTTTGCTAACCGTTCCTCGGCTCCTTGGGACTGTTTACCACTTTAAAGGCTCCGTGTAAGAAATTGCAGGAAGCGTCTGACAGACACTGTGACTGGAAAAGACTGAAGGGAATTACTCACCTCAGGGGGAGCTTCATTATCTTGATTACTCGCGAGCATTTCTTCACTGGCTTGAGTTGTTTCGATGCTGGGAGGGATAAGGAATCTGCTTAGCTCCTGCTGCTGACTCTCTCGCAGGCTGTGGATAATGCTGCAGGACTGTTGCTGTTTCTGAATACAATACACAGGATAACATTAACAGAGGAAGATGAAATGTCGGGTCTGGAAATACTTACAGGCAGGATGGGCAGGGAATCCGTTATGACGCTAGTCACAGTGGTTAGCACTGCTGCCTCATAGCTCCAGGGACCTGGGTTCGATTCCTAGCTTGGGTCACTGTCTGTGTGGAGTTTGCACATTCTCCCTGTGTCTGCCTGGGTTTCCTCCGGGTGCTCCGGTTTCCTCCCACAGTCCAAAGATGTGCGGGTTAGGTTGATTGGCCATGCTAAATTGCCCCTTAGTGTCCCGGGACGCAGAGGTTAGAGGGATTAGTGGGGTAAGTATGTGGAGTTGCGGGGATAGGGCCTGGGGTGGGATTGTTGTCGGTGCAGACTCAATGGGCCAAATGGCCTCCTTCTGCACTGCAGGGATTCTATGATTTCTATAATCTGTGATGGCGATATTCAATCTCCACTACCCCCTGAGCAGGGGGGAGTCTCCGCTAAGGGCGCAATGTGTCCCAGACTGTGCCTATTTGTCCGAGTTTTTGTGTAGACTCGTTAGCAGAAGCACAAAGGTAAATTCTCCTGTGAATCACGCAATCCAGCACGCAATCACTTGGAGTGGGTTTGTGAATGGCGCAGAGTCATTGGGGAATAGCAGGGGGGAGTGAGATGGTTCCGGACGCCAGCCCCTCGCCACCTCTATGAGGTAACTGATCGTTTCCACGGCAGGGTGGCGGGAATTACAACAGCAGCTGACTGCTGGTCAGGCGATTAACGCTGGAGTCACATGACCACAGGGATACTGTGCATCAGTAAATGTGGGCACAGTTCATTGAGGAATGGTGAAACTCTCCTTTACAACCTCGGCATGTGGCCAGTTCTGTGGGCAGGGCCCAGTTCAATTGAAGGCCATGTTGAACAGACTTAAAGGATCTCCTGAACACTTGGGTGCAATTTGGATATAGATGCAAACAGATATGGTGTAACATAGATATGGGTATAATGCAGATATGGTTTAATGCAAATATGGTGTAATACAGATATGGGTATAATGTAGATACGAGTGTAACATACCTACGCATAAAATGCAGCAATCCTTTGTGTTACTTGATTTGATTTTGCCCAGATTAAGCTATTATTGATGTGGAAATCTTACAGAAACTGCAGATTACTTGCTGAAAAGGGAAGGAACATAGGAGCTAAGAGCAGAAGTTGGCAAATTCAGCCCTTTGAGCCTGCTCCGCCATTCAATCAGATCATGGCTGATCTCTCCCTGGTCTCAAATCCACCTCCCCACCTGTTCCCCATCTCCCTTCAGCCCGTCTTTTTTTTAATTAGAAATATATCTATCTACTTCTTGAAACCATTCAATGATTCAGACTCCACCGCGCTCTGGGGCAGCGAGTTCCACAAATTCACCACCCTCTGCGAGAAGTAGTTCCTCCTCCTCTCAGTGTTAAATCTATCGCTTCGCAACCTATACCCGTGACCTCTTGTTCGAGATTGCCCCACAAGAGGAAACATTTGGTCTACATTTACTTCATCAATCCCTCGATCAGATCCCCTCTCATCCTTCTAAACTCCAGCAAGTTTAAAGCCCAAACTGTTTAATCTCTCCTCATACGTCAGGCCCTTCATCCCCATGGTAACTGAGACCTTGGTTACACTACATATGGAGCAGGAACAAAGGAACAGGAGAAGGCCATTCAGCCCATTAAGCCTTCTCTGCTATTCAATTAGATAATGACTGATCACCGACCTCAACAATATCTTTGCCAATAGTCTCCAGGAATCTAGCAAATTCTTGAGCATGCTCAATGATTGAGTTTCCACAGCCCCCTGTGGTAGAGTTCCACCCTCTGCAGTAGAGAACTGTGTACAATCCTGGTCACCATATTACAGTAAAGATGCATTCAAAGAGAAGCCAAATAAACAGATAAGGACATCAAAACTGCCCACAATACTCCAGATATGGACTCACCAACGCCCTGTACAACTGCAGCAAAACATCCCTATACTCAAATCCTCTCGCTGTGAAGGCCAACATAGCATTTGCCTTCTTTACTGCCTGCCATATCTATGTGCCTACTTTCAGCGACTGATACACGAGGATCCAAGGTCACGTTGAATATCCATCTCTCTCAATTTGCACCCATTCAAGTAATAATCTGTCTTCCCATTATTGCTACCAAAGTGGATAACCTCACTGGTATCAGGCTTGTGAAGCTTTGCTCGGGCCTTCACCAGTCCCTCTCTATCCTGACTGTAATGACGGGGACCAGAACTGTGTGGACTAATCTCTACCTAAAAAAAAATGTCATTGTCTTATTGGTTTCTTCTGCTGACTGAAGGTTTTTTTGGAGATTACTTACTGCTCGAATGCGTTTTAAACATTTCTTCAGCCACATTCGGATTGTTTGTTTTGCAACCTCTTCTTCTATCGTGTACTCAAGCTGTTCTCGTGCTAACAGTTCCTCAAGTTGAAGGCTCTTTCTGATGTCCACAGATCTGTACGATAGCATGCTGGTAACAAAATTAAGAGACCTGGTTTAATATGAATACATTGATAAAAATAACTCAATCAAATATCAGCAAAACCTAATTAAAAAATCATTCTAGTTGGTTGAAATTGGCCGGTATTTACAACCTCGACTTGGGCGAGGCTCGTAAAATCCTGCCCAAAGCCAATGGACAATTCGGGGCAGGCGTGGCGGTAAAATTCCGGGCATTGTTTTAGTTGTGATGCACTATCAATTACGACGTGAAGACTTCTGAGAGTGAGGGAAACTAATAGGCTTTTATTCACTGAGAACAGGAGCACACCCTTGTAGCTGACCTGGTCTAGACTGAGGCAAGGAGGAGGGACCATCACCTTTATACCCCACTCTGGGTGGAAAGGGAGGGGTCTCAGGTGGAAAGGGAGGAGTCTTGGGCCAGGTGCAGCATGGGTGTGTCCAGGCACATACCTGTAGTAACAGTGGTTCACCACAAGTTGGAACAGCAGCAAGGTTTAAATTATGGGGATGAGTTTTTTTCTATCCTTTCACTGGATGTGGGTGTCACTGGCTAGGCCAGTATTTGTAGCACCTTGAGTAAGTGGTGATGAGCTGCCTTCTTGAACCGCTGCAGTTTGTGTGGTGTAGGTACACCCACAGTGCAGTTAGGGAGGGAATTACAGGATTTTGACCCAGCGACAGTGAAGGAACGGCTGAAATATTTCCAAGTCAGGGTGGTGAATTACTTGGAGCGGAACATGCAGGCGGTGATGTTCCCATGTGTCTGCTGCCCTCATCCTTCTAGGCGGTAGATAGAGATCGTGGGTTTGGAAGATGCTGTCAAAACTTGCAAAGGCTTGATTTGCTTGAGAACTGATGATTATGGGGTGACTTAACCATGGTGGGTGTCACAGAGTGTTAAAGATGATTAAAGAATCTGATGGGGCTATAGAGAGAAACGATTTCCTCTGGTAGGTGGGGGGAGCCCAGAGCAAGGGGACAGAACCTTAAAATTTGAGCCAGGCCATTCAGGGGGTGATATCAGGAAGCATTTCCTCACACAAAGGCGGAGCGGAAATCTGTAACTCTCTCCGCCCCACAATGCCACTGAGGTTGGTGTGGGCAGAGCCTGGCGTAGTGGCATTTTCACCAAGGCACCGTCTCATCTAGCAGCTCACTCCTTCAGCCTTCACTTTTCTGCGACAAAGGATAAAGTGTGCAGTCTTTGAAGTTGTAGAGTTTGAAATTGTCGCTGCCAATGCAACTGTGGAAGAAAGTGAAACTATTCAGGTACCTCAGCACGTCATGAAATGTGACATCTCCGCCATTGTGCAGCCTCTCCATCTCATAACACATGTGTTTGAAAAGGAGTTTGTCCTTCTCCAAGTCAACTTCCAGTCTCCCACGCAGTAGACGCAGTAGGAACTTCACACGGGAGGTTGGGATTGCTCCCTGCAGTGGGGAAGAATTTTGATAATTATACATTAATGATTTGGAAGAGGGAACTGAATGCATTGTTTCCAAATTTGCAGATGATACAAAGTTGGGTGGGAGGGTGAGCTGTGAGGAGGATGCAGAGATGCTTCAGCGTGATTTGGACAGGCTGAGTGTGTGGGCATCTGCATGGCAGATACAGCATAATGTGGATAAATGTGAGGTTACCCACTTTGGTAGCAATAATAGGAAGACAGATTATTACTTGAATGGGTGTAAATTGAGAGAGATGGATACTCAACAAGACCTTGGAGTCTTCATGCATCAGTCCTTGAAAGTAAGCGTGCAGATACAGCAGGCAGTAAAGAAGGCAAATGGTATGTTGGCCTTCATAGCGAGACGATTTGAGTATAGTGATAGGGATGTTTTTGCTGCAATTGTACAGGGCGTTGGTGAGGCCACACCTGGAGTATAGTGGACAGTTTTGGTGTCCTTATCTGAGGAAGGATGTCCTTGCTATAGAGGCAGTACAGCTGATTCCTGGGATAGCAGGTCTGTCATATGAGGAGAGACAAAGTCGGTTAAGATTATATTCACTGGAGTTTAGAAGAGTGAGAGGGGATCTCATTGAAACTTATAAAATTCTAACAGGGTTAGACAGAGTAGATTCAGGAAGAATGTTCCCGATGGTGGGGGAGCCCAGAACTAGGGGTCATAGTTTGAGGATAAGGGGCAAACCTTTTAGAACTGAGGTGAGGAGAAATTTCTTCACCCAGAGGGTGGTGAATGTGTGGAATTCACTACCACAGAATGTAGTTGAGGCCAATGTGTTGTGTGATTTCAAGAAGAAATTAGATATAACTCTTGGGGCTAAAGGGATCAAGGGATATGGGGAGAACGGGGGGATCAGGATATTGAATTGGATGATCAGCCATGATCAAAATGAATGGCAGAGCAGGCTCAAAGGGCCGAATGGCCTACTCATGCTTCAAGTTTCTATGTTACTATGTTTAAACTGTTCGGCTACCAACAGCAGCTGTATTTGCACAGCATCTTTTAGAGTATTAAATTTTGTTGCGTTAAAATATATCCAATGTTGTGGAATAGAGGCAGGTAGACAGATCATGGCTATTTGTATGGTTGAACATATTTGAGGGGCTGAATGGCCTCCAACTGAAAAGCCCCTTGTGACAAATACAGATACATCACCCAAAAGGACATCTGAACTTGCACAAAAAGAAAGTTGTTCACACAGTAGGTTAAAAATTGTAAGAAGGTTACTAATTGCTCACCTAAGGGCCTCAATTAGCCAACTCCAAAGAAGCTTAGGGTGATTGGCCATGCTAAATTGCCCCTTAGTGTCAGGGGGATTGGCCAGGTAAATATGAGGGGTTATGGGGATAGGACCTGGATGGGATTGTGGTCGGTGCAGTCTCGATGGGCTGAATGGCCTCCTCGTGCACTGTAGGGATTCTATGAGTCTGTGATGGGGTGGGTTGCCTGACACCATCCCAACTGTTGGCAAAATTGTGGTGAGGGTTGAGTTGGGTGGGTCGGCCACCTGCTCGATTTAACAATCCGCCCACCTTCCCCCAGCCCTGGCCTACAAACCCACCAACAGGAACATTAAATCTAGCCCATGGAGTTTACTTACAGATCAGTCAAGATCAATGAGCGGTGGAACAGGTCAGAGGGTGTAAATGGCCTCCTGCAGTTCTCACTACTTGAAATAAACAAGCCCCTGGGGCACTGTTAGCGGCAACCTTGGAACTGACATTATTGCTTATTACTTTTTTAAAACTTATTCCCTCATGGGATGTGGCCCCCTTGCCACTGGAAAGGCTAGAATTTGTTGCCTATCCCTAACTGCCCTTGAAAGGGAGTGTCTCGCTCAGCCATTTCAGAGGGCAGTTAAGAGTCAACCACATTGCTGTGGGTCTGGAGTCACATGGAGGCCAGACCGGGTAAGGACAGCAGGTGAGGGAGCATTAGGGAAATAGATGGGTTTTAACGACTATTGACTATAGTTTCCTGATCACCATTATTGAGACATTTTATTACTATACCCCCTGAGCATTAGCCTCTGGATTACTAACTTAGTGATGTTACTATCACATCACCGTCTCCCCACATTCTCCTGAGGGCTGACGTACAAGTCGCCATTCCTGATCTTGCCAATCAGTACACAAACATTACAAATAAAGACTATTTCCTCGGGTGGATGGAGCTATTACAAGGGGGCATAACTATAGGGTTCGTGGTGGGAGATACAGGAAGGATATCAGAGGTAGGTTCTTTACGCAGAGAGTGGTTGGGGTGTGGAATGGACTGCCTGCAGTGATAGTGGAGTCAGACACTTTAGGGACATTTAAGCGGTTATTGGATAGGCACATGGAGCACACCAGGATGATAGGGAGTGGGATAGCTTGATCTTGGTTTCAGATAAAGCTCGGCACAACATCGTGGGCCGAAGGGCCTGTTCTGTGCTGTACTGTTCTATGTTCTATGTAAAAGCAAATTACTGCGGATGCTGGAATCTGAAACCAAAAGAGAAAACACTGGAAAATCTCAGCAGGTCTGGCAGCATCTGTGAGGAGAGAAAAGAGCTGACGGTCATGAGTCCAGATTGTCGAAGCTAAAAGGCACAGAAAGTGGGAGATATTTATACTGCAGGGGGAGGGAATGAAAGATGATTCATAGCCACAGAAACCAGGGGAAAGGCTGCTAATGGCAGTCCATAGAGAGAATAGAAGGTGTGAATGGCCAAACGGCAGAGAAGCTGAAATCAGAGGGTGAACTGTGACCGATGAAGATGCGGGAGGAAGGGGGAGGGGAATGGGTGAGAGAGAGGTAAAATTTAGAAAAAGGGGGAAATGGGAAGCAAAGAGGGAAAAAAGGTAAGGAAAGGGGGATAAAGTAGGGGGAAAGAATGGGGCGAAAGAAAAGTGAAGAAAGACAATACAGAAATAAAAGGTAAAACTGTAAAAAATGAAACAAAATGAAAACAAAGGGGTCGAGGTGGGGTAGAGTCAATTACATTATAAAATTTAATTTTGCATTGTATTCATAAAGCTCACGTTTCTGTGAAAGATCATGGGTGGAATTTCCCCGTCCCGCCCGCCACGGGAATCGTAGTGGGCGGGACACGGACCATGCACAGGTTCGTTGACCCCGGGCGGGATTTTCCGGGTTTGGGGCGAGAGTGGCCGGAAAATCTTGCCACATGTATTGGGGCTGCTGACAGCAGCAGCAAAACTATTGGGGTGAACTGTATATGTAGGCAGCTTTGAAATGTAGCCTTTATTGGGGTGTGTGAAATGCGGCAGTCACTTTGCGCACAGTAAGGTTGTACAAAAAGCAGGGTGATAATAACGAGGTAACCCGCCACCTCTCAAACTGGGTGTCTGAGGTGTGGCAGCGCACAGCACCAACACTCCGGGCTCAGGTACTGCGTCACTCTTCATGCTTTTTAATGTGCTGTTCAGGTGAATGAATGGTCCCTGGACACCCGATCCTCCCTGTTACTCTGCCCAGACACTGCGATAGCATAAAAACCACTAGAAATAGATATTGACAAGGCCAGAGCACTCATATCTGACTCAGTTCTTCAATCAGATATTTTCTGGTGAGCTAGTTAAGGAGTGAGAGGAGGAAATTAAATAATTTTCACATTCAGAATTAAACCCAGCCCAGGATGGTTTCAGATAGAATCATAGAATCCCTACAGTGCAGAAGGAAGCCATTCGGCCCATCGAGTATGCACTGGCTGTCCGACAGAGCGTCCCGCCCATGGCCCTATCCCCGGGACCCCATGCATTTACCCCACTAATCCCCCTAACCTACACATCTTGGGACACTAACGGGCAATTTTGCGTGGCCAATCCACCTAACTGCTCAGCTTTGGAGTGTGGGAGGAAACCGGAGCACCCGGAGGAAACCCACGCAGACACGGGGAGAACGTGCAGATTCCACACAGACAGATGTAAATAGTCTAACCATAAATTCACTGACCTCTCTTTTGTCATCAACCATGTTCCAAATGATTTGAAAATGACGAAGATCGTTGTAGCTCAGCAGCTGATCCTCTTCCGTCGAATAAAACAATGAGAAGTTTTCTACAATGATAGCTGGTGGGAAGAAAGAAATCAAGAAAACACTTGTGATCTAATATTCGCCAATAAAATATCTTTCTCAGGGCTAATTCCCGGAGGTAAGGACCACGTGCCGCAAAGGAACAGAGTTCAGAGCAATATCCACACAATGCACTGCAACAACTCACCCAAGACTCCTTCATTAGTACCTTTCAAACCCATGGCCTCTACCACCCAGACAAGGACAGCAAACACATGGGAACACCACCCACACCTGCAGGTTGCCCCTCCCAAGCCACACAACATCCTGACTTGGAAATATATTGGCCATTCCCTCACTGTTGCTGGGTGAAAATCCTGGAACCCGCTCCCTAACAGCACTGTGGGTGCACCTACAACACACGGAGCGCAGCAGTTCAAGAAGGCGGCTCACCACCACCTTCTCAAGGGGCAATTTGGGATGGGCAATAAATGCTGGCCTGGCCAGTGATGCTCACATCCTATGAATGAATAGAAGTTTACTCGGGGGGTTATGGCCCCATAGAGTGTTTATTTGATTTATTATTGTCACATGTATTAACATACAGTGAAAGGTATTGTTTCTTGACGCTATACAGACAAAGCATACTGTTCATAGAGAAGGAAACGAGAGAGTGCAGAATGCTGCGTTACAGTCATAGCTAGGGTGTAGCGAAAGATCAACTTAATGTGAGGTAAGTCCATTCAAAAGTCTGACAGCAGCAGGGAAGAAGCTGTTCTTGAATCGGTTGGTAAGTGACCTCAGACCTTTGTATCTTTTTCCCGACGGAAGAAGGTGGAAGAGAGAATGTCCGGGGTGCGTGGGGTCCTTGCCGAGGCAGCCGGTAGTGTAGACAGAATCAAAGGATGGGAGGCTGGTTTGCGTGATGGATTGGGCTACATTCACGACCTTTTGTAGTTCCTTGCGGTCTTGGGCAGAGCAGGAGCCATACCAAGCTGTGATACAACCAGAAAGAATGCTTTCTATGATGCATCTGTAAAAGTTGGTGACATGCCAAATTTCCTCAGTCTTCTGAGAAAGTAGAGGCGTGGGCTTTCTTAACTATAATGTCCGCATGGGGGGACCAGGACAGGTTGTTGGTGATCCGGACACCTAAAAATTTGAAGCTCTCGACCTTTTCTACTTCATCCCCGTTGATGTAGACAGGGGCATGATCTCTTTTGTGCTTTCTGAAGTCGATGACAATCTCCTTCGTTTTGTTGACATTGAGGGAGAGATTATTGTTGCTGCACCAGTTCACCAGATTCTCTATCTCACCTCATTCCTGTACTGCCAAATTTCAGTTCTAATGAAGAGGCTGCGCCAGAAACATTAAACCATCTCCCCAGTTGACAGGAGCTATAGGACCTGCTGGGTATATCTGGATTTTTCATCTTTCCTGACTCAAAAACATTCCATAGCATCACGGAATCATGATGATACAGTATGGGTTCCATCATTGTTATATATTTAAATGGTTGCATGATTGCTTTAAGAGCCAGTCACCTGATTTGATGGTGATGTCATTGGGGTGTTGGACAGGCTACTGTTTTAGTTTCAGTTTGTACTCTGTACAGGAAAAAGCTCCCAGATTAAATCTGTTGTTATTAGTCTGAATCTCCGTGTGCAAACCACATCTTTTTTTTTCAGCCCCTGACATAGATAGGACATTACAATTACACACTGAGATCCCAAATGGCCTGTTGTGCTATTACCAGTTTGCATTTCAGAAACATAACAGCACAAAAATAATCCGGCTTTTCAAAAATCCATTTATGGGATGTGGGTGTCACTGGCTCGGCCATCATTTATTGCCCTTGAGAAGGTGGTGGTGAGCTATGGTGTAAGTACACCCACAGTGCTGTTAGGGAGGGAAGAGCTTAGGTTGAGGAGGGATAAACGCGGATCATTGTGACATTTTGATATGATTTGATTTATTATTGTCACATGTATTGGGATACAGTGAAAAGTTTTGTTTCTTGCGCGCTATACAGACAGTACATATTGTTCATAGAGCAGATAGGGGAGAAGGCGAGAGCACAGGTCCCACTTATGCAAAGCTCACCAAAACTCTTATATTTCACCAAATTATTCCATCCAAGTTTGAAAGATAAAAGCATCTCTACTTACCAACAAGAAGATTTAACATTATATAGGCAATGATGACATAAAAGGAACAGAAGTACATCAGGGCGCCTGCATAGTTTCCGCAATCTGTTTCCCAGTAATTCTCATCATCAGGAGTACAGAAAGGTGGCTGAACCTAGACAAGAGATAATAGAACATAGAACATAGAACATTACAGCGCAGAACAGGCCCTTCGGCCCACGATGTTGCACCGACCAGTTAAAAAAAAAACTGTGACCCTCCAACCTAAACCAATTTCTTTTCGTCCATGAACCTATCTACGGATCTCTTAAACGCCCCCAAACTAGGCGCATTTACTACTGATGCTGGCAGGGCATTCCAATCCCTCACCACCCTCTGGGTAAAGAACCTACCCCTGACATCGGTTCTATAACTACCCCCCCTCAATTTAAAGCCATGCCCCCTCGTGCTGGATTTCTCCATCAGAGGAAAAAGGAGATAATAATAATAATAATCTGGAAATAAGGGTTCAAATCCCAGTGCAGCCACTGGGAAATTGAATTTCAGTTTATTAATTAAATAAATCCACAATAAAGAACTAGCAGCAGGGAGATTGTTGTGAAAACCCATATTGTGTCCTTTAGGGAAGGAAATCTGCCGTCCTTACCTGGTCTGGGCTACACATGGCTCCAGAC
Source organism: Mustelus asterias (assembly GCF_964213995.1). Lineage (NCBI taxonomy): Eukaryota > Metazoa > Chordata > Chondrichthyes > Carcharhiniformes > Triakidae > Mustelus > Mustelus asterias. Next base: position 3,217,137 of record NC_135810.1, on the reverse strand, counting down.
CCACAGCAATGTGGTTGACTTTAATTGCCCTCTGAAATGGCCCAGCGAAGCCTCTCAGTTGTGCAATTAGGCACGAGAGCCCAAACTCTGGGCATGAATTTAAAAAACAGCAAAAGAATTGATAACCGGAGGGAAAGGAATCCGTAATGGGAGCCGCCAATCTCCAGGGTTGCTGTGGGGTCTCTGAGAATTATACATTAATCTCGCAGACACTGTTACCATAAGACCATTTAATGGAGGAACAGAAGTAGGCCATTCGGCCCATAAAGTCTGCTCCACCATTCAATAAGATCATGACTGGTCCGATATGATAATCCTCAACTCCACTTTCCTGCCTTATCCCCATAACCCTCGATTCCCTTACTGATTGGAAATCTGTCTATCTCAGCCTTGAGCATACTTAATGACCCAGCCTCTACAGCCCTCTGCGGTAAAGAATTCCACCGATTCACTCCCCTCTGAGAGAAGACATTATTCCTCATCTCTGTCTTAAATGGCCAATCCCCTTACTCTGAGATGATGCCCTCTGTTCCTAGGCTCTCCCACAAGGGAAAACAAGCCCTCAGCATCGACCGTGTCAAGTCCCCTGAGAATCCTATCTGTCTCAATAAGGTCTCCTCTCATTCTTCTGAACTCCAATGAGTACAGGCCCAACCTACTCAACCTCTCCTCATAAGAAAATCCATACCCGGAACCAGCCGAGTGAATCTTCTCTGGATTGCCTCCAATGCCAGTATATCTTTCCTTAGTAAGTAGTCTCACAACACCAGGTTAATGTCCAACAGGTTTATTTGGTAGCACAAGCTTTTGGAGTGTTCCTCCTTTTTCAGGTGTCCCCACTCACCTGATGAAGGAGCAGCGCTCCGAAAGGTCGAGAAAATTATGAAAGGCATAGATAGGGTGAACGGTGGGAAACTTTTTCCCAGGTCGGTGGTGACGTTCACGAGGGGTCACAGGTTCAAGGTGAGGGTGGGGAGGTTTAACACAGATATCAGAAGGACGTATTTTACACAGAGGGTGGTGGGGGCCTGGAATGCGCTGCCAGGCAAGGTGGTGGAGGCAGACACACTGGGAACGTTTAAGACTTATCTAGATAGCCACATGAACGGAGTGGGAGTGGAGGGATACAAAAGAATGGTCTAGTTTGGACCAGGGAGCGGCGCGGGCTTGGAGGGCCGAAGGGCCTGTTCCTGTGCTGTATTGTTCTTTGCTTGTGCTACCAAATAAACCTGTCGGATTTTAACCGGTGTGTGAGACTACTTACTGTGCCCACCACAGTCCAACGCCAGCAACTCCATATCTTTCCTTAGATAAGGGGACCAAAACTGTTCACAATATTCCAGGTGTGGTCTAACTAGTGTCTTGTATAGTTTTTGAAAGCATTCCCTACTTTTATTCTCCATTCCCTTTGAAATAAAGACCAACATTCCATTGGCCTTCCCTATTACCGGCTGAACTTGCATGCGAGCTTTTTGTGATTAATGCACGAGGACCCCCATGTCCCTCTGTGCTGCAGCTTTCTGCAGTCTTTCTCCATTTAAATAATATCCAGCTCCTTTATTCTTCTTTATTCTTGCTGAGTTATGAAAATCATTTGGAGGTGGGAGGTTAGGTGGTCAAACCTCTCCGAACATGTTCAACCAGAGTTGGTGAGCCCTCAGTGAGGTGCACCCCACACATGTCTTGCCTCAATGATGGAGGTTAGCTCGTTGTAAACCCAATACCCAGGAGAGTTGGACTCACAAGGGTGGGGGAGCATCCAGAACAGAAGACAGTTAGCTCAATGACCAAGTGTAGGACCTGGAGGAGCCATTCATCTCCTCGAGCCTGTTCCGCCATTCAGTTAGATGGCTGATCTATTTCTCAACTCCAACTACCTGCCTTAATTCTATAACCCTTAATACTGTTGGCCAAAGTAAATCTGCAACAGTTTTGAAATTTGCAATAAAGGAGTGTTCTGGATTTCCACTATTTTTTGTATCATAAGAGATAGGAGCAGGAGCAGGCCATTAGGCCCATTCAGCATACCCTCTGCCATTCAATACAATCATGGCTGATCTTTCACCTTAACTCTACTCTTTCACCCTCTCCCTATATCTCCGAATCCCGATGAAACCAAAAGTGTGAAGAAACCCTTCCTGATATAACCCCTGAATGGCATGGGTCTAATTTTAACATTTTACCATCTGCCCCCTTGTTCTGAATTCCCCCTCCTCTCCCAGCCCCTCCCAACTGGAGAAAATAGTTTCTCTATCTCCCCGATTGGATTGTTTAATTGTCTGGGTGGCACAGTGGGTTGGCACTGCTGCTTCACAGCACCAGGGACTCCGGTTCGATTCCAGGCTTGGGTCACTGTCTGGGTGGAATTTGCACGTTCTCCCCGTGTCTGAGTGGGTTTCCTCCGGGTGCTCCGCTTTCCTCCCACAGTCTAAAGATGTGTGGGCTAGGTGGATTGGTCATGCTAAATTGCCCCTTAGTGTCAGGGGGACCAGCTAGGGTAAATGCATGGGGTTATGGGGATAGAGCTTGGGTGGGATTGTGGTCGGTGCAGACTCAATGGGCCGAATTGCCTCCTTCTGCACTGTAGGGATTCTATGATCTCACTTAGATCATCCCTCAATCTTCTTATAGTTGAGGGAACAGAAGGCTCAACTACGCAACCTGTCCTCATCATTTAACCCTTTAAGGCAGGTATCATTCTGCTCAATCTGCCCTTTCAACCCTCTGAGGTGGCAGCTACCAGGATAGGTCAGTCAGCATTGGCAATGGACAGTGGCAGTGCTGTTGTCCCAATGTTGGATACGGCTCCTGTACTCACCATGCAGTCATGCATAATCTTATTCCAATCTTCCCCAGTCACAATGCGGAATAAAACTGTAATGGCTTTACCAGCAGAGGAGAAATTTGCATGTCTGCATGGGAAACAGAAGGATGAATTTGACTCATTATCAAGGCGTTGATCAAATGGATTAACTGAAAAACAAAACCAGGTCAAGCAGCCAAGCTGGTGAATGCATGAAGACAGTCAACACTCAACCTATCCAATTTCAACATTTCTTAACTGTCATATCTCTGTATAATATATATAATGGTTTTTTTTCTGTGAACGTGGTCCTTACCCAGCGCAGCTTCAACATTACTGTTGTAAATAAAAAGGTAAGGTTGCTATCAATGTTCATCCGGCAGTGAGAATCTTCCAGTAGCAAGCAATAATAAACACTCCACAAAGTCAATGTTTAACAAAGAAACTTCATTCCACAACCACCCGTGTCATGCCCTGGGCCACAAGCTCCCTCCCCAATCCCCATCAGCTTCCTAGTTCAATGACCACCACAGCATGTTTCCATTGGTTGTAACACAGTCGCCATAGTCCCGGGTGACCAAAGGGGGCAAGTTGACCAATGGTGATTTAACCTGAGGATCACCACACCTCAGGCAAGGGGCAAGGTTGCAAAGGCAGGGCCTTCAGGATTAACCTCAGTCGGTACGGGAATTGAACCCAGGCTGTAGACATTGCTCTGCATCACGAACCAGCTGCCCAGCTAACTAAGCTGTCCAACTCCCTGAGCTAACTGACGCCCCAAATACTGGTTTCCTAGTACAAGATAGGATGTCGGTAGTGTGATCTGGATGAATTGGAGCTTATGGAGAATGCCAAGTGTCCTGCGGATTTATGGGGTTGGTGTCTATCCCTATGGACCAGGTTGCAATCCCCACGTATGCTTTGTAAACTCTCCCGGAACACGCCCAGGGGTGGGGCGGTGGCACAGTGGGTTAGCACTGCTGCCTCACAGCGCCTGGGAATTCGATTCCTGGCTTGGATCACTGTCTGTGTAGAGTTTGCAAGTTCTCCCCGTGTCTGCATGGGTTTCCTCTGGGTGCTCCGGTTTCCTCCCACAGTCTGAAAGACGTGCTGGTTAGGTGCATTGGCCATGCTAAATTCTCCCTCAGTGTACCCGAACAGGCACCGGAGTGTAGCAACTAGGAGTAACTTCATTGCAGTGTTAATGTAAGCCTACCTGTGATACTAATAAATAAACCATTTGGGAAGTGTGTGCCCAATAATGGTCACTTTTACAGATTGATGTGACATTAATCTAAACTTTTCGAGATCCCAAATGCCGGAATAAGGTTACAAACCTGTTGATGTTCTCCCCATATTTGACAGTTCCAAACAAAACAACTCCGGCAAAAGCGTAACAGATAAGCAGCAGGAACATCCCCACTATAATAAAAAAACTCTTGTACATACTGACAACCACTGTCAGCAACAACATCTTCAATGTCACCTGAAAGCAGAAAGCAAAAGATTTTCACTTCTCCTGACTGCATCCAAACACAAATTAAACAGACAGTGCAGGAAAGCAAACAACTTGTACTAATATCTTTGTGAAAGTTTCTACTTGTTAAAAATAAAGGCTTCAAAAGTTCCAATCTCTGCATTTTTGGAAAAACATTTTACGATCAAGAATCTCAGCAGTGTAAGCGCCTTGTTACCCAACTCAATGAATGTATTAAATACAGTGACAACCTCAACAATGGGCGGCACAGTGGCACAGTGGGTTAGCACTGCTGTTTCACAGTGTCAGGGATCCGGGTTTGATTCCCGGCTTGGGTCACCATCTGTGCGGAGTCTGCGTGTTGTCTGCGTGGGTTTCCTCCGGGTGCTCCGGTTTCCTCCCACAGTCTGAAAGACGTGCTGGTTAAGTGCATTGGCCATGCTAAATTCTCCCTCAGTGTACCCGAACAGGCGCAGGAGTGTGGTGACTAGGGGATTTTCACAGTAACTTCATTGCAGTGTTAATGTAAGCCTAGTTGTGACTAATAAATAAACTTTAACAACCTGAAAAAACTCTGAACAAGAGATCAAACTTTTAAAGATCAATCCAAAATTTTATTTTTATTTTTTTTTTAAACTGTGATGACCTAAATTTCTCTCAGAAATGGACCTGAAATGGGATTGGCTCAACTCCTTGAAGTGATCAAATCTCTGCCCCGTCTGGTCATTGGGAACGCCGGACACATCAACCCGCACTGTGACATCTGGTGGTGGGCCGCCGAGGGAAACGAGAGTGACATCAAAGCAAATAAAAACACAAATGAATGCAATGAATGGACGGAAAGCACGTTACAACATTATTCACTTTGCACGTGACAACAGTAACACGGTACACAGCATGAGTTCGAGCACAGGAAAATGAAGGCATGCGGCTGCACATTTGCTCCATCGCATTCAACAAACGCTGCACATTCTCTGGTACACTGCGTTGCTGCTGGTTTGGTTTGTGTACTCACGTGCTTTCCACAAATGGAAAAGAACCTGAATACAATTACACAGGCTCCCATCATGTAAGTATATTCATTCTGTAAGCGAACAATAAGCACGTTGGACTAGTTTAAGCAAACATTTACAAATCATCAAGTTACATCAGGTTTGCAGCACAGAAACGGGTCATCTGGCCCAACTGGTCCATGTTAATGCTTCACATAAGGGGAGGCGATGGCCTAGTGATATTATCGCTTGATTATTAATCCAGAAACTCAGCTAACCTTCTGGGACCTGGGTTCGAATCCCGCCACGGCAGATGACAGAATTTGAATTCAATAAAAAATATCTGGAACTAAGAATCTACTGATGACCATGAAACCATTGTCGGAAAAACCCATCTGGTTCACTAATGTCCTTTAGGGAAGGAAATCTGCTGTCTGGCCTACATGTGACTCCCACCCTAAAGCAATGTGGTTGGCTCTCAACTGTCCTCTGAACGAGAGCAACGAGCGATTGGTAATAAATGCTGGCCAGCCACTGACACCCATATCCCATAAATAAGTGAAAAAAAAACTTGAACCACTGGGCTTCATCTCCATCTATCAACTGATCCTTCTATTCCTTTCTCCCTCATGGGTAAGCTTCCCCCATCTGCGTTATTCATCTTATCCATGTTATAGTGAGTTTTACAATCTTCACCACTCTTGAATAAAGACATTTCTCCTGAATTCCCTGTTGGATTTATTAAGTGACAATAAAGAGCCTTCGGTCTGGTTTCCCCCACAAGTGAGAACAATTTCTCTGCCCAAATGAAACCTTTTCATCATCTTCAACTCTGAGAAGTTTATTTTGTTTTTTATTGCTCTCCAATTCACAATTCCACCATCATAAATAAAATTGTTGGCCTTTTTTCAATTTCAGTAATATGTGAGTAATACGGCAGAGTTGGAGTATGAATGTAGATTGCAGAGACGAGGGGCGTGATCTTACCTGCCGTTCACTTCACGCTCCCGCTGTAGAGACAGATCAGAGAATTTGGCGGCCAGCCAAATCTCCGTTCACTGCCGCAGGATGGGAAAATCCCGCTGGCCTGAACGGCAGTAAGATTCCGGCCTAGGTTTGTATTCCTTTGCGGAGAGAAGATTAACAGGCGATCTAACTGAAATGCTTGAGATGATTAAAAGCATTTGATTGGTTCCACAATGAAATAACTTGAGCGAAACTCGTCGTGACGTCAGGTTAAGAAGGGTTTATTACCCACAATATAAATATGTATATACAAGCAATGGACAGACCATTGGTGGGATTTTACAGCCTCGCTCGGGCGAGACTGGAAAATCCCGCTCAAGGTCAATGGAGGGTCCGTTGTCGTTGTCACCCGCTCCGATTCTGGGTGGGTGAGGTGGTACAGTTCCGACCATGATTATACTCTCTGCTCCCCAGATCCAACTGAGGTTCCTCCCAGGCCCTGGACACACACCCTTGTTCCCGATTGGCTTGGCTTCCCACTCTGTCTCTCCTTAGACCCTGGACCATCATGTGGCCCTCAAGGATTGCCTCCTTAAAGGTGCCATGCTATCACAGATAAAGAGAAACTCTTTCCTCTGGTTGGAGGGGTGGGGGGGGGGGGGCGGAGAGTCCAGAACAAGGGGACAGTAGTTTAAGATTGGAGCCAGGCTTTTCAGGGAGTGATGTCAGGCAACACATTGTCACATGATAGGCAGAAGGATTGGGTGTACAGGTACACAGGTCACTGAAAGTGGCAGTGCAGGTGGAGAAGGTAGTCAAGAAGGCATACGGCATACTTGCCTTCATTGGCCGGGGCATTGTGTTTAAAAATTGGCAAGTCACGTTGCAGCTTTATAGAACCTTAGCTGGGCCGCACTTGGAATATAGTGTTCAATTTTGGCTGCCACACTACCAGAAGGATGTGGAGGCTTTGGAGAGGGTACAGAAAAGATTTATCAGGGTGTTGCCTGGCATGGAGGGCATTAGCTATGAGGAGAGGTTGGAGAAACTTGGTTTGTTCTCACTGGAACGACGGAGGTTGAGGGGAGACCTAATAGAAGCCTACAAGATTATGAGGGGCATGGACAGAGTGGATAGTCAGAAGCTTTTTTCCAGGGTGGAAGAGTCAATCATTAGGGGGCATCGGTTTAAGGTGCGAGGGGCAAGGTTTAAAGATGTACGAGGCAAGTTTTTTTACACAGAGGGTGGTGGGTGCCTGGAACTTGCTGCCGGGGGAGGTAGTGGAAGCGGATACAATAGTGACTTTTAAGGGGCGTCTTGACAAATACATGAATAGGATGGTAATAGAGGGATATGGTCCCCGGAAGGGTAGGGGGTTTTAGTTCAGTCGGGCAGCATGGTCGTTGCAGGCTTGGAGGGCCGAAGGGCCTGTTCCTGTGCTGTAATTTTCTTTGTTCTTTGTTACACCAAGGGGGAGTGGAAATCTGGAACTCTCTCTCCCAGCTAAAGAGCTCTTGAGTCTGGGCTTTGCTTAAAAATTCTAGAACTGAGATTGCTAGATATTAGTTGGGTAAGAGGATTACAGAACCGAGATGGGTAGATAAAGTTAGAATACAGATCGTATGGAATGGGATGGAATAGTTTTCGAAGCTTGCCAATCTGAAGATATTTCTCCAGGGCTGTGACTTTCTCTTTTGTAGATAAAGGCACACATTTAAGGAACACGTGTAGAATGGGGGCGTGTGAGGCAATGATGGAACGGGGAGGGAGTTGAGTCATAATGTGCTCTTACTGATTTGAATTCGGGGCCTGCTCTCTGGCTCTGGAGTATATTTACATATCCTGTGTACTGTTAGTATAGGAAGACAAGATACTATTTCCTAATCAGGGGTTTGGTTGTGAGGAGAGAGTAGACAAATTAGAGACAAAAGCAGAAAATGCTGGAAAATCTCAGCAGGTCTGTGGAGAGAGAAAGAGCCAATGTTCCGAGTCTGGATGACCCTTCATCAGAGCTGAAGACAAAGAAAATCGGACAGGAGTTAGACCGTGGGTGGGGAAGGAATGCAATAGCTACCAACGTGAGGGAGAAAGGAATAGAAAGGTCAGTTGATTGGGTGAGATGAAGGAGGGTGGGAGGAGGCTAAAGCAGGACATGGATGGTTTCTATGCTGTAAATTCTATGTTCAGTAAGGAGCTTAGTGACACAGTCCTGTCATCACACTGTAGACTGTAGCTCTACTTAGAAACATTGGCAGGAATCCACTCTGCAATCCAGCCAGTGATACGTGTCCAAATGAGAATCTGCAAGAGAGGCTATTTCAAGATCCCACCTAATCCTACTCTTGTTTCTGCCACCTCTAAGTTACAGCAGACAGTAGAAATAAGTGAATTGATGGATTACTTACAAGTAAAGCAAAGTGTAACACGACCCATATTACACCAAGTGATGTCACTAGCAAGTCATACCGGTTCCGTCTACTCTGCCAGAAACCAGATGGTGACATGGCGGTAATCTTCATAGTTACCTGAAACACAAAGCTCACCCTTATGTATCCAAATATATATTAGAGTCAAATATTGAGCTCAGAAGACTCTTTACAAAGCTCACCTAGGATTATACAGTGCAGAAACAGGCCATTCGGCCCATCTGGTTTTTGTTGGTGTTTATATACTTCATACGGTGTTTATGCTTCACCCACCCAGCGACACATCCTTCTATTTTTTTCTCCTCTTAACTTCCCCTTAAATGCATTTCCTGCAACTATTCCTTGGGCCAAATTTTCCTGTTCTGCCAGCCACGGAAATTGGAGTGGGCGATGGGCGAATCATGGAAAGGTGCGTTGACCTCGGGTGGGATTTTCTGGACTTGGGGTGTAAGCGGCTGGAAAATCCCACCCCCTGTGTTGGGAAGTTCCACATGCTCTCTGTATAAAGAGGTTCCTCCTGAATTCCCGATTGGATTCATTGGGTGCGACCATTTTAGATTGCAGGCTCCTCAACTTGGACTCAATTGCCCATGAACAGCAACCAACCAATCAGGAAACAGCGTTAAAGCCCCAATCGGGTTTTCCCACTTGACATGCGTGAGGCCAAGTCGGAATTATTTATAAGCTCTTTTGTTTATTCGAAAGGCATATCGCAACCATAAATTACTGAAAATTCACGTCACGCATGGGACATTTGATCTGATCTCTGCGGGAGTGCAAGAGTTAGGCAGAGGATAAGAAATAAAATTAAATGAATTCACTCAGAGGTAAATCTTTGCTGCTTTAATTAGGATCAATCAATATTGAATAACATGCCTTGAATACAAAGATGGTTTACAATTGCTGATGTATTTGATAGTGTCCAGGTCCGCGTTACTTTATTCCTTCACATCAGTCAGAGTAATAAATCTGAAATTGCCTGTCTGTTCAAATTGTGCAATGAGGATCTCCCATCCATCATTATCTGTCCATCTGCCTTCAAGACAATTGTAATAGAAAGTGGTGCAGAATTCCTCCCTCTTGTGATTTTGATAAGGCGTTTTAGCTTTTATCTCTCATTTTATGACATAAACTTAGTTCTTCTAATGGACTATTATCTTCATCCACTCCAGGGTGTATTTGCTGAAGTTTGGAGTGAAATCCGATGACTCATCATCTTTTCTTTCTTGTTTTATTTGGCTGCATGAGATCTTCCACATAAACTACGCTGCCTTTTCCTTTGGTTTTTCGCTGGAAACAATTGCCTGGATTTTTGCGGTGGTGATGACGGGAATACTGTCCCCGTAGCCTGCATTACTCCACGGAAACTGGCAGCAACTTCTGGAGTCCACACATGCACAGAATGATGCGGAAACCCACACGTTGCTACCAGTGATTCCATGCATCTCTCGAGAATGGGCTAGTGAGTCAGCCCCAGACAGCAATGAACGGAAAAAAAACATCAAATTCATAAGAATTTACACTCTTACACTGTCAGTTATTAATGCCTTGGATGTCCACAGAACCATCGAATCCCTATAATGCTGAGGAGGCCATTCAGTCCATTGAGCTTGCACTGATCCTCCAAAAGGGCAGCTTACCCAGGATCACCCCCCAGCCCCCTATCCCTGTTATCCCACACATTTAGCATGGCCAATCTCCCTAATCCACACATCTTGGTACACTGAGAGGCAATTTAGCATGGCTAATCCACCTAACCTACACATTTTGTGACACTAAGGGGCAATTTAGCACGGCCAATCCCCCTAATCTGCACATCTTTGGAACGTGGGAGGAAATCGGAGCACCCGGAGGAAACCCACGCAGGACACAGGGAGAATGTACAAACCCCACACAGTCACCCCAGGCCGGAATTGAACCCGGGTCCCTGGCACTATGAGGCAGCAGTGCTAACCACTGTGCCACCGTGTTGCTATCTGAAAATGTAAATTAAAAGTGAAGGATTATAGCTCTTGGGGCTAAAGGGATCAAGGGAAATGGGGGTGGGGAAGGAGGGGGGAATCAGGATATTGAATTTGATGATCAGCCATGAACAAAATGAATGGCGGAGCAGGCTTGAAGGGTCGAATGACTTACTCCTGCTTCTAGTTTCTATGATATCAAATGCGTTTGACTTCCTGCTTTGCTGCCTGTGAGAATCCTTTCAAATGTGATTGTCTGCTAACCTCATTTTCGACAATCACTGTGGCTGCCTGCCACAGCTTAGGGTCAATTGAAAATGGTGAGATTGATGGATTTTGGTTATAAAGGGATGAAGGATCAAAGAACCAAAGCCAGGAGATGGCGTTCCAATAAAAATCAGCAATGATCTCCCTGAATTGCAAAACAGCCTCGATGGACTGAATGGCCTCCTCCTGTTCCTGTGGACCAAGATTTGAACTTTATTCAACGTTTGAAATAAAATGCGTCCTGTTTTTGGTAAACTTCAAAGCCAAGCTGCATACAACTCTGACTTAACAGCAAATGCACAGAAGAATATTAAATTAAAATCTACAATCTGATGTTATCAAAGCCTTTATTGCAAGGAGGTTTGAGTATAATTGTAAGAAAGTTTTGCTGCAATTCTGAAGGGCTTTAGTGAGACCAGGCCTTTTGAGTTTGTTTATTTATTAGCATCACAAGTCGGCTTACACTAACACTGCAATTAAGTTACCGTGAAAATCGCCACACTCCAGCGCCTGTTCGGGTACACTGAGGGAGAATTTAGCATGGCCAATGCACCCTAACCAGCAGGTCTTTTGCAGAAACCTGGAGAACCGTGGATAATTTTAGCCTCCTTATTTAAAGCAGGAGTACATACCATAGAGGGGATGCAACAAAGGTTCGCTGGACTGATTCCTGGGATGAAAAGGTAGTCCTATGGGGAGAGATTGAATGGGTGTATATTCTCTAGCGCTTAGAAGAACGAGAGGTAGTCTTACTGTAAAAGTATAAAATCACTGGACGGTTTGACAGGTTAGATGCTGAGAGGTTGTTTCTCCCTGGCTGGAGAGTCGAGAGTTAAGGGTCACATCCTTGGATAAGGTGTCGCCCATTTCAATGCGAGATGGAAGCAATTTAATCATTTAGTGGTTGCGGATAGTTGAAGCTCTCTGTCCAGCGAGCTGTGGAAGCTTAGGCATTGGGCACATTCATGAGGGAGGCCAACAGATTGTTGGATATTCAGGGAGTGAAGGGATACAGAGAAAGTGCAGGAAGCTAAAGTTGAGGGAGAAGATCAGGCATGATCTTATTGAATGGTAGGGTTTGTCAGAGGGGCCGAATAGCCTACTCATGCTCCAAATTCTTACATTCCTCTGTTCAAAAGTGCGTTACAGCCGATGAAGAGCTTTTTGAAGTGTAGTCCTACAGTAGTGTAGGAAACGCAGCAGCCAATTTATGCACAGCAAGATCCCACAAACAGCAACAAGGTTGGTAAAATAGAAACAGTTCTTGAAAAGGGCAATGACCTTTTAACTCATGTTTCTCTCTCCACAGGCACTGTTGAATCCTGTGGAGAGAGAAACAACAGCACGGTGGCACAGTGGTTAGCACTGCTGCCTCACAGCTCCAGGGACCCGGGTTTGATTCCCGGTTTGGGTCACTGTCTGTATAGAGGTTGTACGTTCTCCCCGTGTCTGCGTGGGTTTCCACTGGGTGCTCTGGTTTCCTCCCACAGTCCAAAGATGTGAGGGTTAGGTGGATTGGCCGTGCTAAATTGCCCCTTAGCGCCAGGGGGATTAGCAGGGTAAATATGTGGGGTTTTGGGGATAGGGCCTGGGTGGGATTGTTGTCGGTGCAGACTCAATGGGCCAAATGGCCTCCTCCTGCACTGTAGGGATTCTATGAGTGTTTCCAGCAATTTGTTCTTTGATTTTGTCACGGATCTCCAGCTTGTACTTTTGATTAAATGTGATAAATGACCAGATGCTCTGTTTTATAAGTGGTGTTTGTTGAGGGATAAATGTTAACACACAACACTGGGGAGGCCTCCCCTGCTCTTCCTCGAAACAATGGCATGGTATCTTTTCCGTTAGCCTGACAGGGCAGACAAGGCCCTCCATTTAACATCTCACCAGGAAGGCATATATCATCGTCACTGGAATTGAGAAATGACAATGCTTAAAAGTTACTGTTATGGGTGACTCTATGGAAGAGAATGTGAACATTTACTCAGTGTCAGAAATATGCCTTTACCATATTTATCAAAGCCCATATCCCTGTTGTTCTACTGCAACTGCAATATGGCTGCGGAAGGTTGATATCAGTTTTTGCAGTGAAACGGATTTTGCACAAAACAAATGGATCAACACCAGTCTGTGCTCTAAAGACTGAAGGTGAACTGCATTTACAACCAGGGTGCTAACTGTGAGGAATTCATAGAATCATAGCATCCCTACAGTGCAGAAGGAGGCCATTCGGCCCATTGAGTCTGCACCAACCACAATCCCACTCAAGCCCTTTTCCCGTAACCCCACATATTTATCCTGCTAATTCCCCTGACACTAGGATCAATTTATCATGGCCAATCAACCTAACCTGCACATCTTTGGACTGTGGGAGGAAACCCACGCAGACACGGGGAGAATGTGCAAAATCCACCCTGACAGTGACTCGAGGCCGGAATTGGACCCGGGTACCTGGTGCTGTGAGGCAGCAGTGCTAACCACTGTACCACCGTGCTGCAATTATACAATTGTATGCAGGTTGAGGGTCTTAACTGGGGGTTCACTTGTGTCCCCATAAATAGCAACAGGCTGAAACTGTGGTGCTTGGGTGAGGAGATGCATGCTTGTAATGTGCACCTCTGTCAATAAATGCTTCATAAAACAAAGATCGGCTCTAGTTCTGTCCTACACCGCCTGGCTTTCTGAAACAGAACACGGGACGGCACGGTGGCACAGTGGTTAGCACTGCTGCCTTGCAGTACCAGGGACCCGGGTTCGATTCCGGCCTCGGGTCACTGCCTGTGTGGAGTCTGCACATTCTCCCCGTGTCTGCGTGGGTTTCCTCCGGGAGCTCCGGTTTCCTCCCACAGTCCAAAGATGTGTGGGTTAGGTTGATTGGCCATGCTAAATTGCCCCTTAGTGTCAGGGGGACTAGCTAGGGTAAATACATGAAGTTGTGGGGACAGGGCCTGGGTAGGAAGCCATTTGGCCCATTGGTGTAGCCTCGATGGGCCAAATGGCTTCCTTCTGTAGGGCTTCTATGATTCTATGAACACGGGGAGAGAGATTACGGGCACGATCTTACCGGTCGTTCACGCCACGTTCCCGCTGAAGCGAGGTCAGAGAATTTGGCAGCCAGCCAAATCTCCATTCACTGCGGGCGGGATGGGAAAATTCCACCGGTGTGAATGGTGATAAGATTCCGGCTTGCATCTTTCATGTCGATACCCATGTCACATGTGAAGGGATAGAAACGGAAGGAAAGTGTTGGGAGGGGAGCGGCTGGTGCCTTTGCAAGTGTCTCCCGCCCCCCCCCACCCCTCCCCTCCGCCCCAACCAACATTGCTTACAAGTCTCTCTTCTCAGGAAGGACAATAACAGGAGGAGATTTCAATTCCATCCCTGTACCTTCCTGGTTATGCCCTCCAGCAAAACCGCACAAAGGGAGATAACGTTCAGAAAAATGTAATCTAAAAAGAAACAGCAGAACTCGGGGTCAACATGGAGAGGAAAGTTATTGTACTTACTCCTCCCCACCTCCTGGAAAGTAATTTCATACTGCAGTTGCCAGCTGTCCTCATCGAGACATTGCGCTATTCCCAATGCACACAGGTATTTGCAGTATTGAAAACCATTCGTACAGGCAATAGGTTCAATCTATTTGTAAATGAATTAGGAAAATCTATCTTCACATCTGTGAGAGTTTCATCTGAAATAAGCAGGGCCGGATCATTTATGTTTCCACTTGCTCCCGTCTTGTCGCTATTGTATCAGTCACAGGACAAGGTCTTGTCGGTAAAAATTATCTTGTTCATCGGTAAAAATAAGCAGCAGAAAACCGAATGAAACCTGTTTTTACCGTAACCAAACATACAGCAGCGATGGAAGCAAAAAAACTAAAAATAATCTTACCTCAAGGACAAAGATAAAGGTAAAAATAACGGACATTGTTGCCAGAGGAACCGTAACTGGATTGTCAACATCCCACTGTGAGACAGGCAGAAAGCAAATTATTAATTGTCTTTTTATCTTCGGGCAGAGCATTATTTTTAAGATTATATATCCATTAGACCGAACTTTACCCCCCTTCACCTCTACCCTGGTTAAAACGCTGTGTGGGTCAGTGGGGGGAGCCCAGCCACCACCCCGATCCTGGCAGCAGTGTAGATTCCTTTAAGGTGAGATTTCCGACCCTACCTGGGGAGGAAGATCGCCTCAAAGAGCTACTGACCAATTAGATCGGCCGACAGCTCTGTAGCCCCAGAAGCGCCCACAGGGAGTGGTGGCCACTGCTGGTAGTGCAGGCAGTTCCACCATGCCGAGGAACCCAGCTAAGTCTGAGATTGGGTGTCTCAGTGAGGGGTTTCGGTCGTGCAGTAGGGAGCTGAATTCACGAGGCCGGGGGGGAGGGATGGCCTTGGAGAAGGGTGGGTCCTCTGATAGGCCCAGCCCACCCCCCTAAACCTCCAAAGGAAACTCTCTCCCTCCTGCTTGGCTGACATTAGCCCGCACAGCTCAGTGCTGGGGCTGACCGCATGGCATGGGCCTTTCCCTGTTGCAGGTAAAATACCAGAGGTGGTGGAATGAAGCTCTTACGTCGCACTTAATTGGTCACCTCAGGGCCACCATTGGCTGCCTGATGCCCCTCCCCCATCCACCCAATAAAATGTCAGACTTGTCCGGGGGAGGGGGGGCGGTGTATGGTTAGGTGGCGGGAAGGCCACCTGCTAGATTTTACAAGCTCCCACCCCTCCCCACCCCACCAATTTTCAAACCCACTGACAGGGAAGCCCATTGTGTAAATTGCAGGAAAGAAAGACCTGCATTTCTATAGCGCCTGCAAACTCAAGATGTCACAAAACTCTTTAAAGACAGGAAAATCTGTACTTTTGAGTGCGATCATTGCTGTAGTGTAGGGAACAAACACACATACTAATCTGTACACATCGAGATCCCACAAACAACAGTGGCCTGATCATTTGCATTCCGATATATATTTTTTAATGGGATGTGGGCTCTGCCAGCAAGAACAGCGGTTATTTATTCTCTCCTGGGATGTGAGCATTGCTCTCAAGGCTAGCCTTTGTCACCTTTATATTCCAGATTTATTTATGAATTCAAATTCCACCATCTGCTGTGATGGGACCCATGTCTCAGTGAATTAGTCTCGGCCTCTGGATTACTAATCCAATGACATGACCACCGTGCCACTGTCTCCCACTATTGTACATCCCTGATTGCCTCCGGAGAAAGTGGTTATAACCTGACAGTAATGCAAACATCATTTGCATTGCTGCAAATGTAAAGTACCTTCAATGAAAGCAGCACAGACTGGGCAAGGACCAAGACGGCAATGCTCCTCTTGAAGAATGGGTGCTGGGTTATGTCGTACATTTTAGCTCGGAAGCCTCCATTGTCTGGGAAAGGAAACACAACAAAAAGGAAGTTACACCAATGTACAGCTCAGAGGACAGCCCATTTGGCCCAACCAGTCCTTGCTAGCTCAGGTTTCTTCCCACCCCTCTCTTGATCCCACCCTATCAGCATATCCTTCTATTCTTGTCTCCCTCATGTGTTTATCCAGCTACCCCTTAAATGTATCTACACTATTCACCTCAACCGCTCCCTGTGGGAGTGGATTCCACATTCTCCCCAGTCCCTGTGGAAGCGAGTTCCGCATTCTTCCTATTCCTGTAGGAATGAGCTTCACATTCTCCCCCACTCCCTGTGGGAGCGAGTCTACGTTCTGCCCACTCTCTGTGGGAGTGAGTTTCACATTCTCCCATTCCCTGTGGGAGCGAGTTCCACATTCTGCCCACTCTCTGTGGGAGTGAGTCCCACATTCTCCCCACTCTCTGTGAGAGGGAGTTCCACATTCTCCCCATTCTCTGTGGGAGTGAGTCCCACATTCTCCCCACTCCCTGTGGGAGCGAGTCGCAAATTTTCCCCACTTCCTGTGAGAGCGAGTTCCACATTCTCCCCACTCCCTGTGGGAGCGAGTCGCAAATTTTCCCCACTTCCTGTGGGAGCAAGTTCCACATTCTCCCCACTCCCTGTGGGAGTGAGTCCCCCATTCTCTCCAAGCTCTGGGTAAAAAAGTTTCTCCTGAATACCCTATTGGATTCATTAGTAATAATCCTATATTGACGGTCTCGAGCTATTATTTTCCCCACAAACTGAAACATTGCCACCTTGTTCATCCACCACAATCTTTCAATATTTTAAAGACATTGAATAGATTCCCATCCGTGCACCATGTCTTTTCAAGAGAAAAGAAACCTCTTCTCATCACTTCCTGATTGGAAGAACCTCACAGCTCTGGTATCATCTCTACTTTGCACCCTCTCCAGTGCCTTTATATCCAGTTTACAATATGGAAACCAAAGTTTCCAATGCAAGTTTTGAAAGTTAAGGAATGAGTTCAAGGCCCTCATTTCACACTCGAGTGAAGCTTCTTCTGATTTCAAAAAACAGACAAAGTACTTGATGAAAAAGATGCACCTGCAACCTCAACACAGATTCTGAAGAATGTAAGATTTACTGGTTAGAGATCAAAAAATACATGAGACTAGATTGAATGAATTAATCTGACATGAAGTACTATAATCTTCAGCTCCACAACTGCTTAATTGGCAAATATGCTTCAATTCCATTTTCACAAGAAAAATTCCCGTAGATATCTCAACCTTCTTCAAAAAGAGATGAAACTTAAACTCCCCCGTTCCAAAATGTTGATCATCTTCAATTCAAATCATCATATTCCTTAAATTTGATCATATTTCAAGAATTCAATTCGTTCGATCACTGCCAAATTTCCATTTCGTAATTGCAATGGACGGAGCAATGGATTTCACCCTCAAACTATTGCTGGGTTTTACCAAGGCAATAATCGACCGAGGAACTAACTAACTTAGGAACTCCCTAACAGCACAGTGGGTGTATCTACTCCATGCGGACTGTAGTGGCTCAAGAAGGCAGCTCACTACCCGCTTCTCAAGGGCATCTATGGACAGGCAATAAATGCTGGCTTAGCAAGTGATGCCCACATCCCATGAAGGAATTAAAATTAAATATTGAAGATGAAGACTAAATTTTGGTGGTGTTTGAATTGGCCAGTTGGAAAGTAGGCACTGTGATCTTAAGGGAATCGCTCCACTCAGGCGGTGAATCCTTTCAAACATAGTTCTTTTTCATGAACTGATGCATAAATGTGGTATATAAAATTATGAGGAAATCTCAGAAAGGAAAACTGGGGGCTTTATTTTCCCCAGTTTTGTGCATTGCATTGAGTGATTAAGACGAACACATAGGCTGGAATTTTACCGGAATCGAGGCGGGCGAGACTCACAGAACGGCATTCTCCGTTGGCCTCGGGTGGAATTTTACGAGGCTTGGGCGGGCGTGCCGGTAAAATTCCAGCCATATTAAACTGCAGGGAGCCCTTATTGATCTAACTTTGTTCACACCACCCTAACAGAGAGGGCTGCAGAGGGGGCCATATCACAAAATGTTCAGCGATTACAATACTCTATGCCCAGCATCTGATTAAGCGCAGGTTTTAGTTGCAGCTCTTGGTATGAAAGTTCACCCTATTATCTCCCATGCTACACAAATTACTATTAAAATCCAGGTCTGAGGCATCCCAGCGATGTCTGGTCCCAAAGACTTGGTGTCCACCAAAAATATTCAAAACAAACTCAATACTTGAGTCAGGGGCTGCTGCTGGTCCCAATATTTCACGCTCAATTCTCATCCTTGTGTTCAGATTTCTCCATAGCCTCCTCCCTACACCCCCATCCTTGCCATCCAGCCCTACATCCTTCCGAGATCTCCGCATTCCCTCAGCATTCTGGCCCCTTTAAGCATCCCCGACTTTCATCGCTGCATCATTGATGGCCGTGCCTTCTGCTGCCTAGGCCCTCAACTTTGGAATTCCATCCCTAAACCCCTTGGCCTCTCTCTCCTCCTTGATGTTTTCTCAATCAGACTGAAGAGAGTTGTGTATTTGGCCACTGGGGTGCATCCCAAGAACTGACTCCACAGACAGAAGTTGGGGAACGCAGGTATTTATTTGCAGGTCTCACTCGCTCCACTTTCTGACTCCTATTGCCCTCCCAGGGAGGTCCCCTGGTACCCGGGATCACATGACCCATTCCCTTAAAGGGGCTACGCCCCCAACGTTCATACAAAGGAGTATCTACCAGGTCGAGCAGCAAGGTGGAGCGGTTGGGCAATCTTTAATCGACTTTTCAAATCCTCCCACCTCCTCTGGTCCACCGTCAGTAAGGCAGTGCCCTGGAAAAATTAGGGTAAGGACATGAATTCACAATGGAATATATTTTTCA
Organism: Mustelus asterias; assembly: GCF_964213995.1. Classification (NCBI taxonomy): domain Eukaryota; kingdom Metazoa; phylum Chordata; class Chondrichthyes; order Carcharhiniformes; family Triakidae; genus Mustelus; species Mustelus asterias. The sequence continues at coordinate 3,197,921 of NC_135810.1, read as the reverse complement.
AACAGCTTGACAAGTAAAGTTTATTTATTAGTGTCACAAGTAGGCTTACATTAACACTGCAGTGAAGTTACTGTGAAAATCCCCTAGTCCCCACACTCCGGCGCCTGTTCGGGTACACTGAGGGAGAATTTAGCATGGCCAATGCACCCTAACCTGCACGTCTTTCAGATTGTGGGAGGAAACCAGAGCACCCAGAGGAAACCCACACAGACATGGGGAGAACGTGCACACTCCGCACAGACAGTGACCCAAACCGGGAATCGAACCCGGGTCCCTGGCGCTGTGAAGCAGTAGTGCTAAACATTGTACCACCGTGCCGCCCCAAATTGGAGCATTTTCACTGGACACTGATTTCCTAATCAATGAAAAAGATAACTTCTGATTTTCGTGAAATAATCAAATCTGTGATGTTTATTGTAAAGTATAAAGTTCCCTGTGATGGATTTTATAAAACAATATGTGTTTTTTCATTACATTACCCTAAACCAGCAGCAATAACTGTGTTAAGTACAGTGAACTAAGGGAACTAATTGTGCCACAAGTTTAATGAAACAGAATAGGTTTTTCTCATGCATTTATATCTAGTCTGGAAGCAATGACGAATGAGCAACCGCATGGGGGTTTCCTTAATAGGGACGATGAAACGTACTTTGTTTTCATTGAAGTTAGCGATGACAACACCAACAAAGAGAGTCAGTCCAATCATACAGCCAAGAAACACAAAAACGTGGATGTAAATGCCGTGAATCTGTGGGGAGAGAGTTCAACGTTAGACACAGCGACACAGGACAGTAACAGTGAGGCTATCAGTGTTCATCAATATTCAGGAGTAAAGAGAACAGCAACATCCACCACCCACACAAATGTGGCAAAGCATAGAAATGAGGAAGTTGCTGTTCAGGTTTCCCGACTCCTCCACAAGCCTTGCTTTACTGTTACCTTGCTAATCGACTCAATTAACATGCAGAAAGGTGTGAAACTTTCCACTAATCACCCACTAAACATGCCAGGAAAAGTTAGGGCTGGTGCATCCAGGTGCAAGTGAATTTTAAACAGTGTAATAAGTCTTGATTACTGCCAAACAACCTCTCTATCCTTGGAAATGTAATTTTATCAGCATGGAATCTCATTCATTCTGAATGTAATTACTTTTGGAGATTTAAAAAAGCATTATTATTTTTCAACTCTTTGCTGTCTCTTTCACTATATCTCATCTTTCTTTCCCTCTTTTTATTTCACTTTCTGTACCTTATTTTACAAATGAATGAAACATTCTTTACACAGTCTGGTTTACCAATGGCATGGCTCAGAAAAGACTCTTCACTCTGACTGGCTGAAGAGCTTGGGCGTTGTGGGCCCATGCATTGGATATCAGGTAGAGGGCGCCATGTTGGAAAGGATTCCCTAAATGTCATCAATTGCCCACAAAGAGTTGTGGCAGCTGTTAATGGAGTGAATGGCAAGAGGTTCTTTTGCCCCTGACTGCAGGTTTTGGGCCAGTGAACATAAAGCATGGTGGCACAGTGGTGAGCACTGCTGCCTCACAGTTCCAAGGACCCGGGTTCAATTCCCGGCTTGGGTCACTGTGTGTGCGGAGTTTGCACGTTCTCCCTGTGTCTGCGTGGGTTTCCTCCGGATGCTCTGGTTTCTTCCTACAGTCCAAAAATGTGCGGGTTAGGTTGATTGGCCATGCTAAATTGCCCCTTAGTGTCCCGGGATGCTTGAGTTAGAGGGATTAGCAGGATAAAAATGTAGGGTGAAATGGATAGGGCCTGGGTGGATTGTGGTTGGTGCAGACTTGATAGGCTGAATGGCCTCCTTCTGCACTGTAGGATAAAGACCCTAGCCGAGATATCTGAATCATCGATAGTCACAGATGAGGTGCCTGAGGATTGGAGGGTGGCAAATGTTGTGCCTTTGTTTAAAAAGGGCTGCTGGGGAAAGCCCGGGAACTACAGGCCAGTGAGCCTCACATCTGTGGTGGGTAAGTTGTTGGAAGGTATTTTGAGAGACAGGATCTACAGGCATTTAGAGACGCAAGGACTGACTAGGGACAGTCAGCATGGCTTTGTGAGTGGAAAATCATGTCTCACAAATTTGATTGAGTCTTTTGAAGGGGTAACGAAGAAGGTAGATGAGGGCAGTGCAGTTGATGTTGTCTACATAGACTTTAACAAGGCCTCTGACAAGGTACCGCATGGTAGGTTGTTGCATAAGGTTAAATCTCACGGGATCCAGGATGAGGTAGGTGGATACAAAATTGGCTTGATGACAGAAGCCAGAGGGTGGTTGTAGAGAGTTGGTTTTCAAACTGGAGACCTGTGACCAGCGGTGTGCCTCAGGGATCGGTGCTGGGCCCACTGTTATTTGTCATTTATATTAATGATTTGGATGAGAATTTAGGAGGCATGGTTAGTAAGTTTGCAGATGACACTAAGATTGGTGGCATAGTGGACAGTGAAGTAGGTTATCTCGGATTGCAACCGAATCTTGATCAATTGGGCCAGTGGGCTGACGAATGGCAGATGGAGTTTAATTTAGATAAATGCGAGGTGATGCATTTTGGTAGATTGAACCAGGGCAGGACTTACTCAGTTAATGTTAGGGCATTGGGGAGAGTTACAGAACAAAGAGATATAGGGGTACAGGTTCATAGCTCCTTGAAAGTGGAGTCACAGGTGGACAGAGTGGTGAAGAAGGCATTCGGCATGCTTGGTTTCATTGGTCAGAACATTGAATACAGGAGTTGGGACGTCTTGTTCAAGTTGGTAAGGCCACACTTGGAATACTGTGTACAGTTCTGGTCACCCTATTGTAGAAAGGTTATTATTAAACTAGAAAAAGTGCAGAAGAGATTTACTAGGATGCTACCGGGACTTGATGGATTGGGTTATAAGGAGAGGCTGGATAGACTGGGACTTTTTTCTCTGGAGCGTAGGAGGCTGAGGGGTGAACTTATAGAGGTCTATAAAATAATGAGGGGCATAGATCAGCTAGATAGTCAATATCTTTTCCCAAAGGTAGGGGAGTCTAAAACTAGAGGGCACCGGTTTAAGGTGAGAGTGGAGAGATACAAAAGCGTCCAGAGGGTCAATTTATTCACACAGAGGGTGGTGAGTGTCTGGAACAAGCTGCCAGAGGGAGTAGTGGAGGTGGGTACAATTTTGTCTTTTAAAATGTTACATGGGTAAGATGGGTATAGAGGGATATGGGCCAAACACGGACAATTGGGATTAGCTTAGGGGTTTAAAATAAAAGGGCGGTATGGACAAGTTGGGCCGAAGGGCCTGTTTCCATGCTGTAAACCTTGATGAGAATTTGGAGCAGTGCTAACCACTGTGCCGTTTGCCTTCCTTCTGAACACAATCATTTTAAACTGTTAGAAATATTTGAAGGAGAAGGTTCTCACTGGGCCAACTCGGTGAATGATGACATCCCTGACCTCCACCCATCCTTTCAACGACAGCACTTCAAACAAGGCCAGCAACGCGCTCCCAACATTGTCAAAATTGAAATTCCGAGGATTGGCCCTGGAAAACAGAAAAGCATTCTTTCTGTAACTTCCACAATAAATTCTCCAGCGTCTGCTGATAACAAGAAAACAACAACTTGCACTGAGGTAGCACCTTGAAGGTAACAAAACATCGGAAGGTGCCTCACAGGAGCCCGATGGGTGAATAGTGACAGGAGGCTGGAGGTAACAAAGGTAAAGGATGAGGATTCCCAGGGGTAGATGAGCTAAGAGCAGGAGCAGAGATGGCTTGTGTATGGAGCTGGAGTGTTGGAGAAGATATTGGCCGGAATGCTACCATGCTGTCCACCACGGGAATCGGAGCGGGCAACGGGTGCACCATGGAAAGGGCCGTTGACCTCGGTTTTGGAACGAGCAAGGCCGGAAAATCCCGCCCAATGGGTCAGAAGCTCAGATCAGGGTTAATTTAGGTAACAAGATTACGAATGGTTTGGTTCAGCCTCACACAATGGCCATTGAGAGAAATTGAGTTGTTGGCCAAGGAATAGAGATTGTGGTCGGACCCAAAATAACACAATGGCTAACAGCTGTTACGGTCATTGAGCTCTACAGCACAGAAAGAGGCCCTTCGGCCCATCGTGTCATTGGTCTACCACTACTTTATCAAAAGAATATGTGAATGCTAACTAGAGCTTTCAAATTATAAAATTACAACAATGGGGAAGGAGGAACATCACTTCATAAGGTAGACATTAAACTGATTGGGAGGAAGGCTGGTGTTCGGGGCACCATTAGCAACCTCAGCATCCACACAAAGAGATTCATGGCCAATGAAATACCTTCTGAAGTGTGATACAAAAAGCAAAATACTGCAAATGCAGGAAATCTGAAATGAAACCAGAAATTTCTGGACAAACTCAGCAGGTCTGGCGGCACCTGTGGAGATAGAAACAGAGTTAATGTTGCATGTCCGTGTGACACCTCTACAGAGCCCTTTTGAAGTGTAGTTGCTGTTGTAATGCACAAAACGCTGCAACCAAGTTTACACAGCAAGACCCCACAAACAGACATGGGATTACAGCCAGATAATCTTTCTGGTAGCTGAAGGATGGGTCTTAGTCAGGACATGGGGGGAAAACACTTTTTCTTTTTCAGATTAGGGCTTGGAATCTTTTATATCTGCCTGAGAGAGTAGACCAGGATTCGGGTTAACATCTTATCCAAAAGGCGAGATCTCCGACAGTCCTCAGTATTGACCCTCTGACAGTGCGGCACTCCCTCAGTACTGGCCCTCTGACAGTGCGGCACTCCCTCAGTACTGACCCTCTGACAGTGCGGCACTCCCTCAGTACTGACCCTCTGACAGTGCGGCACTCCCTCAGTACTGACCCTCTGACAGTGCAGCACTCCCTCAGTACTGACCCTCTGACAGTGCAGCACTCCCTCAGTACTGTCCCTCTGAAAGTGCAGCTCCCTCAGTAATGACCTTCTGGCAGTGTGGCACTCCCTCAGTACTGACCTTCTGACAGTGCAGCACTCCCTCAGTACTGTCCCTCTGACAGTGCGGCACTCCCTCAGCACTGACCCTCTGACAGTGTGGCACTCCCTCAGTACTGACCCTCTGACAGTGCGGCACTCCCTCAGCACTGACCCTCTGACAGTGCAGCACTCCCTCAGTACTGTCCCTCTGACAGTGCGGCACTCCCTCAGTACTGACCCTCTGACAGTGTGGCACTCCCTCAGTATTGACCCTCTGACAGTGCGACACTCCCTCAGCACTGACCCTCTGATAGTGCGGCACTCCCTCAGCACTGACCCTCTGACAGTGCGACACTCCCTCAGCACTGACCCTCTGACAGTGCGGCACTCCCTCAGCACTGACCCTCTGACAGTGCAGCACTCCCTCAGTACTGACCCTCTGACAGTGCGGCACTCCCTCAGTACTGACCCTCTGACAGTGCAGCACTCCCTCAGTACTGACCCTCTGACAGTGCAGTATTCCCTCAGTACTGACCCTCTGACAGTGCAGCACTCCCTCAGTACTGACCCTCTGACAGTGCGGCACTCCCTCAGTACTGCACCAGAGCATCAACCTTGATTATTGTGCTGAAGTCTCTGGAGTGGAACTTGAACCCACAACCTTCTGACCTAGAGGTGACCATACACAGTTTGCAATCTGCCCTGTAACTCAGCAGTGACCTATATAAATCATTCAAAATTGAACGTGGTCTGATTCTATTCTTGGCAAGATATTCATAGAATAGAATGGAATCATATAATCCCTACAGTGCGGAAGGAAGCCATTCGGCCCATCGAGCCTAACTGACATCAATCCCACCCAGGCCCTATCCCCGTAACCTCACGTATTTCCCCTGCCAATCCCCCTGACACTGAGGGAGAATTTAGCATGGCCAATCCACCTAACCCGCATGTCGTTTGGACTGTGGGAGGAAACCGGAGAACCCGGAGGAAACCCACGCAGATACGGGGAGAACGTGCAAATCACGCACACACAGTCACCCGATGCCAGAATTGAACCCGGGTCCCTGGTTAGTGCAATAACATCTGCAACATTTGTCTCATCTGAGGGTAGGTGAAGAAAAAACTCATCCATTGTCTGGACCAAAGTGGAGACAAGAATTTGACTTGTTCAGATAAAACTCAGCAACATGGAGCAGTTTCCACCTCAGCAGTCGATAGGTTTCAGCAACAGCAGGTGCGTGAGTTCAGCTAAATGTGCCCGGAGGAATCTCGATTATTCCACCCTAATCCCCTCAGCTTCTCCAAGTTATTTTAAACTGTGCCTCTCAGGGCCAGGTTTTAATCGTGATCCCTTGTCAGCTGTCTTACTAACAGACCAGTATCGCTCTCCTCCGAGTATTCCCCGGGAGAATTCACTGATCACAAGATAATCCTAACATTCCTTCACACACTGCAAACCTCTGCTCATCTGGGAATGGCTGTGTGTTGTTTCTGTGCACCGTAAGGCGACTTGGATAAGGTGGGAGTGTTTTCCTTCCAGCCAAATAATGATTATGGCGAAGATGTAACTGAGGCAAAGTTATGGAAAAGGATTTGTGGAGGGTGGGGACGAGAGGACACAAATTTAAAGTAATTTGCAATAGAACCAGAGAGAATACCTTGGCAACAACACAGAATTAGGGGCGGCATGGTGGCACAGTGGTTAGCACTGCTGCTTCACAGCGCCAGGGACCTGGGTTCGATTCCCGGCTTGGGTCACTGTATGTGCGGAGTCTGCACATTCTCCCCATGTCTGCGTGGGTTTCCTCCGTGTGCTCCGGTTTCCACCCACAGTCTGAAAGACCGTGCTGGTTAGGGTGCATTGACCCAAAAAGGCGCTGGACTGTGGCGACTTGGGGAATTTCACAGTAACTTCATTGCAGTGTTAATGTAAGCCTTACTTGTGACTACTAAAAAAATAAATAATAAATAAAGAATTACACTTGGGCCAAGTGCTGGCAGATGGGATTAGATGGGCATTCAGGTGTTTCTGATGGGTCGGTGCAGTCTCGATGGGCCGAAGGGCCTCCTCTGTGCTCTATGCTTCTGAGTTTTTTCTCTTTATTCTTTCAGGGGATGGGGGCACCACTGCCAAGGTCAACATCTGTTGCCCTTGAACTGAATGGCTCGCTCAACCATTTCAGAGGGCAGTTAAGAATCAACCACATTGCTGTGGGTCTGAAGTCACATGTAGGCCAGACCGGGTAAGGACGGCACATTAGATAAAGGGCATTAGTGAACCAGAAGGAACCAGATTTCCTTCCCTAAAGAACATTAATGAACCAATATGTAACAATGGATAATTGATATCATTCATGAGACCAGCTTAATATTCCAGATTTTATTAATTGAATTTAAATTCCACTAGCTGCCACGATGGGATTTGAACCAAGTGCATTAATCTGAGCCTCTGGATTGGCAGCCTTGTGATATTACCATTATTCTACTGTCTACAGTTTTACAATGGTTTACAGCACAACTTGGCCCAAATCATAGAATTCCTACAGTGCAGAAAGAGGCCATTCGGCCCATTGAGTCTGCACTGACCCTCTGACAGAGCACCTTACCCAGGACCACCCCTCACCCTATCCCGTAAACCCATGCATCTACCCAACTAATCCCCTAACCTACACATCTTGGGACACTAAGGGGCAATTTAGCATGGCCAATCCACCTAACCTGAACGTCTTTGGACTGTGGGAGGAAACCGGAGCACCCAGAGGGGACCCAGGTTGACACAGGGAGAATGTGCAAACTCCACACAGATGACAATCACCTAAGGCTGGAATTGAATCCATTTCCCTAGCGCTGTGAGCCTGCAGTGTTAACCACTGTGCTAATGGTCTAAGCCAGCGTTTATACGCCACATGAACCTCCTCCCACCTCACTTAATCTCAGCCTGTCAGCATATCCTTCTATTCCTTTCCTCTTCATGTGTTGGTCCAGCTTCCCCTTACATTTTTCTATACTATTCATCTCAACTGTGTCCACGTGACAAAGAGTTCTACATTCTCCCCACTTGGAAAAAATGCAAAACTTTGGACTCCTCTATTCTAATCAGCTCTGACGAAGGGTCATCTAGACTCAAAATGTTACTGTCAGACCTGCTGAGATTTTCCAGCATTTTCTGTTTTTGTTTCAGATTCCAGCGCCCGCAGTAATTTGCTTTTATCTTAGATTTACCAGGATGTTGGCTGGGCTGGAGAGTGGCACGGTGGCACAGTGGTTAGCACTGCTGCCTCACAGCGCCAGGGACCTGGGTTCAATTCCCGACTTGGGTCACAGTCTGTGTGGAGTCTGCATGTTCTCCTTGTGACTGCGTGGGTTTCATCTGGGTGCCCCGGTTTCCTCCCACAGTCTGAAAGATGTGCTGGTTAGGTGCTTTGGCCATGCTAAATTCTCCCTCAGTGTTCCCGAACAGGCGCTGGAGTGTGGCGACTCGGGGATTTTCACAGTAACTTCATTGCAGTGTTAATGTAAACCTACTTGTGACACTAATAAATAAACTTTATTAGTTACGAAGAGAGATTGGATAGACTGGGGGTGTTTTCCCTGGAGCAGAGGAGACTGAGGGGGGAGGGTGGGGCATGACTGAGATGTATGAAATGATGAGGGAGATGGATAGAGTAGACAGAAAGAAACTTTTCCCCTTGGTGGAGGGTTTCAATGACTGGGGTCATAGATTTAAGGTTAAGGGGCAGGAGGTTTACAGGGGATGCGAGGAAAAACCTTTTAACCCAGAGGGTGTTGGGAGTCTGGAATTCACTGCCAGAAAGGGTGGTGGAGGCAGAAACCCTCATAACATTTAAGAAGTATTGAGATGTGCACTTGTGATGCCGAGGCACACATGGCTATGGGCCAAGGGCTGGAAAATGGGATGCGAATGGTTAGGTGGCTTGTCTTTGACTGGCACAGATACGATGGGCCGAAGGGCCTTTTTCTGTGCTGTAGTCGTCCATGACTCATGATTATAATGCTAGCACCGGAAAAGCTTCAAAGAAAGACCATTCTGCTCGAGTCAGGGTCCAAGCCAAGTGCAATCGAGCTGACAGGCTCTACTCCAAGACTTTTCTCTTTCAGCCAGTTTTTCTCATGCAGGTGTTGTGATTAACTGGTCCACTGCCACCTCAGCTCCCACAGCTGCTGAAACCCTCCCTTGTTACTTCTGGACATGACTATTCCAAAGCGCTCCTGGCTGCCTTCCCGTTTCCACCTTCAGCCCATCCAAGACTCTGCGGGGTGCTCAGTGAGTGCTGGCAAGTCGAGCGATCACAGGGAAAGCAACACCAGATTCCATCAACCAGACATTCCGGCAAGGACACATCCAGCAGGGGTGACCTGAGCATCGGGAAATATTGGCTGATTCCTACTTTCCTCTCCAGCTAATTCAGGATACAGCTGTGATCAAACATCTGCACACGTTGGCTTCTGGTTGAATAAAGATTGCAAGATTACTGAAGAAGTATAAAGAACATTCACAATGATGGTAACAGAACAAGAGATTATAATGACCCAGAAAGACTATACAGGGTGGGGATCTTTTCCATAATTCAAAGAGGTGGCTGGATAATGATCGAATACGGGTTTTTACGATAATGAAATGGGATATAGAAATTTGGCATGTCTGCTATGATTCTCACCAACTTTTACCGATGCACCATAGAAAGCATTCTTTCTGGTTGTATCACAGCTTGGTATGGCTCCTGCTTTGTCCAAGACAACAAGAAGCTACAAAGGGTCATGAATGAAGCCCAGTCCATCACGCAAACCAGCCTCCCATCCACTGAATCTGTCGACACTTCCCGCTGCCTCGGAAAAGCAGCCAGCATAATTAAGGACCCCACACACCCCGGGCATTCTCTCTTCCACCTTCTTCCGCTGGGAAAAATATATAAAAGTCTGAGGTCACGTAAGAACCGACTCAAGAACAGCTTCTTCCCTGCTGCTGTCAGACTTTTGAATGGACCTACCTCGTATTAAGTTCATCTTTCTCTACACCCTAGCTATGACTGTAACAGCTCCTCACAGCGCCAGGGACCCGAGTTCAATTCCAGCCCCAGGTCACTATCTATGTGGAGTTTGCACATTCTCCCCATGTCTGCGTGGGTTTCCTCCGGGTGCTCCGGTTTCCTCCCACAGTCCAAATGAAGTGCGGGTTAGGTGGATTGGCCATGCTAAATTGACCCTAGTGTGTCAGGGGATCAGCAGGGTAAATATATGGGGTTACGGGGATAGGGCCTGGGTGGGATTGTGGCCAGTGCAGACTTGATGGGCTGAAAGGCCTCCTTCTGCACTGTAGGGATTCTATGATTCTATGAGTACATTCTGCACCCTCTCCTTTCCTTCTCTATGAATGATATGTTTTGTCCGTATAGCGCACAAGAAATAATACTTTTCATTGTATACCAATATACATGACAATGAAATCAAATATCAAACAGAGAAGGTAGAATCCTAGAATGCCTAAATGCAGAAGGAGGCCATTTGGCCCATCAAGCCTGCACCGACAACAATTCCACCCAGCCTCTAGCTCCTAACACCACATATTTACCCTGCTAATCCCCCACTCAGGGGCAGTTTTAGCCTGGCCAATCAACCTAACCCGCACACCTTTGGACTGTGGGAGGAAACCGGAGCACCCGGAGGAAGCCCACGCAGACACGGGGAGAATGTGCAAACTCCGCACAGACAGTGACCTGAGCCGGGAATCGAACCCGGGTCCCTGGCGCTGTGAGGCTGCAGTGCTAACCACTGTGCCACCGTGCCGCCCCCAAGATGTTCCCACTTCCAAAGCTGTGGGTAAGAAATGTAAGATAGTCACTAATAAATCCAATAAGGAGTTCAGGCGGAAACTTGTGGTTTGTGTTTTGGGAGTGGTGGGAATGGGAAACTTGAAGTGGGGTTGAATAGTCTGGATACATCTAAGCAGATGCAAAATAAACCCAGGAGGAAGGACTGGAGGATAAGCTGATGTAGAGTGAGATAAGTGGGGATGGAGGAGGCTCGTGTGGAGCAGAAACACCAGCGCAGTGTGTTAACACAGCTTCTTGCTAAACTATAAATTCTATTTCACTCGATCAGTGAGGTCCCTTCTTTCAAAGATTTACACAAAAAAATCTCCATCCTCGTTCCTGGGGCTGGAATTCTCCCCTGCTGCCACTGAAGTGAATGGAGTTTTGAGTTTAAGTTTTAAGTTTATTTAATAGTGTCACAAGTAAGCTTACATTAACACTGCAATGAAGTTACTGTGAATATCCCCTAGTCGCCACACTCCGGCGCCTGTTTGGGTACACTGAGGGAGAATCTAGCACGGCCAATGCACGTAACCAGTACGTCTTTCGGACTGTGGGAGGAAACCGGAGCACCCGGAGGAAACCCACGCAGACATGGGGAGAATGTGCAGACTCCGCACAGACAGTGACCCAAGCTGGAAATCAAACCTGGGTCCCTGCGTTGTGAGGCAACAGAGCTCAGTGTACCCGAACAGGCACTGGAGTGTGGCGACTAAGGGATTTTCACAGTAACTTTATTCCAGTGTTAATGTAAGCCTACTTGTGACACTAATAAATAAATTTTAAACGTTAAAACCACTGTGTCACTGTGCTACCCACAGAGTTTTGGCTGGAACACAAAATTTTCCTTCTCACTTGGTGGGAATGGACGAGATTGGAGAATCACGCTCTTAAGATGAGTTTATGATGTGTAATATTTTACTGCCCTGTGCTGGTAACATTATACACTAACTCAGTAGGGGGTGCCCTTTGTCACTCCTGGGCATACAGCTCTTCAAGATCTCTGCACTCATCCAATTCTGATTTCTTGAGAATCTACAATTATAATCACTCCACCATTCAGTTGTCTGGAGCCTAAACTCTGAAATTGCCCCTGAAATCTCACCACTTCTCTTTCCCCCTTGAAGACACTCCTTAAAATCTACCTCTTTAGCCATGTTTTGGTGACCTGCCCTAATATCTCTTTATGTGGCTTGGTGCCACGTTTTGTCCAGTAACGTTCCTGTGAAGCACTTTGGGATGTTTTACTATGTTAAAGGTGCTATATAAATGCAAGTTCATTGTGTTGTTGATTGCAGCAGTACTACAGCTGAGCACTAGTGGGCAGTATTTCACAAGGATTTCAGAGGACGTGCCACTGCATTGTCATGGCCAACTTCAGAGAAATGTTTCCAGACCCTCTGAGTGGAACATATGTCTATCCTTTCACCCAGAGATAGCACTCCAAACAGAAGGGAAGGAATCTAATCAGAGACTTTTTAAAAACTGCCTTATTTTTCTTTTATTTGTTCATAGAATCCCTACAGTGCAGAAGGAGGACATTCGGTCGATCGAGTCTGCACTGACTCTCCGAAAGAGCATCTTACACTATCCCGTTTAGCACGGCCAATCCACCTAACCCGCACATCTTTGAAGTGTGGGAGGAAACCGGAGCACCCGGAGGAAACCCACGCAGACACGGGAAGAACGTGCAAATGCCAACACTATAGTTAAGAACTACAAAAGGTCATGAATGTAGCCCAGTCCATCACGCAAACCAGCCTCCCATCCATTGACTCTGTCTACACTTCCCGCTGCCTCGGCAAAGCAGCCGGCATAATTAAGGACCCCCGGACATTCTCTCTTCCACCTTCTTTCGTCGGGAAAAAGATACAAAAGTCTGAGGTCAGGTACCAACTGACTCAAGAACAGCTTCTTCCCTGCTGCTGTCAGACTTTTGAATGGACCGACCTCGCATTAAGTTGATCTTTCTCTACACCCTCGCTATGACTGTAACACTACATTCTGCACTCTCTCCTTTCCTTCTCTATGAACGGTATGCTTTATCTGTATAACGCGCAAGAAACAATACTTTTCACTGTATGTTAATACACATGACAATAATAAATCAAATCAAATCAAACTCCACACAGACAGTGAACTGAGGCCGGAATTGAACCCGGGTCCCTGGTGCTGCGAGGCAGCAGTGCTAACCACTATGCCACTGTGTTGCCAATAGATATGGGACATGGGTGTCACTGGCAATGCCAGCATTTGTTGCCCATCCATAATTGCCCTTTGAGAGCAACCACACATCGGCCAGACCGGGTAAGGACAGCAGATTTCCTTTCCTAAAGGGCACTTGTGAACCCATTGGGTTTTTATGTTACAACTATTGATTTCAATTCCAGATCTTTTCAAATCAATTGAATTTTAATGCCAGCAGCTGGCATGGTGGGATTTGAACCCCCGAGCTTCAGGCTGAGCCTCTTGATCATTAGAGCCGTGACATTATCACGGCACCACCAACTACCTCCATCCGGAGAAGCTGCGGTTGTTGCCCTTGGAGTAGAGAAGGTTCGGGGGAAGTTTGGAGAGGGTGACTGAGGAGAAGCTGTTGGAACTGGCAGCAGCGCCTGTAACCTGAGGACACGGATTTGAGGGAATTAGCCAAAGAGTGAGAGAGGAGCGGTGAGGAGAGTTTACACCCAGTGAGCTGCCGATCTGGAAGCTGCTGCCCTGAAAGGGCAATGGAAGCAGATTCAATGGGAACTTTCAAATAACCTGAAAAGCAAATTATTTTTCAGGGCTCTGGGGAAAGGGCAATGTGGAGTGGGATTAATTGGATAGTCCTTTCAAAGAGCCAGTGCAGTCAAGATGGGCTGAATGGCCTCCTCTACGATTCTAGAAGTTTAAAGTTTATTAGTGTAACAAGTAGGCTTACATTAATTTACTGAGGATTGATATTAGGTGGGTTACGTCACTGCTTTTAAAAAGGGGAAAGTTCAAAGCAAGTGCAGGGAAGAATGGATGAAAGAAATAAAAGGAATGGTTTGTTTTTAAGAAAAGAGTCAATTAAAGCCCCCATTAGTACATTTCCCAATAATCAACACAGCATTTACTTTAGACCCACATTTCCAACCTTGCGTATCGATGCCGTTTCCTGATGGACTTTATTTTTGTTTTTTTTTGAACTTACCAAACTCGAGGCACCCAAAAGCCTGGCTTCTTCTCACCCGCTTTTAGCTTCAGATTGAGATCCTTCGAAACGCTGACATTGATCCTGAACATGCCGTGACAAAGCTCCTAGAATCCACAACACGCCACAGTCACCATTGGCAAAATATTCAAAAATTTAATTCCAACATTGAAGTAAGTTAAAAAAAAAAAGATAAAACATGACTGGCACGGTGGCACAGTGGTTAGCGCTGCTGCCTCACAGCGCCAGGGACCCGGGTTCGATTCCCGGCTTGGGTCACTGTCTGCGTGGAGTTCGCACGTTCTCCCCGTGACTGCGTGGGTTTCCTCCCACACCCCAAAAGATGGGCAGGTCAGGTTGGTTGGCCGTGCTAAATTGCCCCTGAGCGTCAGGGGGACTAGCTAGGGTAAACGCATAGGGTTATCGGGATAGGGCCTGGGTGGGATTGTGATCGGTGATGGGCCGAATGGTAGAGATTCTGTGATATATAAACCATAACGTCAATAAAGACCACTTATCACAAAAATATTCCTCCTCCTTAACATTTAAATGATACCAGCAGTTCCCCAGTGTTTAAGGTCAGGTTGTTCATATGAACATGTTTTGTCTGTGCTACATGCTGGACAGTGCAACAGGTGAGCATTGTGACAGTATCTACCACATACTCCAATAGAATTTGAGTCTAGGACCCAAGGGCATGAGCTAAGAACTGGAGGCAGACTTGTGCCGACTGAAACCCAAACCGCTGCCTCACACAGGGGGTGGGAGAATTTTGGAATGTTCTCCCACAAACGGCAACTGAGGATCAGTTGCTAATTTTTCAACCTGAGAGTTTTGTCAGTCAGAGCTGTTAAAGGATGCAGGAGAAAGGTGGGCATTTGCATAGAATCCCTGCAGTGCAGAAGGAGGCCATTCAGCCCATTGAATCTGCCGCGCTCTCTGAAAGAGCATCTCATTCAGGCCCACCCCCTCGCCCTATCCCCTTAACCCTACACATTTAGCATGGCCAGTCCACCTAACCTACATATCTTTGGAGTGTGGGAGGAAACCGGAGCACCCAGAGGAAACCCATGCAGACACGGGGGGAATGTGCAGACTCCACACAGACAGTGACCCGAGCTGGGAATCAAACCTGGGTCCCTGGCGCTGTGAGGCAGCAGTGCTAACCACCGTGCTGTTGGAGCCGAGCCAATCGGTGTTAAACTAGGCCACCTTACAGCCATAGCGCACTCCGGGCGGCCTTCAGCAGGTCAGAAGGAGACTTCCACCCCCACAGTGGGAGGGAGTCCCGCCTTCGAGAGCTACCGGCCAATCAGCTTTAACAGTTCCAACAAACCCCGAACCTTGGTAGGAGGCACAGCTGGGGCTGCAAGTGGGTTCCAGGATGAAGTGAGCTGTCGGGGGCACCTGATGTGGAGGGATCGGGGAACCCAGGAAGAGGGGGAAGGGGGAATGGGGGGTGAGGGGAGTGATTGATGTTTGGTGGCCAGATGAGAAGTGACAAAGGGCAAGGGGGCGGGGGGGGGGGTGACATCTTGTGGAGGTGTGTTGAGGAGGGGGGGGCAAGTTGGAATCTAATGGAGGAGGAATAGCATGTTGTGGAATGGGTGTAACATCATGTTGGGGGCGGGGGGGGGGTCGTGTCCTGTTGGGGGGGAGGGGTCATGCCTCCAATGTGCACAGGCATCCTGAAATATGTACCCTCCTTTCCAGTTTGGTTACAAAAAGCGGCCATCCACTCCCACCTCGATGCCCATCCTGTTTAAACTGTGGGCTGCATGATATTCAGGTGAATTGGCTTTTAAAATGGTGGACGGGCCATTGATTTCAGAGTCCAAGCGCCTCTCGTTGTTTTATGGGGAACGGGTCAGGGGTGGGTGGTAAGGTGGAGGGTAGTCACCCACATGCCATGAATCCACTGTGAGAGAACCAAAAGCTCTCATTTACCACTGCCAGGTTAGAGTATAGTGCCTATTAATAGTATCTGCTTTTTTATTCATTGGTGGGACATGAGCATCTCTGGCCGGGCCAGTATTTATTGCCCATCCCTAGTCGCCCTTGATCTGAGTGTCTTGCTTGGCCATTTCAGAGGGCAGCAAAGGGTCAACCACATTGCTGTGGCTCCGGAGTCACATGTAGGCCAGACCGGGTAAGGACAGCAGATTTCCTTCCCTAAAGGACATTAGTGAACCAGATGGATTTTTCCGGCAATCAACAATGGTTTCATGGTCATCACTAGATTCCTAATCCCAGATTTTTTAGAATTGAATTCAAATTCCACCATCTGCCGTGGCAGGATTTGAACCCGGGTCCCAGAACATTAGCGGAGTTTCTGGATTAATAGTCCAGGGATAATACCACCGGGCCATTACTATTAATTGTAGCAGTTATAAAGTAGACTCAAAACAGAAATTAGATCATACAACAGGGATGGGCAACACGGTGGCACAATGGTTAGCACTGCTGCCTTGCAGTGCCAGGGACCCAGGTTCGATTCCAGCCTCGGGTGACTGTGTGGAGTTTGCATGGTCTCCCTGTGTCTGTGTGGGTTTCCTCCGGGTGCTCTGGTTTCCTCCTACACTCCAAAAATGTGCGGGTTAGATGGATTGGCCGTGCTAAATTGAGCATGGTGTCAGGGTGATTAGCTAGGATAATTATGTGGGGTTATGAGAATAAGGCCTGGGTGGGATTGTGGTTGGTGCAGACCCGATGGGCCGAATGGCCTCCTTCTGCACTGTAGGGATCTCATGGTTCTATTCTATGGTCCTAACTACCACTGCATAATAAACAAGAAGGTTTGTGATGGGTGATGATCGGTTTTTAACCAAGAAGGAACCAACTCTTCTGCTGGATACGGTTGCAGAAATTATCCCAACGAAAGGAAAGCCACAAAGTGGTGAGATGAGGTGAGAATGTTTGGCAGGAAGCAAATTTTGACTGGCCCAGTGACAGAGCAATTACATTCACTGCGATACCAAGGAGCAGATGGGGCTCAGTGGGGTTCCCCACTGCTAACGCTAGTGTGGCAAATCTATTCCTGTTCTTCATTAATTAAAAAGGGATGCCTTCCTGGGCTCTGCATCAAATATCAATTTCTCAAGAAGAAGTATAGCTGGTAATTAATGAGTGACATGGCACTCAGTAACCAAAGGCATCCCAGAGATTCACAATGGGGATCATTGCAAATTGACTCGTGCTGAAAGTTTTAATTCACTTACTTGAAAAGTTGTACATTTCCACAAGTTTAAACAAGATGACAGGCAATTAGACTGCTGAAGCATCAAAAACAACCTGGATTCAAAACCAAATATTAAACATTTTTGACTGGAGACAATTTTGATAAGTGTTATCCTGAATACCAACGGGCAGTGTCGGCTTGTGATCTTAATACTTCACCCGGCTGGATAGAAAACAGCTTCAAAGATTTTATTTTTCCGGGTCCCTGCCCTCAAGAACCAAACTCAGCTGAGCTCAAAACAGATTTACAGGCGAGCAAGGAAAATAGAGTTTCAGGATCAGATGAACGGTGATAAATCCCTTACCCGACGGGTGATGCGAGGGTCATTGCACTTTGCGAGTTTTCCAGCAAAAAGCTGCACACCAAAGCTTGCAAAAACTAGCATCAGTGTTAGCAACAGGATGGATACCTGTGGAAAGAATCAGTGAAAGCATTAACGCCTTCTCAAAATCTACTCAGACTCATAATTATTTGCGGAAGGATGTATTGGCCTTGGAGGGAGTACAGAGAAGGTTCACCAGGTTGATACCGGAGATGAGGGGGTGAGCTTATGAGGAGAGATTGAGTAGATTGGGCCTGTACTCGTTGGAGTTTAGAAGGCTGAGGGGAGATCTTATAGAGACATATAAGATAATGAAGGGGCTAGACAGGGTAGAGGCAGAGAGATTCTTTCCACTTAGAAAGGAAACAAGAACTAGAGGACACAGCCTCAAAACAAGGGGGAGTCAGTTTAGGACAGAGTTGAGGAGGAACTTCTTCTCTCAGAGGGTAGTGAATCTCTGGAATTCTCTGCCCACTGAAGCAGTGGAGGCTACCTCGTTAAATATGTTTAAGTCACAGGTAGATAGATTTCTGATCAATAAGGGAATTAAGGGTTATGGGGAGCGGGCGGGTAAGTGGAACTAAACCACTATCAGATCAGCCACGATCTTATTGAATGGCGGGGCAGGCTCGAGGGGCTAGATGGCCGACTCCTGCTCCTATTTCTTATGTTCTTATAACTTGGGTACCAGCTAAACACCGATGTAGGATTGCTTCAGATTTACATCACAGAAATATGCCATCTGGCTCAACTAGTCCTTGTTGGTCTTTATCCTCTACTTGAGCCTCCTCCCATCATTTCCCATCTAAATCTACCATCGTAAATTCTCTATTCCTTTCTCCCGCGTACATTTATCCAGGTGAGGTGGATTGGCCATGTTAAATTGCCTTTAAGTGTCCAAACGATGCGTGGGTTAGGAGGATTCGCCATGGTAACTGCATGGGGCTACGGGGATAGGGCAGGGGTGGGCTGGCCTGGGTGAGATGCTCTTTGGAGAGTCGGTGCAGGCTCAATGGCCTCCTTCTGCACTGTAGGGATTCTATGATATATGTTCACCTCAGTCACTCTCTGTGGGAGCGAGTTCCACATTCTCCCCCACTCTCTGTGGGAGCGAGTTCCACATTCTCCCCCACTCTCCGCGGGAGTGAGTTCCACATTCTCCCCCACTCTCTGTGGGAGCGAGTCCCACATTCTCCCCCACTCCCTGTGGGAGCGAGTTCCACATTCTCCCCCACTCTCTGTGGGAGCGAGTCCCACATTCTCCCCCACTCTCTGTGGGAGCGAGTTCCACATTCTCTCCCACTCTCTGTGGGAGCGAGTTCCACATTCTCCCCCACTCCCTGTGGGAGCGAGTTTCACATTCTCCCCCACTCTCCGCGGGAGCGAGTTCCACATTCTCCCCACTCCCTGTGGGAGCAAGTTCCACATTCTCCCCCACTCCCTGTGGGAGCGAGTTCCACATTCTCCCCCACTCTCTGTGGGAGCGAGTTCCACATTCTCCCCCACTCCCTGTGGGAGTGAGTTCCACATTCACCCCACTCCCTGTGGGAGCGAGTTCCACATTCTCCCCCACTCCGTGTGGGAGCGAGTTCCACATTCTCCCCCACTCCCTGTGGGAGTGAGTTCCACATTCTCCCCCACTCTCCGCGGGAGTGGGTCCCACATTTTTCCCACTCCCTGTGGGAGTGAGCTCCACACTCTCCCCACTCCCTGTGGGAGTGAGCTCCACACTCTCCCCACTCCCTGTGGGTGGGAGTTCCACATTCTCCCCACTCCCCGAGGGAGTGAGTCCCACATTCTACAAAATCTGGACGAAGACATTTCTCCTGAATTCCTGCTTGGATTTCCTGGTGACTATCTTACAACCTCCAGTTGTGCTCTTCCCCACAAGAGGAAACATTCTCCCTGTGTCCACTCGATTCAAACCTGTCATTGTTTTAAAGACCTCAATTAGATCATTGCTTGTAAAGACAATGTTTAAAGGGCTATGAGGAAAGGAAGGAAGGCAGTCTTAAAACTTGAAATCTTGTTGTGCCAATCCTTTCTGTTGGTCGCTGGGAAATTGATGTCTCCTTTTTCAAAGTTAACAGTCCTGAGAGGGATCATAATGTGATGTCAGGAAGCACTTCTTCACACAAAGGGGGAGTGCGAATCTGGAACTCTTACCACCCCCCCCTCTCCGCCCCCCCCCCTCCCCCCCCGGCCCCCAAAACCGCCCAACGAAAACCTGTTCTGGGGGTCAATTGAAAATTTCAAGATCGACATCAAGAGATTTTTGAGGAGAGGGGGATACAGGTTACGCAACTAAGGTGGGAAGCTGGAATTTTTAAAATTCATCTCTGGGACATGGGTGTCGCTGGCTGGCCAGCATTTATTGCCCATCCCTAGTTGCCCTTGGAGGGCAGTTGAGAGTCAACCACATTGCTGTGGCTCTGGAGTCACATGTAGGCCAGACCAGGTAAGGATGAAAGATTTCCTTCCCTAAAGGACATTAATGAACAAGATGGGTTTTTCTGACATTCGACAATGGTTTCATGGTGATCAGTAGATTCTTAATTCCAGATATTTTTTATTGAATTCCAATTCCACCATCTGCCCTGGTGGGATTCGAACCCGGGTCCCCAGAACATTAGCTGAGTTTCTGGATTAAGATACAGGCCAGTCATGATCTGACTGAATGGTGGCAGGCTCGAGGGGCTGAATGGCCTCCTCCTGTTATTACATAGAAACCAGGAGCAGGAACAGGCCATTCGGCCCTTCAAGCCTGCACTGTCCATTGATTATGATCGTGGCTGATCCTATGATACAGCGGTGCTGCAGCATAATGTGCAAGAAAGTTTTACTTATGTAGCTACTTACCAGAAGTATCTCTTTGAAGCCGCTGAATAGTTCCCGCAGAACTTTCCTCATCTGGGGAACCAGCTTGAATATGCGAAGTGGCCTCAGACACCGCAGCATCATCAGGAGCTGTGCCCCAGATTTGGCAGGGACATTGTGTGGCATCCACCACAGGAAGATCAAACTTTGCTGAACAAGAGGGCAAAGAGGAGATGGAATTAGTGTGGGAAAATGTCCTTCACAGCAAAGCAGGAAAAGCGGCAGGTGGGAATGCTAAAACCAGCCCTGCAGCACCGACTCAAAAACATGCTCAAATTCTCAACACCAGCTCCCAGGAGTAAGACATAAACATTCCTTCCTTATAGATACAGAGAGACAGAACTTCCAGAACACAAACAGGCCATTCGGCCCAACTGCTCCGTGCTGATGCTTATGCACCACGCGAGCCTCCTCCCTCCTGACTTCATCTCACCCTATCAGCATCTACTCCCATTCCTGACTCCACCATTGGTTTATCCAGCTGCCCCTTAAATCTATCGATACTATTCACCTCAACCACTCCCCGCGGGAGCGAGTTCCACATTCTCCCCACTCCCCTTGAGAGTGAGTTCCACATTCTCCCCACTCCCTGTGGAAGCGAGTTCCACATTCTCCCCACTCCCCCGGGGGAGCGAGTTCCACATTCTCCCCACTCCCCCGGGGGAGCGAGTTCCACATTCTCCCCACTCCCCCGGGGGAGCGAGTTCCACATTCTCCCCACTTTCTGAATAAAGCAATCTCTCAAACTCGCTGTTGGATTGATGTTTTCTTTATAACACTTAGTTCTGGTCTCAGTCACAAGTGGAAACATCTCCATGTCTATTGTATCAAAAAACCCTTTCAAACTTTTAAAGACCTCTCTATCAGATCATAACCAGTGATTCTGACATAAGATCCACAACATTCTTTCCTGACAGTTGCAACCACTCAACCCTGGCATTATCTTTGTGAATCTTTTTTTGTGCATCTTCTCCAGAGCCTCTCCATCCTTTTGTGATATTGAGAGCTCTCAGCTCTCTGGCTGGGCACAGATGGATGATTTGTCCTTTATTTCCATTCAGTTAACTTTTTATCAGAGCAGGTATTATTCACGGTGCATTCCTCGTCCCTTTGAGATCTCAACTGATGACCTTGGAAACTTTGCTTTTAAACGCACGATACAGAATCTGAAAGGCTCACAAGGTAAATAAAGATGTCCATCACTCCCCCGAAATCCCTGATGACAGCCGTAGGTGTGAAGAATAGGCCGTCCGCCAAAATCTTAAGATTCAGCTCAATGCTCATGAAAATTACAAAGACGTACTCAGCAATCTGGAACACAAAACACATCAATAAATGTAAGGATACGGAAAATAAAATGCAAATCACACTTTGTCAGGTAAGACTGATTGCTAACAGGGACAAAATTGTAAGATAATTGGTGAAATAGCTGGGCCTTGGTGGGGCGGGGGTGGGGTGGGGTGGGGTGGGGGTGGGGGTGGGGTGGGCGGGAGTGGGGTGGGGGTGGGGTGGGGCGGGGGTGGGGTGAGGCGGGGGTGGGTGGGGTGGGGGTGGGGGTGGGGTGGGGCGGGGGTGGGACGGGGATGGGTGGGGCGGGGATGGGTGGGTTGGGGTGGGGCGGGGTGAGGTGGGGGTGGGTGGGGTGGGGGTGGGATGGGGCGGGGGTGGGGTGAGGTGGGGGTGGGTGGGGTGGGGGTGGGGGTGGGGGTGGGGGTGGGGGTGGGGTGGGGCGGGGGTGGGACGGGGATGGGTGGGGCGGGGATGGGTGGGTTGGGGTGGGGCGGGGTGAGGTGGAGGTGGGTGGGGCGGGGGTGGGATGGGGCGGGGATGGGGTGGGGCAGGGATGGGGTGGGGTGGGGGTGAGTGGGACTGGGGTGGGGTAGGGCCGGGGGTGGGGTGAGGCGGGGGTGGGTTCGCGCTGGGGTGGGGGATTGGGGGCGGGGGGGGGGGGGGGGGGGGGGGGTAGATGTTTTCACACGGCGAGTTGTGGTGAACCTGGAAGGCACTGTCTGCAAGGGCGGCGGAAGCAGATTCAATAACTTTCCAAAGGGGGATTGGGTAAATTTTGGACAAGATAAAGAAACATTGAGCGGGCAATGGAGAAAGAGCAGAGGGGTGGAACTGATTGGATATCTCCTCAATAGAGCCAGCACAGGCAGAATGGGCCAAATGGCCTCCTCCTGTGTGGCGTGAGTGGGTGACTTATATTTTAAACCCAAACAAACATACAAATTTCAAACAACTCAAGGATACCTTTCTGCAG
Source organism: Mustelus asterias (assembly GCF_964213995.1). Classification (NCBI taxonomy): domain Eukaryota; kingdom Metazoa; phylum Chordata; class Chondrichthyes; order Carcharhiniformes; family Triakidae; genus Mustelus; species Mustelus asterias. The sequence goes on along the minus strand of NC_135810.1, from coordinate 3,175,258 downwards.
CAGTTGATAATCCTGTTTATTGGAAAACTCTGATCCTTTCAACACAGACAGTAACGTGTCTGACAATTAACTGCAGTTATTGTTGCCCCAAAACATTCATATCAAGACTGTATAAATAGGAACATCTAGGAACACACCTGGAACCTTGCTGGTTAAGGTTCTTAATGCAGCTTTTCCTGAAGGCAGCTAAGTGTTGCTTTCCTGGGTGGAACGGTGGCCTGGTGGTAATGTCACTGAGATAGTAATCCAGAGGCCCAGGCTAATGCCCACGGGACATGGGTTCAAATCCCATCACCGCAATTTAAATTCAATGAATAAAATCTAGAATTGAAAGCTGTCTCAGTAATATCATGAATTTACCATTGAAAAACCCATCTGGGATTATCATAAAACCCATCTGGTTCACTAATGTCCTTTAGGGAAGGAAATCTGCCGTCCTTACCCGGTCTGGCCTACATGTGACTCCAAACCTAGAGCAATGTGATTCACTCTTAATTCATAGAATCTCTACAATGTAGAAGGAGGCCATTTGGCCCATCGAGTCTATACTGACAATAATCCCACCCAGGCCCTATCCATGTAACACCATATATTTGCCCTCTGAAATGGCCTAGCAAGACACTTCAAGAATAACTAACAAATAGTGGCCTTGCCATCAATGTCCATGTTCGGTGAAAGAACAGTATCTGCCTTTAACTCCGTGTTAAAAAGAAACTTGTGTGGTTCTGAAGAAAATTCATATTTGACTCAAAGCGTTGGGGGCGATTTTACCACAATTGATCAAAATGTCACACTACCAGAAGGATGTGGAGGCTTTGGAGAGGGTACAGAAAGGATTTACCAGGATGTTGCCTGGTATGGAGGACATTAACTATGAGGAGAGGTTGGAGAAACTCACTGGAACGACGGAGGTTGAGGGGCGACCTGATAGAAGTCCAGAAGATTATGAGGGGCATGGACAGAGTGGATAGTTAGAAGCTTTTTCCCAAGGTGGAAGAGTCAATTACTAGGGGGCATAAGTTTAAGGTGCGAGGGGCAAGGTTTAAAGGAGATGTACGAGGCAGGTTTTTTACACAGAGGGTGGTGGTGCCTGGAACTCACTGCCGGGGGAGGGAGTGGAAGCGGATACGGTAGTGACTTTTAAAGGGCGTCTGGACAAATACATGAATAGGATGGGAATAGAGGGATATGGTCCCCGGAAGGGCCGGGGGTTTTAGTTCAGTCAGGCAGCATGGTCGGTGCAGGCTTGGAGGGCCGAAGGGCCTGTTCCTGTGCTGTAATTTTCTTTGTTCTTTTGTAAGGGTCTGACCTGCCGCCATTCCCTCGGATGGCGAGAGTGGGCTTAAGATCCCGTCCATTAACTCTGTTTCTCTCTCCACAGACGCTGCCAGACCTGCGGTGTGTTCCCAGCACTTTCTGATTTTGTTTCAGATTTTCAGCCCCTGCAGTATTTTACCTGCATTATGATGGCCCAATGCGTGACGAGGTTGAATTTGTCAGGCTGCGCTGGGGATTGAGGGGCAGACGCAAACTGTACAAGGGACCTCATCCCTCCCACACAGCATTCGATTCCCGCTTCCCAAAGCTTCGCTGTCCTTGCTGGCAGCGGCGACAGGGCATGGATGACCGGCATGGTGGCACAGTGGTTAGCACTGCTGCCTCACAGCACCAGGGACCCGGGTTCAATTCCCGTCTTGGGTCACTGTCTGTGCGGAATCTGCACGTTCTCCCCGTGTCTGCGTGGGTTTCCTCTGGGTGCTCCGGTTTCCTCCCACAACCCAAAAGATGTGCTGGTTAGGGTGCATTGGCCGTGCTAATTCTCCCTCAGCGTACCCGAACAGGCGACGAGGGGATTTTCACAGTAAATTCACTACAGTGTTAATGTAAGCTTACTTGTGACAATAAATAAACTTTAAAAAAAACTCCGGCCTAGGTTTAGGGAGGATTAACAATCCCAACCAATACTTTGTCTTCACGCTGAGGGCGACACCCTGTTTAATAAATCATCAACTCTCAGCAAAAGCAGCTTAACGGTAATAAAGGAAAAAGTAAGTTCTGGTTTGTTTGCAATTTAATGTTTAGTTTAGTTTATTTATCAGTGTCACAAGTAAGGCTTACATTAACACTGCAATGAAGTTACTGTGAAGTTCCCCTAGTCGCCACACTCTGGCGCCTGTTCGGGTAACACTGAGGGAGAATTTAGCACGGCCAATGCACCCTAACCAGCACGTCTTTCAGACTGTGGGAGGAAACCGGAGCACCCGGAGGAAACCCACGGAGACACGGGGTGAATGTGCAAACTCCACACAGACAGTGACCCAAGCCGGGAATCGACCACGAGTGCCTGAGGCAGCAGTGCTAACCACTGTGCCACCCATGTTGTATTTTAACATTTGGTGTGGTAGTGGAAGTAGGATTTTATAGAGTGATAGAGGTTTACAGCATGGAAACAGGCCCTTCAGCCCAACCTGTCCATGCCGCCCTTTTTTTAAAAACCCCTAAGCTAGTCCCAATTGCCCGCATTTGCCCCATATCCCTCTATACCCATCTTACCCATGTAACTGTCTGAACGCTTTTTAAAAGACAACATTGTACCTGCCTCTACTACTACCTCTGGCAGCTTGTTCCAGACACTCACCACCCTCTGTGTGAAAAATTTGCCCCTCTGTATCTCTCTCCTCTCACCTTAAACCTATGCCTTCTAGTTTTAGACTCCCCTACCTTTGGGAAAAGATATTGACTATCTAGCTGATCTGTGCCCCTCATTATTTTATAGACTTCTATAAGATCACCCCTCAGCCTCCTACGCTCCAGACAAAAAAGTCCCAGTCTATCCAGCATCTCCTTATAACTCAATCCATCAAGTCCTGGTAGCATCCTAGTAAATCTTTTCTGCACTCTTGACGGATTTATTGCAGAGGTTTTACTTCGGTAACTTTACCTGTAATGTAGGCGTGTGCATTACTGTAGTAAATGGGGTTTCAAACATCATGGATATACAGGAACAGATCGTGACGACAATCATCACCCAGTCCAGGTACGTGACCAATCCAAGCAAATCACTGGGAAACAGTGGAGAAAAAGAGTTACTGTGTGAAAAACATGATTAAACTATCGCACTGGTAACCAGAGGACACGGACCGAAGATAACTGACAAAAGAACCAAGGAAGGGCTTTTTCACATAATGGCGAGCTACATCTGAGATCAGCAGCTTGGAAACAGGCTCATTAGTAAGTTTCAAAAGGGAGTTGGTTAAATATTTGAAGGGGAACAGCAAGGGCAGAGTGGGAGTGCTTGGGATTGGGACTAATTGGATAGTTCTTTCCAAGACACAGTGGGCCGAATGGCCTCTACTGCACTGCACCATCCAAGGATGTGTTCCCCCTTTGGCCCAGGATCTGCAGGATCACACTCTGTCTGGGATTGAGGTCAATGCAGTTTCTGGAGTTGGCAGATTTCTTGGGCTATGGAAATGATCTCTTTCCCAGAACATGACGTGACAATCCAGCCTGGGACAAAGACTGGGAGATTCCTCACCAACTCACATAGACCAATGGAGTCATCTGAACACCTCCTGGGAATTTCCAATTCACTTTCACAGATGCTCGCTCAACCATCTTTGACAAGGTCCCTCATGGCAGACTGGTGCAGAAGGTGAAGTCGCACGGGATCAGAGGTGAGCTGACAAGGTGGATACAGAATTGGCTCGGTCATAGAAGACAGAGGGTAGCAGTGGAAGGGTGCGTTTCTGAATGGAGGGCTGTGACAAGTGGCATTCCTCAGGGATCAGTGCTGGGCCCATTGCTGTTTGTAATATATATAAATGATTTGGAAGAAAATGTAACTGGTTTGATTAGTAAGTTTGTGGATGACACAAAGGTTGGTGGATTTGCAGATAGTGATGAGGACCATCAGAGGATACAGCAGGATATAGATCAGTTGGAGACTTGGGCGGAGAGATGGCAGATGGAGTTTAATCCGGACAAATGTGAGGTAATGCATTTTGGAAGGTCTAATAAAGATAGGAAATATACAGTAAATGGCAGAACCTTTATGAGTATTGATAGGCAGAGGGATCTGGGTGTACAGATACACAGGTCACTGAAAGTGGCAACGCAGGTAGAGAAGGTAGTCAAGAAGGCATATGACATGCTTGCCTTCATCAACCGGGGCACTGAGTTTAAAAATTAGCAAGTCATGTTGCAGCTTTATAGAACCTTAATTAGGCTGCACTTGGAATACTGTGTTCAATTCTGGTCGCCACACGACCAGAAGGATGTGGAGGCTTTGGAGAGGGTACAGAAAAGATTTACCAGGATGTTGCCTGGTATAGAGGGCATTAGCTCTGAGGAGAGGTTGGAGAAACTTAGTTTGTTCTCACTGGAACGACGGAGGTTGAGGGGCGACCTGATAGAAGTCGACAAGATTATGAAAGGCATGGACAGAGTGGATAGTCCGAAGCTTTTTCCCAGGGTGGAAGAGTCAATTACTAGGGGGCATAGTTTTAAGGTGCGAGGGGCAAGTTTTAAAGGAGATGTACGAGGCAAGTTTTTTACACATAGGGTGGTGGGTGCCTGGAACTTGCTGCCGGGAGAGGTAGTGGAAGCAGATACAATAGTGAGTTTTAAGGGGCATCTGGACAAATACATGAATAGGATGGGAATAGAGGGATATGATCCCCGGAAGGGTGGGGGGTTTTAGTTCAGTCGGGCAGCATGGTCGGTGCAGGCTTGGAGGGCCGAAGGGCCTGTTCCTGTGCTGTAATTTTCTTTGTTCTTTGTTCTTTTGTCATAACACGTGCATTAGTCCAGTGACATTACCACATAGCAATATTGTTGCTGGGTTAGTAATCCAGAGGCTCAGGCTAATACTCTGGGACACAGGTACAAATCCCATCAAGGCAGCAGGTGGAGTTTGAATTCAATTAATAAGTCAGGAAATTAAAGTTAGTCTCAGTAAATGGTGACCATGGCGGTCATCGATTGTTGGAAAAACCCATTTGGTTCACTAATGTCTTTTAGGGAAGGAAATCTACTGTCCTTTTCTGGTCTGGCCTACATGTGACTCCAGAGCCACTGTGATTGATGGCTAACTGCTCTCTGAAATGGCCGAACAAGCCACTCAGTTCAAGGGCAATTAGGAATGGGCAACAAACGCTGGCCTTGCCGGCGACACCCACATCCCATGACAGAATAAAGAAATCATATGTGATAAAGTTTTTTTTGACTTAATTAACATGCAAAGTGCTCACATTAAACATGAAGCTGAATAGAAAATAAAACTTACTAAAGTTGATGATATTTGGTGTTCTTCACTGCTCCTGTGATGGGATCAGTCTTTGATCTAGAAAATAAGAGCCAGGTTGTGACATGTGAGAATAATCTTTGTTTTCAAGTCCCTCTCAGCTGGCCTCTTGGCTCCCCATTTGTGGGCGGCACGGTGGCACAGTGGTTAGCACTGCTGCCTCAGGGACCCGGGTTCGATTCCCGGCTTGGGTCACTGCCTGTGCGGAATCGGCACATTCTACCCGTGTCTGTGGGGTTTCCTCCGGGTGCTCCAGTTTCCTCCCACAGTCCGAAAGACAAAGAATAAAGAAAATTACAGCACAGGAACAGGCCCTTTGGCCCTCCAAGCCTGCACCGACCATGCTGCCCGACTGAACTAAAACCCTCTACCCTTCCGGGGACCATACCCCTCTATTCCCATCCTATGCATGTATTTGTCCAGATGCCCTTTAAAACTCACTATCGTATCTGCTTCCACTACCTCCCCTGGCAGCGAGTTCCAGGCACCCACCACCCTCTGTGTAAAAAACTTGCCTCGTACATCTCCTTTAAACCTTGCCCCTCGCACCTTAAACCTATGGTCCCTAGGCGTGCAGGTTAGGGGCATTGGCCATGCTAAATTCTCCCTTAGTGTAAGCGAACAGGCGCCGGAGTGTGGCGACTAGGGGATTTTCACAGTAACTTCATTGCAGTGTTAATGGAAGCCTGCTTGTGACGCTAATAAGTAAACTTAAACTCCTCCCGAACTTACAACCCTCCAAGATCCATCTTCCTCTAATCCTGGCGTCTTGAGCATCCCCGGTTTGAGGTGTTCAACTTTGGTCAGCAGAGTTTTCGGCTGCCTGAGACCGAAGGTTTGGAAGTCCGTTAGTAATGCTCTTCAATTCTCTGTCTCTCCTTCCTCTTTAAGATGCTCCTTGCACCTCAACTCTTTGACCACACCTTTAGTCATCTGTCCTGATATCACCTTATGGGACTCAAATTCAAATTTTGACTGAGTTTACCAATGTGACGCATGCTGGAACATTTTGCTATCTCAAAGACACTATATAAATCCAAGTTGTTTTTGCTTCATAAGAATCCAAACAGCAAGTCCTCAATGCCAATAGCAGAAACTAACAACTTTTGCACCCCCGGGATTTCAGTCCATGTTGTTTGATCTGCACGGTCTTTTGCAAATTGCCCCAATATTTCTTATCAATTCCCCCCCCCCCCCCCCCCCTGCTTGTGACCACATGCCTTACAGGCTTCACAATAAAGGTGCAAAAGAGCAAACCTAAATAAATAATAATTTGGTCCAGAATTTGCTGGTCCTGTCATGGTGAACACGCAGGAATTGATGTTTTCCTGCCCTCTTTGGATAACGGCCGGGATTCTCTGATCTCGTACTCCCCGCCAATACTGCCAGTGAGGACGGAGAATTTAGCGCTCAGCCAAATCTCCATTCCCTGCAGCGGGACTGGAGAATCCCAGCCGCGGGCGAGGTCGGAGAATTCCGGCCCCATATCTTTCTTTTTCCTCTAATGTGATGGGTGTGTGAGCTGATAACAGCGCCCTGAGGGCCACGGGGCATCCGCAAACGACAGGACCAGGAGTCTACCTCCTCGACCGATGAGATTTAAGGATTGAGAAAGAATCTGAGAGACAAAGGAATCGGGTGAATTAGTGTCAAATCAGGAAGAGAAAGAGTAACAAAGAGAGGGAAAGAACGACTGGATTCGGAGAGACAGAAACATAATTATCTGTCTGAACTTGAGTTTAGTGGGTAATTACTGTGCAAATAAAGCAATTTCCAGAAACTCAGGGGGAGGCTGAGGATGAGGTGTTGTTTTCGGGAGGCTCAAGCTGGAATGCAACAAACTGTCCAGTAGTTTGTGGTGATTCACAACTCAGAGGGAATATCTTCCCCTTCACAAAGTTTGTTTATACATTAATAATGGCAGCACCATTGAACCCAACATCTATTCTGAATAAATTCTGGACTCAAATCTTAAGCACAGAAGGAAACATGTGCAGAGAGAGAGAGAGAGACTCACGCATTAAATCGGGCCCTCACTACCAGACGGCAGAACGTTCTAAATCTGTGCTCTCGACCAACTATAAAGAGAGGCTTGTCAAAATAAGGATGATTTTCACGCAATTCTTCTTCTTGAACTTTGCTGAACAGAGAAGTAAGGATGGAAATTTTAGTCTCTGCGCATAAATGTTTCTCGGGAGACAAAACAGAATTGACAACGTTTGCAATGAGCATCAAAGTTACCGTTTCATTTCAGCTTGTTCCTTCTTTTCCTGAATCATTTTTATCTCACTGTCTTCCCTCTGGGCATTCCGATATCGGACTGTGCTGGAGTGCTAGATAGAGATAGATCAAAATGGCCATGCGTTGCGAGAAACACACGTACAAACATGCAAGACGTTTTGTCTTGCAACCCTCAGGACGGAATTCAGCAGAAAACTAACAGTAAAGGCAACAACAATTCATACTGCATGAGAAGAGCATGCTGATTGGTTAGCAAGTGGATTGGTGCAGGCATTGCTAAGGAGTGGTTAAATTATTAGACTAATAATTTGGAATGATACTCTGAACACCAATTCAAATACCATCAAGAGAATTTAGAATCAGTTCATTTAAAATAAGTCTGGAATTAAGAAAGCCAGTATCTATTAATGGGATGCCAATGGGTTTCTCGCTGTCCTCTGGTGAGTTTCCGGCCAGTGGAAGCGCCCGCTGTAAATTCGCGCCGATTTCTGGTACTCCTGCCATATTCTCCCATTGTGCCAGCCATCAAACATGCCGGTGGGGACTTGGGAGAATTCCACCCTGTGTGTCTGTGTGTGTGTAAATGATGTAATGAAGCTGGGGAAAGGTTATTGGAGACAGCTTGTCTGGGAGAATTGTAGATGTGCTAAATGCGTGCATTTGTAATGAAGCTTGGGGGGGGAAGTGAAGTTTAAAAATTTTCATTAGGAGATAGAGAAGGACTTGGTTTTTTTTTAGCTGTTAAATATAAAGGGGAGTAAAGCTTTACAGCTTGCAAAGGTTTCATAAGTAAACAAGGGAACATTATTAAATTTTCCAGCATTTTCTCTTTTGGTTATTAAATTTTAATTGACCCAAAAGGGGAGGCAATAGGAAAAAAACATGAAAGATGTTAATTTTTGGAAAACAGTTCAAAGGGGTGCTGAGGGCAATGGAATGGAAGAGACAAGGGAAAAAGGATATTGAAGGAAAGATGTTGAGTTGGGTTGAGTTGGCTGTGTGGGGAAGACCCCGAGGGAATTGCTCTGCGCTGGGAGAAGGCACAACATTTGAATCAGCCATCCCTCAAACCAGAATAGTCTTAGGTTTCAGAAAGTAATCTTGCTTCTGATATTTCTAGGATTTCTACAGCAGAGTGGAAGTGAGTTTGATAGTTCATGTGATATACCTTTACTATAGCAACAGAAGTTTTATCTTGGGTCATATTACTGGATTTTAACAGATAAACATCTATAAGGGAATGTTGTCTAGAAAGAGTTTAGTTGTGGGTATGAGCAAATAGGGCTTTTTGGGGGGTGTTTTGAAAGACTGTTTTAACAGTGTAACTGTAATCTTGTGTGCTGATGCTATATTTTCTTCTTGTTAATAAATCTTTTAATTTTTAAAATCGCAAAAGTGGTCCTGGAATTCTTGATGCTGAGATCAGTAAAAGTTTCTTCTTGTTTTCAGAAGACAAAAAAAAAAGGTTATGGCCTGAAAGCCAAGTTTCTCTCTGGGATTTGGTTAGCTCAGCCACTATCATCTGCTGTGGTCATAATAACTATTGCTGGGTCAAAATCTTGGAAGACCTTTCCGAATAGCACTGTGGGTGTACCTACATCAGCATGGCTCTAACAGGCAGCTCACCACCACTTTTTGAGGGCAATTAGGGATGGGTAATAAATACTGACATTCTCTGTAAATACTGACATTTGGGGAGGTGATGGCCTAGTGGTATTATCGTGAGACTATTAAACCAGAAACTCAGCTAATGTTCTGGGGACCCGGGTTCAAATCCTGCCACGGCAGATGGTGGAATTTGAATTCAATAAAATAAAATCTGGAATTAAGAATCTACTGATGACCATGAAACCATTTTCAATTGTTGGAAAAACCCATCTGGTTCACCAATGTCCTTTAGGGAAGGAAATCCGCCGTCCTTACCCGGTCTGGCCTACATGTGACTCCAGAGCCACAGCAATGTGGTTGACTCTCAACTGCCCTTGGGCAACTAGGGATGGGCAATAAATGCTGGCCAGCCAGAGACGCCCAGGTCCCACGAATGAATAAAAAAAAGCCCATATCCTGTTAATGATTTTCTTAAAAATTGAACAATGGCAGACTATAAGATGATGCTTTTGTGAAGGTGATGGCAGAGCAGTGCACCATGGGCATTAATCATTGGATTCCTGTGTCTGACCGTGCATCTGCCCTCAGTTGAAGCCGCTGCTACCATCCACATTTGTTTGGAGCCATTAACCTTGGTGCCATCTGACAGGAACGTTCGGCCCAGTATCTTGTTGATTGATATTCTCAATGTTTATTTCCTGGCCTAGGATTTAAGCTATTTCTTTTGTAGCCATGGAAACATGCTGGCAGCACTGGAGGACAAACAGTGTCTGCACTCCAAGGTTATTTTCTCACTCACATCTTGTGTCAGGGTTTCCAATGATTTCCCACGACTGATCCTCTGACTACTCGAACCATGGCGAAGAGACCTGCAGTGTCAGAAACAATAACCAAAGCACTGGCTTCAAATCAGCACCTTTCTTCACCCAGAGATACCAGGCCGAGCCAATAAAGCACCGTCATAAAAAAATCACAACATTATTATTTTTTTCTGTACAATTACAGATTGTAGCAGCCTGTGTGTATTAGATTCCTGACAACCCGTCCGTAAAGGAGGAGATCAGATGTTGATCTTTGCTTTGGGCAGGATTGTACGTGGAGGTGTGGTGGAGGGGGTGGTTCACACAGGGGCAGCACGGTAGCACAGTGGTTAGCACTGCTGCCTCACAGTGCCAGGGACCCGGGTTTGATTCCCGGCTTGGTCACTGTCTGTGTGGAGTTTGCACTTTCTCCCTGTGTCTGCGTGGGTTTCCTCCTGGTGCTCCAGTCTCCTCCCACAGTCTGAAAGACGTGCTGGTTAGGTGCATTGTCCATGCTAAATTCTCCCTCAGTGTTCCCGAACAGGCGCCGGAGTGTGGCGACTAGGGGATTTTCACAGTAACTTTCATTTTATTCGATTGTGAGACTTGGGTATCTCTCTGGCTGGCCAACATTCATTGCCCATCCCTAGTTTCCCTTGTTCTGAGGGCAGTTGATAGTCAACCACATTGCTGTGGCTCTGGAGTCACATATAGGCCAGACCAGGTAAGGACGGCAGATTTCCTTCCCTAAAGGGCATTAATGAACCAGATGGGTTTTTCCGACGATCGACAATGGTTTCATGCTCATCAGGAAATTCTTAATTCCATTTTTTAATTGAATTCAAATTCCACCATCTGCCGTGGCGGGATTCGAACCCGGTCGCCAGAACATTAGCTGAGTTTCTGGATCAATAGTCTAGCAATAATACCACTGGGCTTCATTGCTGTGTTAATGTAAGCCAACTTGTGACACTAATAAAATAAAATTAAACACTGCTTGCCCCTCATCGAGGGCGGGTGGTTAAATTAGCAAGGCCTCCGCCCCTCACTTGGGAGGATGTTATGATCCCCCCCCCACCCCCCACTGGAACTGGTGGCCAATAATTAGCCAGAGTTCAGGAATGGGTGCTGTGGAGTCTGCAGGAAGGAGGGTGAACATGATCATGGATGCCCCGGAATGTTAAGTGGCCAATGTTTTGGGCAGGGAGGGATTCTAAAGTTCAAGGGGGGGTTGGTGTGTAGATGGATCTGGAGGGAGAGGGAGGAGGGAGGAGGGGGGAGGGGGAGGGAGGAGGGGGGAGGGGGAGGGAGAAGGAGTTCTATTGAGCAGGTGGCATATAAGAAAGGGTAGTGTGCCATCTTGGGGATGGTGTCCCTCATGCACAAATGGGGCAACTCCCCCAAATGAAATGCTCCCTCTTCCTTCCAGCTTTTGTCCATGTAGGTCATGAAAAACAGCCTGCCCAATCCCATCTGACTTGCCCAGCCCATTACGGTGTGGATGGTGTATTGTCCTGGTCAGTGGGCCGGATAATCAGCCAAATTGACCATGTGGTGGGTGAGCTGCCAACGTCTGCGTCTGAACATCAGGGACATGATAGGGGTCAGCTCAGGGGTTTATGGGAATCTAATGGGCCAGCCACCTGAACTATTTTAATGTGATTGCGCACCCCCCCCCCCCCCCCCCCCCTCCGCCCACCAAAAACACACTGGGAGGGGGATATAAAATCCCTTAGTTTAGATTTAATCACAAAGTGGAAGAATACAAATGTGTAGCTCCGAACTCTACAGCCCACCCACAGTGAGTCTGAGCAAACAATAACAGACTCATTAGCTAATCTTTACGGGGAGGCGATGGCCGAGTGGTATTACCGCTAGGCTATTAATCCAGAAACTCAGCTAATGTTCTGGGGGACCCAGGTTCGAATCCCGTCACGGCAGATGGTGAAATTTGAATTCAATAAAAAAAAAATCTGGAATTAAGAATCGACTGATTACATTTGTTGATTGTTGGAAAAACCCATCTGGTTCACTAATGTCCTTTAGGGAAGGAAATCTGCCATCCTTACCCAGTCTGGCCTACATGTGACCCCAGAGCCACAGCAATGTGGTTGCCTCTCAACTGCACTCGGGCAACTAGGGATGGGCAATAAATGCTGACCAGCCAACGACACCCATGTCCCACAATGAATAGAAAAGAATACTGAGCAACCCCTGAAAGGGGCACTGTAACTAAAACTAAACTACAAAGGAAACTTATCAAATTAAAGTAATGTTATTGAGGCTGGTGATAAACTCCAGCCATTTCCATTTGATGCCCAGTCGTTGTGGAAGAGTCTCTTTAATGGTGCCCAAGTCAATGAGTGCCTCCCCACCTATAAAAACATCACCTGAATTTACACAATGAACAGAGTGGGGGTGGAAATACGTTATAAAGCGTGTGTAGTTTTTAAAGAAACAGCATAATTGAAAGTGTAGATAATTCCAACATAACCATCCATCTCAACACAGACTGAAATTCGTGAAGTTACCTTTGGAAACTGGTCATAAACTCTGACTCTGGTGTCCATTAGTATATTATTAATATTTTACCTTTCTCTTCTTCCCTTCCACCCTACACTGGCCCAAAGAGATAACACTCTGCCCAGAAAGTCTGGAGATTCGAGTTCCAAAAATCCTAAATGACATTTCACATACCCCGTACACAGAATATACATATAGATATACAGCACACAAACAGGCCATTTGGTCCAACTGGTCTATGTGGCTGAACATAAACCACTTCCCACTCCACCCCATCAGCATATCCTTTTATTCCTTTCTCCCTCATGTGTTTATCCAGCTTCCCCTTTCATCTATTTAGGGGCGGCACGATGGTATAGTGGTTTCCACTGCTGCCTCACAGCGCCAGGGACCCGGGTTCGATTCTGGCCTTGGGTGACTATGTGGGGTCTGAATGCTCTCCCCGTGTCTGCGTGGGTTTCCTCCGGTGCTCCGGTTTCCTCCCACAGTCCAAAGATGAGCGGGTGAGGTTGATTGGCCATGCTAAATTGCCCCTTAGTGTCAAGGGTATTAGCAGGGTAAATACATGGGGTTACGGGTATAGGGCCTGGGTGGAATTGTTGTCGAGCAGGCTTGATGGGCCGAATGGCCTCTTTCTGCACTGTAGGGAGCCTATGGGCAGAATTTTCCTGCTACAAGAATTGTAGCGTGCGGGACAGGGCCATGCGAAGGTCTGTTGACCTCAGGTGGGATTTTCCGGTCTTGGGGTGAGCGCGGCTGGAAAATCCCGCCCTATGGTTCTATGATTTGTATTTGCCTTAATTTGCATTAATGGGCAGCACAGTGGTTAGCGCTGCTGCCTCACAGCGCCAGGGACCCAGGTTCGATTCCCAGCTTGGGTCACTGTCTGTGTGGAGTTTGCACATTCTCCCCATGTCTGCGTGGGTTTCCTCCGGGTGCTCCGGTTTCCCCCCACATTCCGAAAGACGTGCTGTTTAGATGCATTGGCCATGCTAACTTCTCCGAACAGGCGCTGGAGTGTGGCGACTGGGGGAATTTTCACAGTAATTTCATTGTAGTGTTAACATAAGCCTACTAATAAATAAATTTTAATCAGTCCCTGTGGTAATTCTCACTGTCCTCTGAGGTTTTCTTGAACTCACGAATGGATTTATTAGTGATTTAAGCCAGAGATCTAAAGGTATGATGATAAGCTGGTTAACCCATTAAGTGGCTTTAATGATTTCCATTAATAAACACACCAAGTATTTGGGATTAGCTTGCGTCAACATTCATATAGTGAAATGTTGACTCAGAAGTTTTAATGGACCCTCCCTCCTTCTGGCATTTTCTAAATACGTCTGTGCTGTTACCTCCGCTCCTGACGGATATGGTGCTGGACACTCAAAATAGAACGTTCTTTTGCGGGTTGTCCTTCAAAAGAGCCACTCAACATTCGCTGCCGGGTGCAGGCTCTGCAGAAACCAAAGCAAATTGACACAAATATATTTTCATTTTCACCCGAGCGTCAGACAGTTTGCTTCTGCAATACTCAATCACAATGACATTTCCTAAATGTACAAAAGGGCCGAGTGTTCTGCTTTGGCCGCAAATTGGATTTGTTTTGTAAAGTTTATTTCTCTCCCCCCTCGACTTTCTGCTCAAGCCCATTTGCTATTTTCTTTTACCAAAGTCAAGCTCCTTCACCATCCTGGCTGCCATTGGGCAGCGTTTAAAGGTGTCTTTAATTTTCCTTCAGCGATTTTGCTTTCGAAAATATTCCTTGATATATTTCAGACTGGTCGTCAGGTTAAGCTTAGCTAATGCAGCAGAAAATGCAGCGTCACGCACACAAAACAAAATAAGGATTTAAATCTCGCCAGCTGTGATTCTAAAGGTCTGGAAAAGGACTTTTTAGAAATCATAAGGGTCAGGTCCCCAGTTCGATTGGGGTATAGCAGGATCCGGAATCCAAACAAAGGAAACCACGAAGAGGGTGCGTGACTTGATCAAGACAGATCGGGAACTTCATTACGAGAAAGATGTGCAGATGTCCAAAGATGTGTAGGTTAGGAGGATTGGCCTTGGTAAGATTGCCTCTTGGCGTCCCAAAATGTGTAGGTCAGATGGTAAATGTGTGGGGTTATGGAGATCGGATGGTGGAGAGGGTCTGGGTAAGATACTCTGTCAGACAGTTGGTGCAGATTTGATGGGCTGAATGGCCTTTTTCTGCACTGTAGGGATTCTATGATTAACAGGCATGACGCTGGATAGGCAATGGCGAATATATAAGGAATGCATGAATGCATTACAACAGTTATACATTCCTTTCTGGCAAAAAAGCACATCAAGAAAAGTGGCTGAACCATGGCTAACAAAATAAATTAGGGATAGTATTAGATCCAAAGAGGATATAACGTTGCTGGAAAAGCATCAAGCCTGAGGATTGGGAGCAGTTTAGAATTCAGCAAAGGAGGGCCAAGAGATTGATGAGGGAAAAAATAGCGTATGAGAGTAAACTTGCAATGACTGCAAAAGCTTCTATAAGTATATAAAAATAAAAAGGTTAGTGAAGACAAATGTAGGTCCCATACTGTCCAAAACAGGAGAATTTGTAATAGAGAGCAGAGCAACACCTGCCCCTTTACCTCTCCCATGCTTCCCATCCAGGGTCCAAAACACTCATTCCAGGTTAAGCAGTGTTTAACTTGCACCTCTTTCAATTTGGTCTATTGCATTCGCTGCTCCCAATGTGGTCTCCTCTATATCGGAGAGACCAAGCGTAGACTGGGTGATTGCTTTGCTGAGCACCTTCGGTCTGTGCGCAATCAGGACCCTGACTTTCCCGTTGCTCCCTCCACTCACACTATCTGTACCGTTAAGACTTGATTAGCTGTAAAGACTCACATTCCAATCATTAATCAAGTAAATTGAGTTTGTGTCTTTGTGTCCTGTTTGTAATCAGAACTCCCACCCACCTGACGAGGGGACAGCCTGTTCCGAAAGCTTGTGTGGCTTTTGCTACCAAATAAACCTGTTGGACTTTAAGCTGGTGTTGTTAGACTCCTTACTGTGTTTACCCCAGTCCAACGTCGGCATCTCCACATCATTCCCGTTGCTTGCCAGCTTTGACAAAGAGTCACCTGGACTCGAAACATCAGCTCTTTTCTCTCCTTACAGATGCTGCCAGACCTGCTGAGATTTTCCAGCATTTTCTCTTTTGGTTTAGGATTCCAGCATCCGCAGTAATTTGCTTTTAAGCATCTTGAGCAATTTGAGATATCCAGATAGCTTGAAGGTGAAGCGTTGATATATTCCGCAGCTATTTTGCCAAGTCTAAGTATTTATCAGTGCAATTCCGGTGTTAAATGGTCATATAAAAATTGCAACTGAAGATGTGATAGGGCAGAGCATGTCATTTTTAACAATAGAAAAAGATAAAATACGAAGAATACTTAAAATAAATTACTCCTTCCCAGGAAAGGTCTTACCTCAGGATCTTATTTATTGCATTTTCTTTTTCAAGAAGGTTTCGGGCACAGATGCTGGTCACTGTTCGTCGCAACTGAAAATAAGCATGGATACGAAAGGGAAGTTAAACCTGGAATTTCCTGGAAATCCAAGAGAGTTCATGTGCTTTGATCTGGCTGTTATTAATGGCACAGTAAGAAGTCTCACAACACCAGGTTAAAGTCCAACAGGTTTATTTGGTAGCAAATACCATAAGCTTTCGGAGCACTGCTCCTTCGTCAGATGGAGTGCATTAATGGGGCATGGCTAAGTCATGTGTTTATTACACTCAATAACCTTTCTCCTAACTAGTAAAAGTAAAGATGCCATAGTCCCAGATGACCGGAGGCTGCTCTCCCCTTCAAAGAGGCAGACTACGGTGAAGGGGAGATCCCAACCTGAGGAGCACCACACCTCAGGTGAGGGGCAAGGTTGAGAAACTCAACCTGTATGGGAATTGAGCCTGTGCTGTTGGCATTGCTCTGCCTCGCGAACCAGCCGTCCACTCAACTGAGCTAGCCGACTCCCCTAACTGTGTCACAGGTTCATAGAGTAACTAAAGTGAAGAAGGAGGCCATTCGGTCCATTGAGCCTGCACTGACAACAATCCCACCCAGGCTACGTTCCTGTAACCCCAAGTATTTACCCTGCTAATCCCCCTGACACTAAGGGGCAATTTAGCATGGCCAATCAACCTGACCCGCACATCTTAGGATGGGAGGAAACCGGAGCACCCGGAGGAAACCCATGCAGACACGGGGAGAATGTGCAGACTCCATACAGACAGTGACCCAAGGCCAGAATTGAACCCGGTTCCCTGGCGCTGTGAGGCAGCAGTGCTAACCACTGTGCCACCGTGCTGTCCTTTATTCCTACCAACGCTACCTTTTGTTTTCAGGTTGTTTCTTGTCAACAAGTATTCCGCTTTGGATACGGTTGAGGGGGATGACATACCAGTGGGGAGCCGCAGTGAGAGGATCTCCAGCACTGTGTCCGTCTCTGTGGCTCGGGAGGGAAAGGGGGAGAGCGGGAGGGCGATAGTTATTGGGGACTCGTTAGTTAGAGGGATAGATAGGAGGTTCTGTGGCAGCAAAAGAGACTCACGGATGGTATGTTGCCTACCGGATGCCAAGGTCCGTGATGTCTCAGACCGTGTTTTCCAGATTCTGAAGGGGGAGGGGAAACAGTCACAAGTCGTGGTGCACATTGGTACCAATGACATAGGTAAGAGAAGGGACGGGGATTTAAAGCAGGAATTTCTGGAGCTGGGCTGGAAGCTGAGAGCCAAGACGAAACATGTGGTCATCTCTGGTACGTTGCCGGTACCACGTGATAGCGAGTTGAGGAACAGGGAGAGAGTGCAGTTAAATATGTGGTTGCAGGGATGGTGTAGGAGGGAGGGTTTCAGATACGTGGATAATTGGAACACGTTCTGGGGAAGGTGGGACCTGTACAAACAGGACGGGGTGCACCTGAACCAGAGGGGCACCAATATCCTCGGAGGGAAATTTGTTACGGCTCTTCAGGGGGGTTTAAACTAATTTGTCAGGGGAGTGGGAAAGGGAGTTGTAGTCCAGAAGTCAGTGAGGGTGGTGAGGTATTGGGGAAGGTATCAGGGTCAAGGGTGGGTACTGGTAGACAGGAAGGTGGGTTGAAGTGTGTCTACTTCAATGCAAGGAGCATCCGGAACAAGGTAGATGAACTTGGGGCGTGGATTGGTACTTGGGACTACGATGTTGTGGCCATTACGGAGACGTGGGTAGAACAAGGACAGGAATGGTTGTTGGACGTTCCGGGGTATAGATGTTTCACTAAGTGTAGGGAAGCTGGTAAAAGAGGTGGAGGAGTGGCATTGTTAATCAAGGATAGTTTAACGGCTGCGGAAAGGCACTTCGTGGGGGATCTGCACACTGAGGTAATATGGGCTGAAGTTAGAAATAGGAAAGGAGCGGTCACGTTGTTAGGAGTTTACTATAGGCCCCCAAATAGTAATAGAGATGTGGAGGAAGAAATTGCTAAGCAGATTATGGATATGTGTGGGGGTCACAGGGTAGTTGTCATGGGGGACTTTAACTTTCCAAATATTGATTGGAACCTTTGTAGGTCAAATAGTTTGGATGGGGCAGTTTTTGTGCAGTGTGTGCGGGAGGGTTTCCTGACACAATATGTGGATGGGCCGACTAGAGGTGAGGCCACATTGGATTTGGTACTGGGAAATGAACCGGGCCAAGTGTTAGATTTGGTTGTGGGAGAGCAATTTGGAGATAGTGACCACAATTCGGTGTCTTTTGTTATTGCAATGGAGAGGGATAGGGCCGTACGGCAGGGCAAGGTTTACAATTGGGGGAGGGGTAATTATGATGCGATTAGGCAAGAATTAGGGGGCATAAGTTGGGAACAGAAACTGTCAGAGAAAGGAACTAATGAAAAGTGGAACTTTTTCAAGGAACAAATACTGGATGTCCTTGATAGGTATGTTCCTGTCAGGCAGGGAGGAAATGGCCGAGTGAGGGAACCATGGTTCACAAAAGAGGTGGAATGTCTTGTGAAAAGGAAGAGGGAAGCTTATGTAGGGATGAGGAAACAAGGTTCAGATGGCTCGATTGAGGGTTACAAGTTAGCAAGGAATGAGCTGAAAAAGGGGCTTAGGAGAGCTAGGAGGGGACATGAGAAGTCCTTGGCGGGTCAGATCAAGGAAAACCCCAAGGCTTTTTACTCTTATGTGAGGAATAAAAGAATGACCAGGGTGAGGTTAGGGCCGGTCAAGGACAGTAGTGGGAACTTGTGTATGGAGTCAGTAGAGATAGGCGAGGTGATGAATGAATACTTTTCTTCAGTGTTCACCAAGGAGAGGGGCCATGTTTTTGAGGAAGAGAAGGTGTTACAGGCTAATAGGCTGGAGGAAATAGATGTTCGGAGGGAGGATGTCTTGGCAGTTTTGAATAAACTGAAGGTCGATAAGTCCCCTGGGCCTGATGAAATGTATCCTAGGATTCTGTGGGAGGCAAGGGATGAGATTGCAGAGCCTTTGGCGTTGATCTTTGGGTCCTCGCTGTCCACGGGGATGGTGCCAGAGGACTGGAGAATGGCGAATGTTGTTCCTCTGTTTAAGAAAGGGAATAGAAATGACCCTGGTAATTATAGACCGGTTAGTCTTACTTCGGTGGTTGGTAAATTGATGGAAAGGGTCCTTAGGGATGGGATTTACGACCATTTAGAAAGATGCGGATTAATCCGAGATAGTCAGCACGGATTCGTGAAGGGCAAGTCGTGCCTCACAAATTTGATAGAATTTTTTGAGGAGGTAACTAAGTGTGTTGATGAAGGTAGGGCAGTTGATGTCATATACATGGATTTTAGTAAGGCGTTTGATAAGGTCCCCCATGGTCGGCTTATGATGAAAGTGAGGAGGTGTGGGATAGAGGGAAAGTTGGCCGATTGGATAGGTAACTGGCTGTCTGACCGAAGACAGAGGGTGGTGGTCGATGGAAAATTTTCGGATTGGAGGCAGGTTGCTAGCGGTGTGCCGCAGGGATCAGTGCTTGGTCCTCTGCTCTTTGTGATTTTTATTAATGACTTAGAGGAGGGGGCTGAAGGGTGGATCAGTAAATTTGCTGATGACACCAAGATTGGTGGAGTAGTGGATGAGGTGGAGGGCTGTTGTAGGCTGCAAAGAGACATAGATAGGATGCAAAGCTGGGCTGAAAAATGGCAAATGGAGTTTAACCCTGATAAATGTGAGGTGATTCATTTTGGTAGGACAAATTTAAATGTGGATTACAGGGTCAAAGGTAGGGTTCTGAAGACTGTGGAGGAACAGAGAGATCTTGGGGTCCATATCCACAGATCTCTAAAGGTTGCCACTCAAGTGGATAGAGCTGTGAAGAAGGCCTATAGTGTGTTAGCTTTTATGAACAGGGGGTTGGAGTTTAAGAGCCGTGGGGTTATGCTGCAACTGTACAGGACCTTGGTGAGACCACATTTGGAATATTGTGTGCAGTTCTGGTCACCTCACTATAAGAAGGATGTGGAAGCGCTGGAAAGAGTGCAGAGGAGATTTACCAGGATGCTGCCTGGTTTGGAGGGTAGGTCATATGAGGAAAGGTTGAGGGAGCTAGGGCTGTTCTCTCTGGAGCGGAGGAGGCTGAGGGGAGACTTAATAGAGGTGTATAAAATGATGAAGGGGATAGATAGAGTGAACGTTCAAAGACTATTTCCTCGGGTGGATGGAGCTATTACAAGGGGGCATAACTATAGGGTTCGTGGTGGGAGATACAGGACGGATATCAGAGGTAGGTTCTTTACGCAGAGAGTGGTTGGGGTGTGGAATGGACTGCCTGCAGTGATAGTGGAGTCAGACACTTTAGAAACATTTAAGCGGTTATTGGATAGGCACATGGAGCACACCAGGATGATAGGGAGTGGGATAGCTTGATCTTGGTTTCAGATAAAGCTCGGCACAACATCGTGGGCCGAAGGGCCTGTTCTGTGCTGTACTGTTCTATGTTCTAACATTGGTGTTAGCTTGTGACACTGGGCTAGGCTGTTCTCCACATTATTGACCTGATATGATGGGGGTGTTGAAACTGTTGAGGGGGCAGGGAGAAACTGTTCCCACCGGCGGGAGAGCTTAGAACCTGAGGACACCAACTGAAGGTGACCTTCAAAAAACCAAAGGTGTCACAGGAAGAAAATCTTTTTCTGGTTCAGATCTAGGACGGGCTACCTCAGAGTGTGATGGAAGCAGACTCAGTCGAGGAGAATTGGAGCATTATTGGAGGAGAGAAGGTTTTGCTGAGCTACAGGGGAAAAGGTGGGGAACTGTGACTAGCAGAGTTGCTCTTACAGAGAGCCAGCACGGATCTGACAGGTCGAATGGCCTCCATCTGCACTGTAACCATTTTATGATTGGCACATTTTAGCACCGTAAGATCTCTGAACACGGCGGCCTTAGTCAAAAGTTCCATTGCAGAGACTTGAGCACAAGTACAGGCTGACACTCCCCAGACAGTATTGAGGGAGTGCTACACTGTTGTCCTTTGAGCAAGACATTAAACTGAGGCCCTGCCTGTCCCCTCAGGTGGGCGCAAGCGATCCCATGACACTCTTTCGAAGAAGAGCAGGGAGTTCTCCCCGGTTTCCTGGCTAATATTTAGCTTTCAGCCAATGCAGACAAAAAAACAGATGATGTGTTCATGACCCCATTGCTGTTCATGGGATCTTGCTATGTGCAATTTGGCTGTCGTGTTTCAGAAGAATTTAAGAAATTGGAGGCCATTCAGCCTTTCGAGCCTGCTCCACCATTCAGTGAGATCATGGCTCATCTTCTACTTCAGCACCATTTTCCCGCCTTATCCGGCACAGTGGTTAGCACTGCTGCCTCACAGTGCCAGGGACCCGGGTTCGATTCCCGGCTTGGCTCACTGTCTGTGTGGAGTTTGCACATTCTCCCCGTGTCTGCGTGGGTTTCCTCTGGGTGCTCCGGTTTCCTCCCACAGTCTGAAAGACGTGCTGGTTAGGTGCATTGGCCATGCTAAATGCTCCCTCAGTGTACCCGAACAGGCACCGGAGTGTGGCGACTAGGGGATTTTCACAGTAACACTTCACTGCAGTGTTAATGTAAGCCTACTTGTGACATTAATAAATAAACTTATTGACGTTTTTAATCGGTAGAAATCTATCGATTTTGGTCTTGAACAAACTCAATGATTGAGGTTCACAGGCCCCGTGGCAGAGAATTCCAAAAATACAACACCTTCTGGAAGGTTCCTACACCACAACTGTGACTAGACTTCCAAAAGGGCTGTAAAGTGCTCTGGAACATCCTGATGTTGTCAACATTTGTTCAACTTCATGACATTTCCAAAGATATCAGGCAATTTTCTGGAAATCAATGCTTGCAATATTATTTTGCAGCAAGTGTCCAATGTTTGGCAATAACTATGCTTGCACCTTCTGGCCAATTTTTGCAGAGATCAACCTTGTTTTTCTGTACGAGTGTCATTAATATTGCTCCAGTTTTACCTTCTGATCAATATACTTATTATCCTCGATACAGGATCGTTTGGAATGGTCACAGGATGATGAAGCTGATGGCAATCTGCGGAGCAAACAACTTGTGTCTTGCTGTTGACGATCGATAAACTGCTTCATAAAACTTTCCCTAAAAATAAACACATTGAGGCAGTCAGTAAGACAAATAAAGCCCACTTACGTGGCCTGTGTGTCATCTGTGATAGGGAATTACATGTATTAAAGATTTTTGTTCTTGCGCCCAACTCACTCTCTTTACTCGAATAGTTGTGAATATTTACAAGTCTCTCGTCCAGACAGCACGGATCCTGTTGAGTATATTCGGGACAGAAGTCGATAGAATTTAAGGGAGTTCAGGGATACGGAGATGGTGCAGGGAAGTGCAGCTGAGGTTGAAAATCAGCCATGACCTTGTTGAATAGTCATGATGTGGAGTTGCCTGCGTTGGACAGGGGTGGGCACAGTAAGAAGTCTCACAACACTGGGTTAAAGTCCAACAGGTTTATTTGGAATCACGAGCTTTCGGAGTGTTGCTCCTTCATCAGGTGAGTGGAGAGTTGGGTTCACAAACAAGACATATATAGACAGAGGCACAATTGCAAGATAATGGTTGGAATGCGAGTCTTTACAGGTAATCAAGTCTTTACGGTACAGACAATGCTAGTGGACAGAGGATTAGACACAGGTTAAAGAGGTGTGAATTGTCTCAAGCCAGGACAGTTAGTAAGATTTTGCAAGCCCAGGCAGTATGGTGGGGATTACAGGTAATGTGACATGAACCCAAGATCTCGGTTGAGGCCGTCCTCATGTGTGCGGAACTTGGCTATCAGTCTCTGCTCAGCGACTCTGCGTTGTCGTGTGTCTTGAAGGCTGCCTTGGAGAATGCAGAATTGCCAAGCAGAGACTGATAGCCAAGTTCCGCACACATGAGGACGGCCTCAACCAGGATCTTGGGTTCTTGTCACACTCCGTGTAACTTCCACCATACTGTCTGGGTTTGCATAATCTTACTAACTGTCCTGGCTTGAGTCAATTCACACCTCTTTAACCTGTGATTATCCCTCTCTCCTCTCGCACTGTCTGTACCTGTAAAGACTTGATTACCTGTAAAGACTCACATTCCAACCATTATTTTGCAATTGTGTCTCTGTCTATATATGCTGTGTTTGTGAACTAACCTCCACTCACCTGATGAAGGAGCAACACTCCGAAAGCTTGTGATTCCAAATAAACTTGTTGGACTTTAACCTGGTGTTGTGAGACTTCTTACTGAATAGTGGAGAATGCTCAAGGGGGCGAGTGGCTCCTTCTGCTTTTATTATTTATGTTGCCATAAATGAAAATAATGCAGATTCAGAAACAGAATTGCGTTTCCACAGGGGGAAGATGGTGGTGCAGAGGTTATGTACAGGGCTCCAGGCTAATGCTCGGGGGACACAGGTTCAAATCCAGCCACGGCAGCTAGTAGAATTTAAACTCAATTAATAAATATGGAATATGAAGCTAGTCTCAGTAATGGTGACCATGCTAACCATCATTGATTGTTTCAAAACCCCATACGGCCACTAATGCCCTTTAGGGAAGGAAATCTGTCTTCTTTACCCGGTCTGGCCTACATGTGACTCCAGATCCACAGCAATGAGGTTGATTCTTAACTGCCCTCTGAAATGGCCGAGCAAGCCACTCAGTTTAAGGGCAATTAGGGATTGGTAACAAATACTAGGCCTTGCCAGTGATGCCCACATCCTATGAATGAAAAATAAAATGATATTGGATAAATATTAGACTAATGTGCAAAACACAATTTAAACAGTGTTAGAAATACATTGGAAGCCTCTGGGGCTTTTAGTTATGTTAGCAAATAAAAGACTAAGGAGTGACCTGCTCGAGGATGTTAACATTAAGAAGTGTTTTGAGAGGGTAGACATGGAGAAGGTGCTTGCATTCCTGGGCAGCACGGTGGCACAATGGTTAGCACTGCTGCCTCATAGCACCAGGGACCCGGGTTCGATTCCCGGCTTGGGTCACTGTCTGTGTGGAGTTAGCACATTCTCCCCGTGTCTGCGTGGGTTTCCTCCAGGTGCTCCAGTTTCCTCCCACAGTCCAAAGATGTGCGGGTTAGGTTGATTGGCCATGTAAATTAACCCTAGTGTCGGGGAATTAGCAGGGAAAATGTATGGGGTTACAGGAATAGAGCCTGGGTGGGATTGTGGTCAGTGCAGCTCGATGGACTGAATGGCCTCCTTCTATATTATAGGGATTCTATGATTTGTGGGCTGGACTTAAACTAACTAGGATTCATTAATAGAAGCGAGTCACTAATGAATCTGAAAGGGAATTTGGGAAAAACTCCATTAAACGTCTCAGTGCCTGAAACATTTTCTCCTTATTCACTCTATCAAAACCTTTCAGAATTATCAACACCTCTAATAGGTCTCCCCTTGATCCTCTCTGCTCCCTGGAGAGACAACCCCAGCTTCTCTGACCTCGCTATGTAACTGAGGTCTCTCGTCCCTGGTGTCAGTCCAATTAACCTCCTCTGCACCGTATCCCAAAGTCTCGACATTCTTCCCAAAGCACGGAGCCCAGCATCGAACTGGTTTCAGAAACTGCACTGGATCGACAATGTCAACTTTACCCTGAGGAACGTTACAATCTACCCCCAGCCTGGTATCAGGAGGAGCCTCTCCAACACGACTGATTTGATCTGATTTATTATTGTCACATGTATTGGTATAGAGTGAAAAGTATTGTTTCTTGTGCGCTATACAGACAAAGCATACCGTTCATAGAGAAGGAAAGGAGAGAGTGCAGAATGTAGTGTTACAGTCATAGCTAGGGTGTAGAGAAAGATCAACTTAGTGCAAGGTAGGTCCATTCAAAAGTCTGATGGCAGCCGCCAACACCTACCTGATTCTGGGAACGGAAAAATCCGATGGCAATTTAGATATCTTCACCATCTGTGGTCTGTTTGGGAACTTTTCAAAGATTCGTAACCGAAGTGGAAGCTTTTCCTTCGTGTCGGCATTGGCTTCACTTTGTTTGAGCTGAAATTAAAATAACATTTTAATATTATTGAATTATTATTATTATATTATCATTATTTAATATCATTAACTTGGTTTTGAAGTCTTAAGATGTCCTTTTTTCCAAAATTCGCAGATTGTAAGTGTCGCTGATTAGACCAGCATTTATTGCCCATCCCTAATTGCCCTTGAGAAGGTGGTGGTGAGCTGAGACTGCTGCAGTCGTGTGGTGGAGGTACACCCACAGTGCTGTTAGAGACGCTGGCTCAGTGACGGTGAAGGCTCGAGGTTGAAGCTTGGTGTCCATGTCTTGTGAATTACTGTTTTTGATTGTCATCGAAGTAGTGATTAAAGTTAAGGATGTTCAAAGAGGTGAGAATCTGAGGTTTGGTGGGGCGGGGGGGGGGGGGGGGGGGAGGAACAGGAATATCCACAGGAAAAATGATGGGGTCAAGGGTGCGAGGGAAGGATGGACAGTGGCAGGAGGAATGGGAATCAAGAGGCGGTGAGGATGGAGGAGGATGGAAGGAATTGGGTGGGTGATGGGGGCGGAGTGCGGGGTGGTTGGAAGCTAGTTTCACACACGAAAGTCAACAGCACCATTTTCACACTAACCAAAGAATGACGCAGTTTGAAAAACTGGCTAGAAAATGAAGTTTTTTGGGGAGGGTTTTCTGGGTATGAGAGAGGAGAACAGCATGGCAGTTAGTGGCTGATCGAAGGGCATCCTATGACTGTTCTGCTCACACCATGGAGAGCACGGCTCAGCTGAACATTCGACTCGAGGTCTCACGCACAATGAATAAACTTGGCTCTGTTACTAAGGTTACACATTTAGACAAGAATCCATTAAGTTTAGATGCTGTGGTGCATATGGTCTAAATTGGTATCTAATCCTTACAGACACAGTAAGAAGTCTCAAAACACCAGGTTAAAGTCCAACAGATTTATTTGGTATCACGAGCTTCCGGAGCGCTGCTCCTTCATCAGGTGAGAAGACTGATGTAAGAGCAACGCTCCGAAAGCTTGTGATACCAAATAAACCTGTCGGATTTTAACCTGGTGTTGTGAGACTTCTTACTGTGCCCACCCCAGTCCAACGCCGGCATCTCCACATCAATCCTTACGGAGGCATGGGGCGGGATTTTGCGGCCTCGCTCGTCCCGAAACCGTAAAATCTTGCCCGTGGTCAACAGACCTTTCCACGTACCACCCGTTGCCCGCTCCAATTCCTGTGGCAGGCAGAGAGGCAAAATTCCAGCCATGTTTTTGTTTTGATTTGACTTGATTTGATTTGATATTGTCACATGTATCAGAATACAGTGTAAAGTGTACACTGATACATAACAAGAGACAAAGCATACCGTTCATAGAGAAGGAAACGAGAGAGTACAGAATGTGCTGTTACAGTCATAGCTCAGGTGTAGAGAAAGATCAACTTAATATGAGGTAGGTTCATTCAAAAGTCTGAATGCAGCAGGGAAGAAGCTGTTTTTGAGTCAGTTGGTACGTGATCTCAGACTTTTTTCCGAAGGAAGAAGGTGGAAGAGAGAATGTCCGGGATGCGTGGGGTCCTTAATTATGCTGGCTGCTTTTCCGAGGCAGCGGGAAGTGTAGACAGAGTCAATGGATGGGAGGCTGGTTTGTGTGATGGACTGGGCTTCACTCACAAAGACAGATTATTACTGGAAGACAGATTATTATTTGAGTGGGTGTAAATTGAGAGAGGCGGATACTCAGCGAGATCTTGGAGTCCTCGTGCATCAGTCGCTGAAAGTAAGCAGGCGGGTACAGCAAGCAGTAAAGAAGGCAAATGGTAGGTTGGCCTTCATAGCGAGAGGATTTGAGTTTAGAGATAAGGATGTTTTGCTGCAGTTGTATAGGGTGTTGGAGAGGCTACACCTGGAGTATTGTGTGCAATTTTTGATGTCCTCATCTGAGGAAGGATGTCCTTGTTATAGAGGGAGTACAGCGAAGGTTTACCAGGCTGATTCCTGAGATGGCAGGTCTGTCATATGAGGAGAGACTAATTCGGGGTTAGGATTATATTCACTGGAATTCAGAAGAGTGAGAGGGGATTTCATAGAAACTTCTAAAATTCTAACAGGGTTAGACAAGGTAGATTCAGAAAGAATGTTTCTAATGGTGAGGGAGTCCAGGACTAGGGGTCATAGTTTAAGGATAAAGGGTAAACTTTTTAGAACAGAGGTGAGGAGAAATTTCTTCATCCAGAGGGTGGTGAATGTCTGGAATTCACTCCCACAGAAAGTAGCTGAGACCAAAACATTGTCTGATTTCAAGAAGAAATTAGATATAGCTCTTGGGGCTAAAGGGGTCAAGGATGTGGGAGGAAGGGGGGAATCAGGATATTGAATTCGATGAGCAGCCTTGATCAAAATGAATGGCGGAACAGGCTTGAAGGGCCGAATGGCCTCCTCCTGCTTCTAGTTTCCATGTTTCAATGTTTCTTGCGAGAACGGATCTAGGGGCAGACAAACGAGGGTCACAGCTGCTGTGCAGAGGCAACCTGGACCCTTCAAACGCCGATGTTCCCAGTGTACTGGTCATGGCAGTCAAAGCACTGTGCCTGCAGTCATAAGTGCGATGATTGGGTGTCGATTGTTATCGTCAAGGCCACTGGAGGACACCCCCCGGAAAGCTGACCGCGGGTTACAGGAGAACTTTAATTAAGACGCTCGTTGTGAATGCACAGTCACGCCCAGGGGCAATGCTCACCACCTGTCCTCCTCCAGGGCGGTGTCATCCTCCAGGGAACGCCATGTAGAGACTGAGGGCAGGTCCAGGCCTGGAGATTGAATCCCTGCCTTATAGATGGAGGGATACCATTTATGTGGAACTGTCACTGACTGTTCAAGTGTATCCATTCTCAGAGGAGGGGAATGCAGGCTGCAGGCAACACCGCCTTGTCCATTGATATGATTAGAATGAGGAGGAAGGCTCTTCACCGATTGGCAGAGCTCAGGGAAGACCATTGCCCTGAGGATCCAAAGCCAGCAAGGCCACAGGAAGTCCCAGGTGCTGTCGAGAGGGGTCAAATCCACAAAGACATCTGGCAGGGCTGAGGATGTACCGAGGGTGCGCCTCGTACATGGAGATGAGGGAAAGCTTGTGTCGCAGGCACCTTCTCTTGTCGAGGGATGTGGAAGGGTTGATGTAGGAACAACATTGACCCTCTCCAGTGAGCTTCGCTGCCTGTTACTCATGGGAGAAGAGGATCCCCAACTCTGGAGGGTCCCCCCACTCTGCTCTTGGCTCTCTCCCCTTTGTTGTGGGTGGTTTTGACCGGCATAAGGAGAGATGGATTGACAGTGAGTTCTGTGGTTGAAAGAGCAGTTCAGAAGCGTGCATGCCTGTTGCACTGAACCCTCCCCGGTAAGGGATTAAGACATTATTTGTGCAAGAATTTACAAGAGATAGTGAGGATAGTGTGACTGGCAGACATTCAGTGCTAATGTTCAATCAGCTGATGTTGTGTGACATCCCTGTGGACTCTAACCCTCAGGCTACCTGATGCCCTTATCAGAGTGTGGGTGTGGAGTGAGTAGAAGTTTCACTAACCCTGGAAGAGCCCCTCAGATCAATAATCCTTTTCCTGCATTGCAGGGCACTCATTTTTTGTTGGCCACAGAGCGCTGACCTCCCTGGTGACCTCCTCCCAGGCCGGTGTGGTCAGGTGGGAGGACATCCTGTTCCTATCGCTCAGAAAATCCGGCCATTTCTGGAGGACCTGGCAGAGAATCCCAAGGGACGTCGCGCTGAAACTTGGAGCGATGGGTTTGGTTCTTTTAGGTGCCTTGGTGAACATGAGCCGCACAGCACAGCTGGCCTGCAGTGAGTGAATGTCTGTGTGCGTGCCTCCCCTCCGTCACAGCCACATTCCTGCCCGCCACCCACACTCAGTCTCCAGTGTGGAAAATTCCACTCTTTGTGTCTGCTAATGTACCAGGAGCAATGCCATGGGAGATCGGCCAGTGCTGTACATAAGCAACAGAGGGTGAAGATTCGTGAGCAGCAAGACTGCAAGTTGTGAAGCTCTCAGAAGATGGCAGTAGAGAGCTGTACACCGGAACAGGTGAGGCCAAAACATTGAGTACAATGAAGATTCCTGGCAACTTTCCAAGCAAACCAATTTGAGAGCGAGGTGTGATACATTAGAAAAATTAAATAAACACCAAAGGTGAAACCAAAGATAGAGGCAGTAATTAGCAATCCCCTCACCTCCATCGCTATATGGAAAGGCACTACAGACATCGACTGAGATCAGGCCTGTTATCTTCAGTTGCCTACACCACCTCAAATCTCCAATGGATCAAACACTCGAAAGACTAAGGCCAGAATCTTCTGGCCATTCATGCCAGCTGGGATTCTCCAGGCCCGCTGCAGTGGATGGAGATTTGGCTGAGTGCCAAATTCTCCATCCTCGCTGGCAGCGGCAGCGGGGCGGGAATGGCCGGGGAATTCCAGACCAAAGATATTGGGCTAGCAATGGCTGGGAGTTTGAGTTGCTCAGATAGCTGCGTTAAAAGCCCCCGCTACGATCAACTCATTCAGAATTTGCAGAGCAAATTATACTGAACTTGGCAGTTCATCTAATTGATACTGGAGATAAAAGGGTAACATTATGTGGATGGTTTTCATAAACTTGGCATGTATTCATTCCCTGAGTACAGACAATAAAGGATTGTCCACCTGAGATGATGAGATGATGAAAGGAGTTCATGGTGAAGGTAAAGACAAATTATTTCCTGCAGTGGGAGAAGTTCAGCTTCCCCTCCAAGCCACACACCATCCTGACTCAGAACCATACAATCCCTACAGAAGGAGGCCATTTGGCCCATCGAGTCCACAGCGACTCTCCGAAAGAGAATGCCACCCAGGCCCTCCGCACTCTGCTATATCCCTGTAATGTCATGTATTTACCGTGGCTAGTCCACCTAACCTACACACCTTTGGACTGGAGGAACCAGAGGAAATCCACACAGACACGGGGAGATCGTGCAAACTCCACACAGTTACCCAAGGCCAGAATTGAACCCTGGTCCCTGGCGCTGTGAGGCAGCAGTATTAACCACTGTGCCACCGTGCCGTCCACTTGGAAATATATTGCCGCAGTTCCTCCACTGTCGTGCAGTCAAAATCCTGGAACTCCCTCTCTAACACCCACGGACCTACCTAGCACACGAACTGCAGTTGTTCAAGAAGGCAGCTCATCACCTTCTCAAGGGCAGTTAGGGATGGGCAATCAATGCTGGCCTAGCGACACCCACACCCCATCAATGAATGCTTGAAAAAAGTGAGACAATGCAAAGGTACAGCTTCGAACTCTACAACCAATCGCCAATGCCAATAAATGTCTCTTTATATCCTTGAATAAATCAAACTAAATAAACGAATTATCCAATGAACATCCACTGTAACAAACAAAGCTTGAAAGGAAACTGATCAAATTAAATTGAAATGCCAATTTGTGGATAGTGGACAAGCTTTGGGAAATTTGGGGGCGGGGGGGATGGGGGGGGTGGGGTGGGGGGGGTGGGGCGGGGGGGTGGGTGGGAGGGGAGTGACCTCCTGCAGAGAGGAATTGTGGAGACTCTCACTCCAACAGGTAGTGAATTGTCCCTGGAGGTTTTCAAACATTTTCTCAACTGCAATTGGCAGTTGTGTTGTGTCGGTTTTGCCAGTTCCACAGCGACAGTTTCAGCAGGCAGAGTTGTGACATTGAGAAAATGCTAATTAGATAGATTTCTTTCAGAGAAGAAGGCTTTGGGATCCAGTAATGTGAGACACAACACGAGGTGAGTGTAACCTCCTTTGACAGGCTCTCCAGAGCGGGATATTCCTGACCTGATGTCTGAGTCTGTTGTAGACCCATTGCTGGAGGGTTGATCAGTGTGATTCATCATAGAATCGTAGAATCCCTACAGTGCAGAAGGAGGCCGTTCAGCCCATCAAGCCTGCACCGACTACAAGGTCATATGCCTTTAACCCTATGTATTTACCCTGCTAATCCCCCTGACACTAAGGGACAACTTAGCACAGCCAATCCACCGCACCTGCATATCTGCACATGGGGTGGCACAGTGGTTAACACTGCTGCCTCACAGTGCCAGAGACCTGGGTTCGATTCCAGCCTTGGGTCACTGTTTGTGTGGAGTTTGCGCGTTCTCCCCGTGTCTGCGTGGGTTTCCTCCGGGTGCTCCTGTTTCCTCCCATTGTCCGAAAGACGTGCTGGTTAGGGTGCATTAGCTGTGCTAAATTCTCCCTCAGTGTACCCGAACAGGCGCCGGAGTGTGGCGACTAGGGGATTTTCACATAACTTCAATGCAATGTTAATGTAAGCCTACTTGTGACTAATAAATAAACTTAATCTTTGGACTGAGGGAGTGCCGCACTCTCAGAGGGTCAGTGCTGAGGGAGTGCTACATTGTCAGAGGGTCAGTACTGAGGGAGTGCCACACTGTCAGAGGGTCAGTACTGAGGGAGTGCCGCACTTTCAGAGGGTCAGTACTGAGGGAGTACCGCACTGTCAGAGGGTCAGTACTGAGGGAGTGCCGCACTGTCAGAGGGTCAGTACTGAGGGAGTACCGCACTGTCAGAGGGTCAGTACTGACGGAGTACCGCACTATCAGAGGGTCAGTGCTGAGGGAGTGCCGCACTATCAGAGGGTCAGTACTGAGGGAGTACCTCACTGTCAGAGGGTCAGTGCTGAGGGAGTGCCGCACTGTCAGAGGGTCAGTACTGAGGGAGTGCCGCACTGTCAGAGGGTCAGTACTGAGGGAGTACCTCACTGTCAGAGGGTCAGTGCTGAGGGAGTGCCGCACTGTCAGAGGGTCAGTACTGAGGGAGTGCTGCACTGTCAGAGGGTCAGTACTGAGGGAGTGCTGCACTGTCAGAGGGTCAGTACTGAGGGAGTGCTGCACTGTCAGAGGGTCAGTACTGAGGGAGTGCCGCACTGTCAGAGGGTCAGTACTGAGGGAGTGCTGCACTGTCAGAGGGTCAGTACTGAGGGAGTGCCGCACTGTCAGAGGCTCAGTACTGAGGGAGTGCTGCACTTTCAGAGGGTCAGTACTGAGGGAGTGCTGCACTGTCAGAGGGTCAGTACTGAGGGATGCCGCACTGTCAGAGGGTCAGTACTGAGGGAGTGCCGCACTGTCAGAGGCTCAGTACTGAGGGAGTGCTGCACTTTCAGAGGGTCAGTACTGAGGGAGTGCTGCACTGTCAGAGGGTCAGTACTGAGGGAGTACCGCACTGTCAGAGGGTCAGTACTGAGGGAGTGCCGCACTGTCAGAGGCTCAGTACTGAGGGAGTGCTGCACTTTCAGAGGGTCAGTACTGAGGGACTGCTGCACTGTCAGAGGGTCAGTACTGAGGGAGTGCCGCACTTTCGGAGGGTCAGTACTGAGGGAGTGCCGCACTGTCGGAGGGTCAGTACTGAGGGAGTGCCGCACTGTCAGAGGGTCAGTACTGAGGGAGTGCTGCACTGTCAGAGGGTCAGTACTGAGGAAGTGCGGCACAGTCAGAGGGTCAGTACTGAGGGAGTGCCGCACTGTCAGAGGGTCAGTACTGAGGGAGTGCCGCACTGTCAGAGGGTCAGTACTGAAGGAGTGCCGCACTGTCAGAGGGTCAGTACTGAGGGAGTGCCGCACTGTCAGAGGGTCAGTACTGAGAGAGTGCCGCACTGTCAGAGGGTCAGTACTGAGGGAGTGCCGCACTGTCAGAGGGTCAGTACTGAGGGAGTGCCGCACTGTCAGAGGGTCAGTACTGAGGGAGTGCTACATTGTCAGAGAGTCAGTACTGAGGGAGTGCCGCACTGTCAGAGGGTCAGTACTGAGGGAGTGCCGCACTTTCAGAGGGTCAGTACTGAGGGAGTACCGCACTGTCAGAGGGTCAGTACTGAGGGAGTGCCGCACTGTCAGAGGGTCAGTACTGAGGGAGTACCGCACTGTCAGAGGGTCAGTACTGCCGGAGTACCGCACTATCAGAGGGTCAGTGCTGAGGGAGTGCCGCACTGTCAGAGGGTCAGTACTGAGGGAGGTCCGCACTGTCAGAGGGTCAGTGCTGAGGGAGTGCCGCACTGTCAGAGGGTCAGTGCTGAGGGAGTGCCGCACTGTCAGAGGGTCAGTGCTGAGGGAGTGCCGCACTGTCAGTGGGTCAGTACTGAGGGAGTACCTCACTGTCAGAGGGTCAGTGCTGAGGGAGTACCTCACTGTCAGAGGGTCAGTACTGAGGGAGTGCCGCACTGTCAGAGGGTCAGTACTGAGGGAGTGCCGCACTGTCAGAGGGTCAGTACTGAGGGAGTGCCGCACTGTCAGAGGGTCAGTACTGAGGGAGTGCTGCACTGTCAGAGGCTCAGTACCGAGGGAGTGCTGCACTGTCAGAGGGTCAGTACTGAGGAAGTGCGGCACAGTCAGAGGGTCAGTACTGAGGGAGTGCCGCACTGTCAGAGGGTCAGTACTGAGGGAGTGCTGCACTGTCAGAGGGTCAGTACTGAGGGAGTGCCGCACTGTCAGAGGGTCAGTACTGAGGGAGTGCCGCACTGTCAGAGGGTCAGTACTGAGGGAGTGCCGCACTGTCAGAGGGTCAGTACTGAGGGAGTGCCGCACTGTCAGAGGGTCAGTACTGAGGGAGTGCTGCACTGTCAGAGGCTCAGTACCGAGGGAGTGCTGCACTGTCAGAGGGTCAGTACTGAGGAAGTGCGGCACAGTCAGAGGGTCAGTACTGAGGGAGTGCCGCATTGTCAGTGGGTCAGTACTGAGGGAGTGCCGCACTGTCAGAGGGTCAGTACTGAGGGAGTGCCGCATTGTCAGTGGGTCAGTACTGAGGGAGTGCTACATTGTCAGAGAGTCAGTACTGAGGGAGTGCCGCACTGTCAGAGGGTCAGTCCTGAGGGAGTGCCGCACTGTCAGAGGGTCAGTACTGAGGGAGTGCTGCACTGTTGACAGTGCAGTCTTTCAAAGATGGTGTTAAGGAGGTCTGCCTTCTCAGATGGATGTAAAAGATCCTAAGATATTATTTTGAAAAGGAGCTGGGACAACCTTTATCCCCCAACAAAAGTCACAAAAAGTACAGATGATTACATTGCTGTTTGTGGGATCTTTCTGTGCCCAACCTGGTTGGTGTGATTCCACCATTACAACAGTGACTACATATCAAACACTGATCACCAGGTGCTCTGTGAAGCCCGGTGATGTGAAGAATGTTTTATCTAAATCCAAATCTTTCTTCAGCTTGTCTCTTTTCTACACATCCCTTTTCCCATTGATGAGGCCCTTGCAACTGTCTCAAATTAACGTCACAACGAGGAATTATAGGGTAAAAGATGTGATTATTGCCTGCTGGTGCCTGTACAGTGTCCACCCTCTGATTCCTGAGACTTAATTACTTACTGGTCAATCTCCAACGCTGTTTGATGCAGAGTCAGACCCTGTGCAGTATTCAGTGACGCTGGGTCGCCAGCGACGCCCACATCCCTTCAACAAATATATACAAACATCAGGCTAAGCAAACTCAAGAGGGCAGGAAATCAACGGATGGGGGTCAAGTGGAGGGGGTGGGGGTGGCAGGATGAGAACATGGTGCCCACACAAGGGGAAGGTGAGGTCGATGGTGGATGTGTTTGATTTTATCTTTATTTGTTGGGATGTTTGGGCCTCGTTGGCAAGGTCAGCATTTGTTGCCTATCCCTAATTGCTCTGGAATTGAATGTCTCACTCGATCATTTCCAAAAACATTTAAGTGTGACCCACATCGCTGTGGCTGTGGAGTCACATGTCGGCCAGACCAGGCAAGGATGAGAAATTTCCTTCCCTAAAGGGCATTAGTGAACCAGATGGATTTTTCCGACAATGGTTTCATGGTCATCAGTAGATTATTTAATTCCAAATATTTTATTGAACTCAAATTTCACCAGCTGGCGTGATTTGGGATGGAGCAAAGGAATTCCGACAATGGAACAGCCCATTCGCTGACTTTGACAGCAGGAGAAATGAGAATGATGATCATGAGGAGAAGCCACCTTTTGTACAAGTGACTGCGATTGGGTATCACCTCCCTGTGCGGGAATGGCGAATTCCACCCATTTTAACCACGCGGCGATATCAGGACACTCACTACGGGGCCAGGGCAAGAAGGTGCCGCACAAACCTCGCAAGAAGGGATGAGGAGGGGGGCACTCACAAATGGCTTTAGCCTTGCTCATGGGGCCCATGGTCCCAGAGGGAAGAAATTCTACCTTAGTGTGAATCTGTGCGAGAGAAGACCGTTCTTCAGAGATGGGCGCTGTAGTCCATGGTGACAGCGAGTTGCATTGTCTGCGGCACTGGCCACCTGAGCTTCAATGAATCGATCATTTCAGGGCAGAGCCAGTGACAGTTATAGTATTTACAGTGGAGAAACAGACCACTCGGCCCATCTGCTTATGTTCCACATGAGCCTCCTCTCACCCTGCTACATCTCACCCTATCAGCAGATCATAACTAGTTTCCTCTTAAATGCATCCCTGTTATTGTCTTCACCACTGCCTATGGGAGCAGATTCCACATTCCCAACACTCTCTGGGTAATGAATTCTTCCTGAATTCTCTTTACGCAGAGAGTGGTTGGGGTGTGGAATGGACTGCCTGCAGTGATAGTGGAGTCAGACACTTTAGGAACATTTAAGTGGTTATTGGATAGGCACATGGAGCACACCAGGATGATAGGGAGTGGGATAGCTTGATCTTGGTTTCAGATAAAGCTCGGCACAACATCGTGGGCCGAAGGGCCTGTTCTGTGCTGTACTGTTCTATGTTCTATGAATTCCCGGCTGGATTTATCAGTGATCCTCTTGTATTTATGATCTCGAGTTTGGTCCTTTGCTCTTTTCCAATCCACCCTGGCAAGACCCCTCCATGATACTGAAG
Organism: Mustelus asterias; assembly: GCF_964213995.1. Taxonomy (NCBI): domain Eukaryota; kingdom Metazoa; phylum Chordata; class Chondrichthyes; order Carcharhiniformes; family Triakidae; genus Mustelus; species Mustelus asterias. The sequence continues at coordinate 3,139,313 of NC_135810.1, read as the reverse complement.
ACATCCAGCAGGTCAACCAATCAAACTTCTCTTTTCCAGTGGGAAGAGAGCCTGTGCTGCATTCGGGGCCATTGAGGTCGGCCTATTGGAGTATGAACTCCCTGATTAAGGATCCAATTGATGGGCCAATCAGGGCGTCTTTTCCTTGTATTTAACTGGGACTGTCGGTTCCTCTGGCGCTCCCGAAGGTAGACTGCTGCCTGCGAGCACTCTGTGTACTGCTGCTGGACTTGTAAATAAAGGGATTTTGGTGAAGGGATTTCTGCCTCCGAAGACTTATTACAGTTTCCTCACCCCAGAAAAGGTCTCGGGGTCCTCTGCCCCCTGCGAGCTGCAGGTGTTGGTTGGTGGGGTGGTGGTTCTGTTAATGCATCATGTTTGGGATGGCTTTCATGTCTATCTGTTTGTCCATGAGGGTTCCTGCATCATTAATGCGCCAACTGACCCATCCCATTGGCATGTCGGACCTGCATCGTCTCCACGGGGGGAGCACTTGTGGCAATATTTCCCCACGACTTTCCCCTTTAAATATAAGGAATGCACAAATTCTCTTCACCAAATTGACAAAGATTTGCATAATTTTGCACTCACAGATGCAACCCTGCTTTTAAAAAAAATACCAGAATAGAAACTCATTAAAATGTTCAGTGAATCTGCACTGCGTTTGACATCAAGTCCCATTGTGATTGACATCCACCTTCCCACTTCATGTCTGAGTGCTAACAGCCAATTTGGAACATTTTTCAAAAACCCTCACTATCACATTAATAGACAATACAAACCTTTTCAAAATGTAATCCACTGCCATATTAATACAGGCATCTCAGAGAACGTTACAGCACAGAAACAGGCCATTTGGCCCAAGGCTCTGGTGTTTCTGCTCCACATGAGCCTCCTCCCATCCCCTTCCCCATCTCACCCTATCAGCATATCCTTCCATTCCATTCTCCCCCTTTGTTTTATCCAGCCTCCCCTTAAATGTATCGATACTATTCACCTCCACCACTCCCTGTTGGAGCAAGTTCCACATTCTCCCCACTCCCTGTGGTAGTGAATCCCACATTCCCTTCGCTTCCCGTGGGAGCGAGTTCCACATTTTCCCCATTCCCTGTGGGAGTGAGTTCCACATTCTCCCCACTCCCTGTGGTAGTGAATCCCACATTCCCTTCACTTCCCGTGGGAGTGAGTCCCACATTCTCCCCACTCCCTGTGGTAGTGAATCCCACATTCCCTTCACTTCCCGTGGGAGTGAGTCCCACATTCTCCCCACTCCCTGTGGGAGCGAGCTCCATATTCTCACCACTCTCTGGAGGAGCGAGTCCCACATTCTCCTCATTCCCTATGGGAGCAAGTTCCACATTCTCTTCACTTCCCGTGGGAGCGAGTTCTGCATTCTCCTCACTCTGTTGGACCAAGTCTCACATTTTCCCCACTCTCTGGGGGAGGGAGTCCCACATTCTCCTCATTCCCTGTGGGAGCGAGTGCCACATTCTCCCCACTCCCATGGGAGCGAGTCCCACATCCTCCCCACTCCCTGAGTAAAGAAGTTTCCCCTGGACTACCTGTTGGATTTATTGATGACTGTCTTATATTTATGACCTCTAGTTTTGCCTGCCCCAGAAGGGGGAATATCTTCATTGTATCCAAGCGGAATGTAATGAAGGCAAAGCTTCCTCACAATACTTTTGGTGCTTACTAACAATTGGAAGATGCATTCGCTGATTTCACGATATGATTGAAGAATCCAAGGTCAGAGTTGAGTATTATCGAAGATAGTTAGAGGGGAATGTAGATGCAGGGATGAATCAGTCTCAACACTCTCATGCATTGCTTCGTGTGTAGTTATAGAAACTTGGGAGGAAGCCACCCTATCAGGGCTTGGGAATAATGCATGATGGAGAAAAAACCCTAAAAGACCAGAAAAGGTCACCAGGATTAAATAAAGGGAAGGTAAATACCTTTTACACGTGTGTGTTTCAGGAAGGAGAGAGTTGGGTGGTTTAGCACGGCAATTTAAGAAAAATTATACATTTATGCAGCACTTTGCACAGCCATTGGATGTCCCAAAGCAACTTAGAGCAATGAATGTAATCATTGGGCAGGATTTCTGGCTTTACTCACCGGCGGGATTGGTGTGTACCCCGGCACCGCGGTGGGCGAACCACGCAGAACGCCAAAGACGTCAGTGGGACTGGAAGATCCCACCCGTCGTAGCAATGTGGGAAACAGGTGCACAGAAAGCTCCCACAAACAGCCAGGTGATAATGACCTGATTATCTGTTGCAGTAATTTTGACTGAGGGATAAATATTGGTCTGCACCTCTTTAAAATAATTCCAGGGCATCTTATACCTCTACCCAAACAGGTGGATGGAGCCTTGGTTTAATCTGTCATTTGGAAGAGGGATGCCTCTAACACTGCAGTGCTCCCTCAATACTGCACTGGGAGTGTCAGCTTTGACATTTTTTGTGCTCAAGCCCTGGAATGGGCCGTGAACCTCATGATTCAGAGATGAGAGGGTGACCAACTGGACCATTCTGAATAACGGCAAGACTATCCTGCTTTTCAATAGTTCCCTTACATTTACTGGCATCTGTGTTCCACCATTCAGGAATTCCCTACATCCTTGCTGTATAAATTCCCATCAAAGACACTTACTTGGTGATTAAAACCATTACTTGCTGACCAAAAAAACATATAAATATAATCCAATTCTGGGCGCCATATTACAGGAAGGATGTGGGGGCTTTCCTGCACAGATAACCCCGGAATGAGGGATTCCTAATCTTCGAGGGCCATGGGGAATATGTTTGTCCCTGGCAAAGCTAACCTCCGGAAGAGGTTTACCAGGATGCAGCCTAGATTAGCAGGTCTGAGCTATAAGGAGAGGCTGGACAAACTAGGGATATTTTCTCTGGAGCAGTGGAAGCTGAGGGGAGCTTATAAAATTATGAGAGGTATAGATAGCGTTGACAGTCAGAATCTATTTCCCAGAATTGAAATGTCTAATACTCGGGGGCACGCACTTAAGGTGAGAGGGGGAAGTTCAAAGGAGATGTGAGGGGCAAGTTTTTTACTTAGAGAGTGGTAGGTGCCTGGAACACGCTGCCAGGGGTGGTGGTGGAGGCAGATACGATCGGGGCATTTAAGGGGCTTTTAGATAAACACATGAATATGGAAGGAATAGAGGATATGGAGCAAGGGCAGGCAGAAGGGATTAGTTTAATTTTGCGTCATGTTCGGCACAACATCATGGGCCGAAGGGCCTGTTCCTGTGCTGTACTTAAAGTTTATTTATTAGTCAAATGTACGCTTACAATGAAGTTACTGTGAAAATCCCCTAGTCGCCACACTCCGGCGCCTGTTCGGGTACACTGAGGGAGAATTTAGCACGGCCAATGCACCCTAACCAGCACGTCTTTCGGACTGTGGGAGGAAACCGGAGCACCCGGAGGAAACCCACACAGACACGGGGAGGATGTGCAGACTCCGCACAGTGACCCAAGCTGGGAATCGAACCCGGTCCCTGGTGCTGTGAGGCAGCAGTGCTAACCACTGTGCCACCGTGTTGTATGTTCTCTGTTCTAAATAAGTTCACAATTTGCCTGAAAGGGCAATGGAAGAAAATTTAAGAGTAGTTTTCAAAGGGAGCTGGAAAATGGAACGGGTTTGCGTCGTCGTGGATGAAGGGAATGCGGCGGAGCTTGCTGGAGATGATTTCAAAGAGCTGTCACAGACAGGATGGGCTGAAAAGCCTCCCCCTGGACTATATGGTGCAGAACCATACACAGGAATGGTTGGCTGGATGCATTGCAATTTTATCGCTCTCGCACTTAATCCCAAATGGCGGAATTGACGGAGCTATTTAAAAAATTCCTTTCATGGGATTTGGGTGTCCCTGGCAAAGCTAACATTTGTTGCCAATTCCCCATGGCCCTCGAAGATTAGGAATCCCTCATTCCGGGGTTATCAGTGCAGGATAATTTGCTGTATTGAGAGAGTGACAATATAGGTTAAAACCAAAGCTGACATTTCTATATCAACAGCTTTCACAGCAGGTTCTCACAGAGAAGAACATCTTGGGACTCCCACATCACACCACTTTGTGATTAATTAGCATTTTAAAATCATTTTTTTTTCCCAAAAAAAAGGGAACTTGAACCAGTTGGCAGTCAGTCTGCTACTAATGCTTCGACAAGTATCCTTCTTTCGAAAAAGTAAATAAAAGTGTTCTCAGCAGATATCCAAGGATTCAAAGGTTTTGCAATGACAACTGATTGAGGTGAGCAGTACAGTGAGGGTAGGGCGGGATCAATGACCAGGGGGGACATAGATTTAAGGTAAGGGGCAGGAGGTTGAGAGGGAATGTGAGGAAAAGGGTGACACGGTAGCACAGTGGTTAGCACTGCTGCCTCACAACTCCAGGGACCCGGGTTCAATTCCAGCCCTTGGGTGACTGTCTGTGTGGAGTTTGCACATTCTCCCCGTGTCTGCGTGGGTTTCCTCCGGGTGCTCCGGTTTCTTTCCGCACTCCAAAGATGTGTAGGTTCGATGGATTAGCCATGGTAAATGTGCAGAGTTACAGGGATAGGGCGGGGAGAGGGCCTGGGTAAGATACTCTGTCAGAGTTGGCGCAGACTCCATGGGCTGAATAGTCTCTTCTGCACTGTGGGGACGCTATGACCCAGAGGGTATTGGGAGTCTGGAACTCACTGCCTGAAAGGGTGGTGGAGGCGGAGACCCTCATAACATTTAAGAAGTATTGAGATGTGCATTTGTGATGCTAAGGCACACAAGACTATGGGACAAGTGCTGGAAAATTGGATTAGAATAGTTGGGTGTGTTGCCTTTGGCTGGCACAGACTCTATGGGCCGAAGGGCCATTTTTGTGCTGGAGATCTCGATAACTTTATAAAGAAATGAAGGAGCTGAGACAGAAATCATAAAAATATACTGGAGAGGTACAAAAAAACACAAGACTAATAAAATCATAGATCATAGAATTCCTACAGTGCAGAAACAGACCATTCAGCCCATCGAGCCTGCACCGACAACAATCCCTCCCAGTCCCTATTCCCATAACATAGTTTACAGTGCTAGTTCTCTTGACACTGAAGGGCAACTTTCCGTGGCCAATCAATCTAACCCGTTCATCTTTGGACTGTGGGAGGAAACCGGAGCACCCGGAGGAAACCCACGCAGACACGGGGAGAATGTGCAAACTCCACACAGACAGTCACCCAAGGTGGGAATTGAACCCAGGTCCCTGACATTATGAGGTAGCCACAGTGCTAACCACTGTGCCACCGTGGTTAGCACTGCTGACTTTTATCTCCAGTTTGACACAATACAACAGGATGAAATTTGTTTGCAGTTGTATAGAGCTCTGGTTAGACCCCATGTGGAGTAACTGTGCTCAGTTCTGGGCATCGCACCTAAGGAAGACTTGAAGTGAGTGCAGCATAACCTCAACAGAATGATACGAGGGCTGAAAGGGTTAAGGTACGAGAACTGGTTGAATAAAGTGAACTTGCATTCCCCTGAGTATAGGAGATTTTGGGGTGATCTAATTGAGATGCTAAGATGATGGAATTCTTTTTAATCATTCATGGGACATGGGCGTCGCCGGCAGGCCAGCGTTTATGGCCCCTCCCTAGTTCCCTGAGGGCAGTTGAAAGTCAACCACATTAGGCCAGACCGGGTAAGGATGGCAGATTTCCTTCCCCAAAGGATATTAGTGAACCAGATGGCTTTCTTTTTGACAATCAACAATAGTTTCCTGGTCATCAGTAAATTCTTAATTCCAGATATCTTTTATTGAATTCAAATTCCACCACCTGCTGTGGCGGGATTTGAACTTGCGTCCCCGCAACATCAGCTGAGTTTTTGGATTAATAGTCTTGCGATAATACCACTAGGCCATCACCTCCCCAAAGGACTCAACAGGGTTTGATTTGATTTGATTTATTATTGTCACGTATATTGAGATACAGTAAAAAGTATTGTTTCTTGCGTGCTATACAGACAGAGCATACCGTTCATAGAGAAGGAAAGGAGAGAGTGCAGAATGTAGTGTTACAGTCATAGCTAGGGTGTAGAGAAAGATCAACTTAATGTGAGGTAGGTCCATTCAAAAGTCTGACGGCAGCAGGGAAGAAGCTGTTCTTGAGTCGGTTGGTATGTGACCTCAGACTTTTGTATCTTTTTCCCGACCGTGGTTCGAGAAAAATTATTTCCACTGGTGGGGGAGGGGTTGAATGGAACCCAGAACATGGGGCAAAAGCTTAAAGTTGGAGCCAGACCCTCACGCAGAGGGGCGGGGGGGAATCTGGAACTCTCTCCCACGAAAAGGCTTTCAGGTTGAGGATCAACATAACAGAGGTCGATAGATTGTTGTTAGGCAATGGTATTAACAGAGCAAAAGCAGGGAAATAGAGTTAAGGTACAGATCAGATATCATCTTATTGAATTTAACAATCGCAGTTTTTAAATTTTTCAACGGACCCCCTTCCAGGATTAACCGCTTTTTGGGGGGAAAAGTAGGTTCTTGCCTCTGGTATGTCTGCGATGGATGAGGAAGCAGGTTAATGCTTGTCCAGCCTCTCTGACGGCAAAGAAAAGTCTGCTTTTTGTGGCATTTTGAATGGAGGAATGTGAACAGAAAATGTAGCAGAAAGGTCATGCTATTGCTTCAAGCTCTGCAAAGGCCATTAACCAGTTGAATGGGGTCTTGTGTTGCAGTGGGTCCTGTTCCTGCCTCTGAGTCAGAAACTCGGGGTTCGAGATCCCCCCTCTCTGCCTCCACACTCCAACAGAAGGTGTGTTCATAACAAGGCCAATCAGGCTGTGTATCAATCTGCAAGTTCTTCCAAGGCACGCCATTGGCAGGTATTAAGGGCAGGCAAGATCCCTGGTCAGCCACGAGAGGGAAAGAACGCTGGAGCCTCCACTAGCGCTCTCCATAGCTCCAGACTACAGCCTGATTGTAAACGGCGTGTCGCCACAGCAACTTGGACACCCTCACCAAAATTTTGTAGTTCTTCCTGCTGGCGGCAGCTTCCAGTCCCGCCAATGGCGACCCCCTCCCTGCGGCATGTTCTCCAGTGCCAGAGGGTGTGGGGCAGGCAAAACCCAGTCAGCATTGGCTGGACCGGAAGATTCCACCACTGGCCAATGGCCTACTGCCTCGATCACTGACGAAGTCTCCACCACGGGAAAAGCCCACCCCTGAGTGAATTGTGTCATTAGGCTGTATTTTGTCTCATGAAGAGGTTTAGAGGCTTGTAGGGTTGAGCAGTAACTGTTTATTACTAACACAACTGTTCACATATATAGAATTGTAGAAACTACAGCATCCCTATAGTGCAGAAGGAGGCCATTCGGCCCATTGGGTCAGCACCGCCAACAGTCCCATCCAGGCCCTATCCCCATAACCCCACAAATTTACCCTGCTAATTTACTCTGAGGGGCAATTTAGCATAGCCAATCAACCTAACCCACACATCTTCGTACTGTGGGAGGAAACCGGAGCACCCGGAGGAAACCCATGCAGACATGGGGAGAATGTGCAGACTCCACACAGACAGTGACCCAAGCCGGGAATCGAACCCGGGTCCCTGACGTTGTGAGGCAGCAGTGCTAACCACTGTGCCTCCATGCCAAATATGTACAGTCCTGACTAGGCGCTACCCTAATTTGGATCCACCACTACACTCTCTGACTCCCATGTGACCCTCTCTGTTACAACATGGGGAGGTGATGGCCTAGAGGCATTATCGCTGGACTATTAATCCAGAGATTAAGTGAATGTTCTGGGGACCCGGGTTCGAATCCCGCCATGGCAAATGGTGGAATTTGAATTCAATAAAAAAATATCTGGAATTAAGAATCTACTGATGGCCATGAAACCATTGTCGATTGTCGGAAGAACCCCATCTAGTTCACTTGTGTCCTTTAGGGAAGGAAATCTGCCATCCTTACCTGGTCTGGCCTACATGTGACTCCAGAGCCACAGCAATGTGTCTCTTGACTGCCCTCCGCCAACTAAGGATGGGAAGTAAATGCTGGCCAGCCAGTGCAGCCCATGTCCCACGAATGAATAAAAAAAGTATGGGCGGACTGTTTCCCCAGTCCCACATTAACCCAACACCTTAATACCCTAACTGTAACAGACCATCAGGAGTTAAATGAATTGAAAGGGATTATTAATGCTAAAACACAAAGATCCCAGGAAGTCACAGCTAACCAAAATGGAAAAGTTAGAATAAAAGTTAAATCGCACAACTTTGTATGACATCATTAATGTACTTTAATTCTTTCTGACTGCATTATCCAATTTTCAAATTATGGTGTGATGTCATCTCTCTGCCTGGGATCACTAAATACAGTAAATCTTCATCATAAAACAATTTTTGGGAGAGTGCCAAGCTGGGCTTCTGATCAAGGCCACACCGCAATCAAGTAAAGTATGAACTGTCTTTTACTTAAATCAAACTGTGTCAGAGTGACGAGCAATTTACAAACCATAAGAGGAAGATTGATGATCAACTTAGTTCATTTGGAACTGGAGTGGGCGGTTGGGGTGGGGGGGGGGGGGGGGGCGGCGGGAGAGGGGGGGCGGTGGAGCACTCGCACACAAGTATGTGATTCCTAATAGAAATATTTAAATTACATAGAGGCAGTGTCTCAGGCTAGATTTATGATTGAGATTAGGTAACGTCTACCCTTGGTTCCTAGTTTTTGAAAATAATTATACTTAGTGAAAATATTACTTTCACGTCCAATGCTGAAAATATTTCTTTAAAAGAGGGACACTCGATAAAAGAATTGAGAGGTTTTTAAAGTTTATTTATTAGTGTCACAAGTAGGCTTACATTAACACTGCAATGACGTCACTGTGAAAATTCCCTAGTTGCCACACTCTGGCACCTGTTCGGGTACAGTGAGGGAGAATTTAGCACGGCCAATGCACCTAATCAGCACATCTTTGGAGTGAGGGAGGAAACCAGAACACCCGGAGGAAACCCATGCAGACACAGGGAGAACGTGCAGACTCCACACAGACAGTGACCCAAGGCCGGAATTGAACCCGGGTCCCTGGCGCTGTGAGGTAGCAGTGCTAACCACTATGACACCTATCGTGTTTTGCCTTACTGGCAGTTTTATTTTAATCTAATGTTTATGACTGTGCTGTTCCCTGTGATACCAGGTTCTAAGGTGCAAGCACACTGAGAGATGCTGTGTCTTCCTCCACACCCCCAGCCTAAATAAAAGTGTGTGATGGGGAGGGTTGAAATGTCTGCCCTGCAGTCATTTAACGTTTGGGGGGGGTAGAGACTTCCACCTGTCAGCGACAGACTCTATGCCTCAGATAGCTGCCTGCAAATCAAGGTTCGGCAGCTCTCCGGTACCACTAGCGCCGCAGGGAGCCATGACCACAATTGGTACTGCACCCGGGGTACGAGGAAACGAGTTGCACTGGATCACAACTTTGGAAGCGTTTGCGGCTCTTGCCAGGTGCCAATATATTCTTTCTTAGATAAGGTGGTCAAAACTGTACACAGTACTCCAGATGTGGTCTCAGTAAGACTCTATACAATTGCAACAAGACATTCTTACTCCTGCACTCAGATTCCCTTGTGATGAAGGTCAACATGCAATGTGCTTTCCTAATTGCTCACTGTACCTCATGCTGGCTGGTCAGGCCTCATAAACAAGGATACACTTTAGACATCTGCACTCCCCAACCTCTCACTATTTAAGAAATACTTTGCCTTCTTGCTTTTTTCTACCAAAGTGGGCAACCTCACACTTATTCACGTTTTCTTTCAGCTGCCTTGTCCTTGCTCATTCGCTGTCCAAGTCCTCCTGAAGCCTTCTTGTATCTACCTCACAACTTGACATTCCCATTCAGTTTGGTGTCATCAGCAAATTTGGAAACATTACTGTTGGGTCCCCACATCCAAGTCATTTATGTAGATTGAGAACAGCCCTAGCCCCAGCACTGACCCTCCCGGTACCCCACCAGTAACAGCCTGTCATCCTCGGGATGACCCATTTATTTTTACTCTCTGCTTTCCGTCTGATAACCAAGTCTCAGTCGACACCAGTATGTTTTCTCCCCGATCCCATTGTTCTGGGCTTACTAAAATCAGTTATGCATACAAGTTACTAATTTTAAAAAAAAAGACCTTGTGCTGTCAAGAATTTCTGGCTGTCACCTCACAAACACTGGTTTCAGTAAATCAAGTTGTTAATGTGACCACGTCTGTGCACCCTGGCCAAATCATTACGCAGTCTTACTGAAAACAGTTAAGAAAAACACACCCTCAAAAAACATTAGCAAAAAAAAATGTTGGATGTTTCAAATAGATATTTTCATCCGGAGGCTGGTGTCAATGTTAAATATTGAAAACAACACAGATTTTATTCGGAAAAACAACAGCTTTCATTCAGGATTTTATTTCTGTAACAATTTCTAAGATCTGTAGTCAATGTTAATGATGATGCCATTGCCATGGAAACAGCTTACGCCATGGTTAATGGTAGGTTGAGTGGTCAGAAAACGTAAGCAGAGTTGTTTTCACAGCTAGAAACTTGATCTGCAGGTCAGAAATGTTTTAACCCTTCAAGTTTTTCGAACAAAGAATTCAGGAGAATTTGAAGCAAATTCTCAGGAAGAATTCAACATTAAACTATTGTTGTCCCATTATCGTCTCCCAATTAATCTCTCTTATCCTCCATCCGATTGGGGAATTTCCCCTTTTGTTCTTCCCTCCCTCATACCCACTGTGTAGTTTAGCACGTGGTAAATCTTCAACATCTTCCAGCTCTGACAAAAGGTCATCGACCTGAAACATTGGGCGGGATTTTATGGCCTCGCTCGGGCGAGACTGGAAATTCCTGCCCGAGGACAATGGAGATTTCCGTTGGCGGGCCCTTGCCCGTGCCAATTTCATGGCGGACGAGGTGATAGAGTTCCGGCCATTAACTCTGTTTCTCTCTCCCAAATGCTGCCTGACCTGCTGAATGTTGTTTTAATTAAATTACTCTTGTTTGATTAATAAAAGTAAGAAAACCAAGATGCTATATTTACACACTTTTATCATTTTTACTATACAAGCTTTTAATCCACATTAATACAAGTGTGTGGATTCCTGCGTTGAGTAACTCACCTCCTGACCCCACAAAGCCTGTCCATGAGCCAATGGTCAGGAGTGTGATGGAATACTCTCCACTTGCCTGGATGAGTGCAGCTCCAACAACACTCAAGAAGCTCGACACCATCCACGGGGGCACAGTGGTTAGCACTGCTGCCTCACATCGCCAGGGACTGTGGTTCGATTCCCAGCTTGGGTCACTGTCTGTGCACATTCTCCCTGTGTCTGTGTGGGTTTCCTCTGGGTGCTCCGATTTCCTCCCACAGTCCGAAAGACGTGCTGGCTATTGGTATTGGCCATGCTAAATTCTCCCTCAGTGTACCCGAACAGGCGCGGGAGTGTGGCGACTCGGGGATTTTCACAGTAACTTCATTGCAGTGTTAATATAAGCCTACCTATGACACTAATAAATAAACTAAAACTTAACCCATCCAGGACAGAGCAGCCGCTTGATTGGCCTCCCTTCCACAACATTCACTCCCTCCCCCACAAAGTGGCAGCAATGTGTACCATCTACAAAACACTGCAGCAATTCACCAAGATTCCTTCAAGAGCACTTTCCAAACCAATGGCCACTACCATCTAGAAGGACAAGGGGAGCAGACGCGTGGGAACACCACCACCTGGAGTTTCCCTCCAAGCCACTCACCATCCTTGACTTGGAAGTATATCGCCGCTCCTTCACTGTCACATAGAGGTCATAGAGATCAAAATCCTGGATCTCCCTCCCTAACAGCACTGTGGGTGTACCCACAGCACATGGACTGCAGCGGTCCAGTCTCAAGGCTAGTGAAATAAAACCAGAAAGCTCTGTTAACTTTGAGGATAAAAAGCAAATCAGATCACTTACTTTTGTTCAGACAGTGAACAGAGGATATTTTGATGAATTAATTTTGCCTTGCATTTAAATTGTATTCCAACAATGTGCTTTGAAAAAAGGGGAAAAACTCTGCGAATACAGGTAACTTCTTAGTAACATGTAAAAGAAAGGAGATTATTGCTCATTTTTTCCGTTCTGTGATCATAAATGCTGCATTAGGAAAACAGGATTTAATACAAACTGGTACAGGTCAGGAAACAGGATCCCAAAATGTTGTTTTGACAAAAGATTCCTAACCTTATGTCCCAACTAGGTTAGGGGTTATGGATTTTAAACAAAAAGAAAAGATGTGGAGGGGGGGGGGATTTCTCCAGTTCTGCCCACCACGGGAATCATAGCGGGTGGGGGCGGACCACGCAAAGGTTCATTGACCTCGGGTGGAATCCTCCGGTTTCGGGGTGAGCGCGGCCGGAGAATCCCACCGGTGGTTTGCACATGTGGATTCAAAGTAACACACAACAGGTTTATTGAAAGAGTTGTTGCCTGTACAAACTGGAAGTGAAACAGCAGCCTGTGCAGCACCCTAGTGACGTTGCCATCAAATCAACTGCCTCACTGTTAAAGCAATCATGCAACCATTTAAATATATAACAATAACATACCAAAATTATGATGTGGACTTGCCGGCGTTGGACTGGGGTAGGCACAGTAAGTAGTCTCACAACAGCAGGTTAAAGTCCAACAGGTTTATTTGATAGCACAAGCTTTCGGAGCGCCGCTTGGCGCTCTGAAAGCTTGTGCTATCAAATAAACCTGTTGGACTTTAACCTGCTGTTGTGAGACTACTTACTGTGCCTACCAAAATTACCTCAGGCTCAAAACTCCTTGCTCAATAGACACTGCTACACACAATTGGAAATGAAGCCTAAAATTTGAGAGGCCACCCTGGTGGTGTCAACTCAGCTTGGATAGATTCCTGGTGATGTCATCAGGTGGGACCTCCCACTTTCAGAGGCCCCAACCCACAAATAGGCAGCGGGTCGTCCAACATGTTCGCCAGCTCATTGGTCTGCCTTCCAGAGCCATTTGGAAAGCGAACACACTCCTCATTGCTTGATTGGATGATTCTTGACTGTGAAGCAGCCATTTCCCCATGTTCAATATTTAAAAAGCTAAAACAGAAAGTGTTTGCAAGTTTTTTGGCATCACTTTGATCTTCCTCCTGGTTTTTGCTCCTGAAGATTAATCTTCAATTTGGTAACCTTCACTGGCTCGGTTTGGGAGCGAGTTAAAGCCGGGCCCCAGTCTGTGCTCCACGGACATTTAGGGAATAATCTTTTTCAGTGAACGTCAAAACCTTTTCTCTTGCGTATTCCTGGTTATAAATCCATAACATATGAATAACATCCATGTGTTTGCATTCAGTGTATGAAAACCTATTTCCTGTTGAAGTGTGTTGGTCACATTTTGGAGTTAGATATGTCAGTACGGTAGCTCCTTCATCACTGGAGTTTGTAAAATGTGTCCTCAAGTCCCGGTCCAGAAACCTGAGCACAAAAATCTAAGCTGAGATGCAGTACTGAGGGAGTGCTGCATTGTTGAGGTGCCATCTTTCACACTAAACCAAAGTCCTATCTACCCCTGTCAGGCGGAGAAGAGTGGGGGAGTTCTTCCTGGTATTTATCTCTCAATCAACCTCGTTAATAAACCCCAGATTATCTGATCATTACTTCATTGCTGTTGGTGGGATCTTGCTGTGCACAATATTTAATGCTGTATTTCCTATGCTTCAAAAATACTTCATTGACTGCAGAGACCATAAGGTACAGGAGCAGAATTAGGCCATTCGGCCCATCGAATCTGCTCGGCCAATCCACCATGGCTGATAAGCTTCTCAATCCCATTCTCCCACCTTTTCCCAGCAACCTTTGATCCCCTTACCAATCAAGAACCTATCTATCTCTGTCTTAAAGACACTCAATGACCTGGCCTCCTCAGCCTTCTGTGGCAATGAGTTCCACAGATTCACCACTCTCTGGCTGAAGAAAAAAAAGAAAGAGCACCTTGCATGTCTCAAGCTGAGGAAGGCCCTGCAGAAATACAACTAATTCTTACAGCAGAGAAACAGGCCATTCAGCCCATCTGGTCCATACTGCGCTTATGCTCTACATCATCCTCCTTCCATCCCCTCATTCATCTCACCTTATCGGCATATCTTTCTATTCCTTGCTCCCTCTTGTGTTTATCCAGCTACCCCCCTCTCCCACCTCAACCACTCGCTGTGGGAACGAGTTCTACATTCACTCTCTGGGCAAAGGGGATTCCTTTGTGACAAAAGAAAATCACAGAAAGAAGCAACTTGGATTTTTAAATTGAGAAGGGTCAAGACACAGAACGCAGGCAAGGCACAAACTGAAAAACAGAGGGAACACGTGCATCTTGGAGTATTAAGCACACACACACTGTACAGAATGTACCAGAAACTCTGCACAGTCTCAGAATTCAAAGAAAAATCCATGACATTTTTTTTTGCTAAAAACAGATCAATTTTTCTGAGTGAAAGGTCAAGTACTTGTTTATTAGTTATCCTGAAATAAGCCTGGGGCCAAATCCAAATACATTCACTGATTGGAAGCAGTGTAAGGAACTCCAAAGGGCTTTTACAGTTGAACAGGTTATCTTGCACTGAAATGGAAATGGTCTGTATTTCCCCCGACTCTGAATTCCATGCGTGCACTTCATAGATATCTTATCACAGACAGTGATAGTGAGTATGGAGCACATATAAATAAACCCCTTTTCGATAATCTTTTGCAGAGCGCAGTGGAGATTTCGTAGAATCTCTACAGTACAGAAAGAGGCCATTTGGCCCATCGAGTCTGCACCGCCCACATTCCCACCCCACACCCTATCCCCATAACTCCACATATTTACCTTCCTAGTCCCCGTGACATTAGCATGGCCAATCAATCTAACCTGCATATCTTTGGACTGTGGGAGGAAACCGGAGCACCCGGAGGAAACCCACGCAGACACGGGGACAACGAGCAAACTCCACACAGACAGTGACCCAAACCGGGAATCAAACCCGGGTCCCTTGCACTGTGAGGCAGCAGTGCTGACCACCGTGCCACCGTGCCGCCCTTAAAGGAATTTAAATTTATTAGAATGATGCTAGGAATGAGGACTTTTATGAAGAGACTGGAAAAAGAAACAAACTGTTCTCCTTAAGAGTAGAGAAAGCTATGGAGAAAGCCAAACTGAAAATGCTGCAAAAACATAGCGGGCGGGATTTTATGGCCTCGCTCAAGCAAGACCAGAAATTCCCACCCGAGGTCAGCGGAGATTGCTGTTGTCGGACCCTCGCCCGTGCTGATTCCATGGCGGGCAAGTTGGTAGAGTTCCGGCCAGCAGGTCTGGCAGCATCCATGGAGAGAGAAACTGTGTTAACGTTTCAGGTTCAATATGCCTCTGCTTTGGAACTGGAGAGAGGCAGAGATGTGATGAGTTTCATGTTGTTGGGAAAGGCAGGTGGGGTGAAGTGGGGTAACGGGAAGTTCAGGGATCGGGTAGTGGGGGTGGGAGGGGATAAAATAATGAATATGCCATGGAACAAAAGGCAAAAAGAGTGGTCATGGTAGTATTAAAGGAACAAAGCATAGCAGAATGGCTGAATAGAAGAATAAAGGTCAGCGCTGTCTGAAAGCAAAATAGCAGAATGCCTTAACAGAAGAATAAAGGTCAACGCTGTCTGAAAGCAAAGGAGCAGAATGTGTGAATAGAAGAATAAAGGTCCGCACTGCCTGAAAGTAAAGTAGCAGAATGTGTGAATAGAGGCGGCACGGTAGCACAGTGGTTAGCACTGCTGTTTCACAGCTCCAGGGACCTGGGTTCGATTCCCGGCTTGGGTCACTGTCTGTGTGGAGTTTGCACATTCTCCTCGTGTCTGCGTGGGTTTCCTCCGGGTGCTCCGGTTTCCTCCCACAGTCCAAAGATGTGCGGGTTAGGTTGATTGGCCATGCTAAAAATTGCCCTTAGTGTCCTGAGATGTGTAGGTTAGAGGGATTAGTGGGTAAATATGTAGGGATATGGGGGTAGGGCCTGGGTGGGATTGTGGTCGGTGCAGACTCGATGGGCCGAATGGCCTCTTTCTGTACTGCAGGATTTCTATGATCTATGATCTAAGAATAAAGGTCAGTGCTGCCTGAAAGCAAAATAACATGAAAATAAGATACAGACTGGCAGTGGGGAAAATACAAAATGGATGACAGAGTTGATATTTTGAAGTTGTTGAACTCAATGCTCAGTCCGGAAGGCTGTAAAGTGCCCAATCGGAAGATTAGATGCTGTTCCTCAAGCTTGCATTGGGCTTCACTGGAACATTGGAGTGGGCCGAAAGGTGGGCACGAGAGCGAGATGGTGAATTGAAATGGCAAACGACAGGAAGGTCGGGGTCATCCTTGCGGACTGAGTGAAGGTGTTCTGCAGAGCAATTACTGCATTGGGGGTGGAGAATACAGTAGGGCAAATTGAAGGAGGTGCAAGTGAGAGGTTGCTTCACCTGGAAGGAGTATCTGGGGCCTTGGACACTGAGGCAGGAGTAGGTAAAGGGGAAGGTGCTGAGGGAACATTTAATAGAGGTGTTTGGAATCCAGAGCGGTTTTGATAGATGAAACAAACAGAAACTGTTTCCAATGGCAGGAGAGTCAGTAACCAGAGGGACACAGATTTCAGGAAATTGACCTCGGAATCGGAGAGGACAGAAGAAGGTGGGGATGACTACTGAACAAAGATCAAAAAAACTTACAGCACAGGAAGAGGCCGTTCGGCCCTCCAAGCCTGCACCGACCAAAAGGACATTAGTGAACCAGTTGGGTTTTTCCAACAATGGTTTCATGGTCATCAGTAAATTCCTAATTCCGGGTATTTTGTTTTTTTTTATTGAATTCAAATTCCACCATGGCGGGATTCGAACCCGGGTCCCCAGAACATTAGCTGAGTTTCTGGATTAATAGTCTGGCAATAATACCACTAGACCATTGCCCCTCCCTTGTTGCTGTGATCTGGAAGGCGCTGCCTAAACAGGGGATGGAAGAAGATTCAACAGGAAGCTTCAAAAGGGAGTTGGATAAATACGAGAAGGAAAAAAGTTGACAGGACTATGGGGGAAAGAACAGGAAGGGACATGATGGGCTGAATGTCCTCCTTCTGTGTCATTTTTTTTCCTGAACAGAATTTCCGCTTCCTAAAAAGGGGATAAATCAGCACATTTTCTAGAATTCTTTAAATTATACAAGTGTAAATCTCAGCTTTTTAAAAAAACCTATTCAAACATTTGAATGAAGAATAAAGGAAAGTACAGCACAGGAACAGGCCCTTTGGCCCTCCAAGCCTGCGCCAATCATGATGCCCTAACTAAACTTAAAAAATACCTTCTACCCTTTCTCGGTCCGTATCCCTCTATTTCCTCTCTATTCAGTTACCCATCCAGGATGGGTAACCATGAGTTCATGGATAAATGTTGCTAATGTGCCTTCTTCCACCACCTCCTCTGGCAGCGCGTTCCAGGCACCCACCACTCTCTGTGTGAAAAGCGTCCCCCTGGAACATCTCCCTTGAACATTAATAAACAATTAGTCCAGTCTGCGAGTTATCCAGTATGGGAATTCTTTGGAGATGTTCCACAATAGAGCTTTAAAAAACAGGGGTCAGACCTTTCCACCCTGTTGATGGAAATTATGGCATGGGGAGGCCAAAGTGGCGGCTCCCAATGCAGCAAATGCAGGAAGCAATTATTCCCCTGCCTCCCCCCACCACCCCCCGTCCTGCCCTTGCTCTGTACCTATCGTTGGTGGGTTGGATTTCCTACCATCCAACATGGTGAACCTTCAGTGTAATAAATTAACATATCATTATCAGATACATACGCCAGAACCATCAACCGCCCCACCCCCCCCCGCCCCGCCCCACATCAAACATCTATCCACGGCAGCATAATGTCAGAATGACCTGAATCATAACTGGTCTCAGAGGATGAGCAATACTGTCGGGGAGCTGGCGAGGGAGTGCGGGTCTCAGCAAGGAGAGGCTCATGCCAGCGGAGTACCAGCTTCATGCCAGGGATGCTGCGGGTACACCCTGGTGAAGATTGATTCCTGGTTTCTGATTTAATTTATTATCGTCACATGTATCAGCATGCAGTGAAAAGTATTGTTTCTTGTGCGCTATACAGGCAAAACATACTGTTCATAGAGTACAGAGAGGAGAAGGAAAAGAGAGAGTGCAGAGTGGAGTGTTACAGTCATAGCTAGGGTGCAGAGAAAGATCAACTTAATATAAGGTAGGTCCATTCAAAAGTCTGATGGCAGCAGGGAAGAAGCTGTTCTTGAGTCGATTGGTACGTGATCCCACATTTTTGCATCTTATTCCCAACAGAAGAAGGTGGAAGAGAGAATGTCCGGGGTGTGTAGGATCCTTAATTATGCTGGCTGCTTTTCCGAGGCAGCGGGAAGTGTAGATGGACTCAATGGATGGGAGGCTGGTTTGCGTGATGGATTGGGCTACATTCACGATGTTTTGTAGTTTCTTGCGGTCTTGGGCAGAGCAGGAGCCATACCAAGCTGTGATACAACCAGAAAGAATGCTTTCTATGGTGCATCTGTAAAGTTGATGAGAGTCGTGGCGGTTTGCCAGCTGTGTGCTGGGACGGCCTTTAAAAATGGAAGCCGGATTACCGAGCCGCTAATTTGGCGGTAGCGGGGTCAGGGGGATCAGCGGCTGCCAGCGATACGTGGAGGAAGCTGTGACTGTGAGTTTTTTCTCTAAGTCCTGGAGTAAAAATTTGCCATTGTCAGCCGTGGTCTTAAGGACACTTTTCCCACCCGACACCGGCCTTTATTGATAGTGGAGAAAATCTCTTCCAGGGTTTTGAAATAAAGGAAAATTCGAGTTTGGTCCATATAAACATTAACATTCCGGAATGCAGCAGTTAAAGCTACAAGATATTCAATTGCAAATGGGTTTCCAAAAAAAATGAACCCAATAGTTTAATCGGTTGTTAAAAGTACAGCATTGAGTGATCTGGATTCACAGATGCCAAACTTTAGGCGCCATTATAAATGTTTCATTTTTCTGGCAGAATGATGAAGTAGAGTTTTAATTAGCTTGGCTTGAGAGACTCCATTTACCTTCCGACTCCAGTAAGTACTACTCAGAGCTGAGCACTAACCCCGATCACTGGCCGCGAGACCACTTCATCCATCAAACAAATGCGTTCTGATCGTAAAATGATGTGACGTTTCAGACAGCACTTCATTAAAATAGCAAAGCATCCATTCTGTTAAAACCTGGCTTGCAAAACATACATTGAAATACTCTCGGAACAGGTGTGCTGTCTCCTATTCACCAGTGCTTGGAAAGACCCCACACCACATCATATCAGCTTCCCTGAGATAGGTATGTCCATCCCTTCCAAACAATTCCATCAAATCATCACCCCTATCCCACGCACCATGATCCACTGACAAAAAGTAGCGTTTTCTGATTAACAAAGTACCAAGACCCATTCAGTTGTGCTCACTAGACTACATTAGCTCCACATCTGGCATCTCCTTATCTCAAAATTCCTCCATGGCCTCCTCGCTCTTTCTAATCTCCATATCCTCCTCCAGTCCCACACCCATAGAAAGTGAGCCTAGCTTCATAGAAACCCTCCAGTGCAGAAGGAGGCCATTCGGCCCATCAAGTCTGCACCGACCACAATCCCACCCAGACCAACCCCCTGCAATCCCACATATTTACCCCGCCAATCCCTCTAACCTATGCATCCCGGGACACTAAGGGGCAACTTAGCACGGCCAATGCATCTAACCTACACATCTTTGGGCTGTGGGAGGAAACCGGAGCATCCGAAGGAAACCCACGCAGACACGGGGAAAATGTGCAAACTCCGCACAGACAGTGACCCAAACCGGGAATCAAACCCAGGTCCCTGGAGCTGTGAAGCAACAGTGCTAACCACTGTGCCACCGTGCCGCCCTTACCCTCGGAGACTCTGTGCTCCTCCAATCCGGACTCTCCAATTTTCATCGCTCCACCATTGGTGACTGTGGCTTTAGCCGCTGGGAGTCAAAACTCTGGAATTCCATCCCTAAATCTCCCAACTCTCTCCCTCTTTCTGCAAGATGCTCCTACAATCTATGTTTGACCATCTGTTCAACACGTGGCTCAGTGTCAAATTTTGTTTAATAAAGTTTCTGTGAAGCACTGACGGATATTTTACCATGTTAAAGACACTATACAAATGCAAGTTGTTGTTTCCAAATTGCAACTTTAACAAATTAGGGATGACACAGACACTGCTTTGTGTCCCTGTATCAGTCATCATTAACCTTTGTTGATAAATGTATGTAGCTTGTGGAACCTCTCCTCGGCAGGCCAGAGGAATATGTCCAGACATTGCGCATTTTTTGAATGAACAAAAGCCTGTGGAACAGTTGCCCCCTGGTGCATTTGCCAAGGCAACATGCCAGCCAGAGTTGACTTATCAGCCACATAGCATTCATGCCACACAAGTGCCAGACAACGACCATCTTCAACAAGAGAGGGTCTAACAATCACTGTCCCTTGACATTCAATGGCATTACCATTGCTGAATTCCCCACCATCAACATCCTGGGAGTTACCATTGACCAGAAACTGAACTGGAGCAGCCAGAGAAATACTGTGCCTACAAGAGCAGGTCAGAGGCTGGGAATCCTGCGGTGAGTAACTCACCTCCTGACTCCCCAAAGCCTGTCCACCATCTACAAGGCACAAGTCAGTAGTGTGATTGGCGCCAGAGTGTGGCGACTAGGGGATTTTCACAGTAACTTCATTGCAGTGTTAATGTAAGCCTCCTATGACTTATAACTAAATAAATAAACCGATGGAATATTCTCCACTTGTTTGGATGGGTGCAGCTCCAACAATACTCCAGAAGGTTGACACCATCCAGGGTAAAGCAGCCCCGCTTGATAGACACCCCGTCCATGAACATTCACTCCCTCTACCACCAACAAACAGTGGCAGCCGTGAGTACCATCTATAGCATGGACTGCTGAAACTCACCAAGGCTGCTGAGGCAGCACCTTCCAAACCCATGGACTGCTAACGACCAGAAGGACAAGGGCAGCAGACACATGGGAACACCACCATCCGGAGGTCAATCACCACCCAGGCCTGGAAATATATCGCCGTTCCTTCACTGTCGCTGGGTCAATATCCTGGAACTCCCTCCCTAACAGCACAGTGGGTGTACCTACACCTCGTGGACTGCAGCTGCTGAAGATGGCGGCTCATCACCGCCTTCTCATGGGCAATTAGGTATGGGTAATAAATGCTGGCCTGGCCAGTGACACACACATGAATGAGTAAATAAATACAGATCAGCAATCACTTTTTCATGCAGTATAAATTGCTCTCTTTGAAATTTGGTATTCTTGTATCTATCCGGAAGAGTGCAAGATCAAAAGCTTCAATGGCATGTCTCCTTTTTCCAGCAATACTCCAGATAATTTATAAACATAAAATAAACATCAACTCTGTTAAGGGGCACCAAGCAGAGCAATTAAATCTGACATTCATTGTCACTTCACATGTGTGTTTATCTATTGGTCAATCTTGTCTAATAAGTAATCTTGAAAGTAGGTGGTTATTATCACTAGTCTCTTGGCACTGTGGAAGCTAATAACATATCTTCAGAGTCCTGCTGGTTCCGTTCATTCTTCGTTGAATCAGAACAGTATGACAAAGTCAATTAAGATCAGACAGTGAGTCATCCCATCACAATGTGAAAATAGCGTAACATTTCACTGCATTATTTTAATTTAAAAAACAAAATTACAGTAAAGTCCAAACAAATTGAAAAATAATATTTTGCAGCTGGGAAGTTATAACCGCAGAAAAGAAAAAAAATACAATGAAAGCAGAGATATCAGAACTGAGAGGTTAGAGCGACCAGGAACACCTGAACACGTTGAGACCCTTCTCTCTAGAACAGAGAAGGCTGAGGGGCGATCCGATAGAGGTCTTCAAAATTATTAAAGGTTTGACTAGAATACAAGAGCAGGGATGTACTTCTGAGGCTGTATAAGGCTCTGGTCAGACCCCATTTGGAGTATTGTGAGCAGTTTTGGGCCCCATATCTAAGGAAGGATGTGCTGGCCTTGAAAAGGGTCTAGAGGAGGTTCACAAGAATGATCCCTGGAATGAAGAGCTTGTCGTACGAGGAACGATTGAGGACTCTGGGTCTATACTCGTTGGAGTTTAGAAGGATAAGGAGGGATTTTATTGAAACTTACAGGATACTTCGAGGCCTGGATAGAGTGGATGTGGAGTGGATTTTTCCACTAGTAGGAAAAACTAGAACCAAAGGGCACAACTTCAGGCTAATCCTTTAAAACAGAGATGAGGAGGAATTTCTTCAGCCAAAGTGTGATGAATCTGTGGAACACTTTGCCGCAGAAGGCTGTGGAGGGCAGGTCATTCAGCGTCTTTAAGACAGAGATAGATTGGTTCTTAATTAATAAGGGGATCAGGGGTTATGGGGAAAAGGCAGGAGAATGGGGATGAGAAAAATATCAGCCATGATTGAATGGCGGAGCAGACTCGATGGGCCGAGTGGCCTAATTCTGCTCCTATGTCTTATGGTCTTAAAGTGCATCTATGTTATTCGCCTTAACCCTTCAGGGGAGATGGTGTAGTGGTAACATTACTGGACTAGTAATCCCGATGCCCAGGCTAATGCTCTGGGGGCATGGGCTAAAATCCCACCATGGCAGCTGGGGGAATTTAAACTTCATATCTGGATATCGAGCTAGTCTCCGTAATGGTGACCATGACAGTTATTATCGATTGTCGGAAAAACCCGCCTGGTTCAGTAATGCCCTTTGGGGAAGAAAATCTGCCATCCTTACCCAGTCTGGTCTATAGACACACAGCAATGTGGTTCATAGAATAGAAATCATAGAAACCCTACAGTGTAGAAAGAGGCCATTCGGCCCATTGAGTCTACACCGACCACAATCCCACCCAGGCCCTACCCCCATATCCCTACATATTTACCCACTAATCCCTCTAACCTACACATCTCAAGACACTAAGGGGCAATTTTTAGCATAGCCAATCAACCTAACCCGCACATCTTTGGACTGTGGGAGGAAACCGGAGCACCCGGAGGAAACCCACGCAAACACGAGGAGAATGTGCAAACTCCACACAGACAGTGACCCAAGCCGGGAATCGAACCCAGGTCCCTGGAGCTGTGAAGCAGCAGTGCTAACCACTGTGCTACCGTGCCGCCCTAAGAGACAAAGAGGAGTTGTGGGAAAGGCCAAAATTAGGGGCCATAGAAGCATAGGTTGACTCTTAAATGCCCCGGAAATGGCCCAGCGAGACACATGGTTCAAGGGTGGGCAATAAATGCTGGCCACAGCCCCATTAAATAATTTTTTAAAACTCCCTGTAGTCATGAGGTGGTTTGGACAGATTTCTCCCAAATTCCTATTGGATGTATTAGTGACGACTTAGAAGGTATGGCCAGCTCCTTTGACAGTGTCTCAAACTCCTCCTCCCATTGCCTCAATCTCTTGCCACAACCACACAAGAGCAAACGTGTAATGCACCTGATGTTTACCAGCACAGGACACGACTGCCAACAAATCCAGGAGAAAAATCCTTGGAAAATTAATTAATAAAACGTGTGTTTCATTCTTCATTTTCCTTAAAACACACATGTTCATTAACCATTAAAGTATTGGAGATGGAGTTCTGCTTGACTGACTGTCAAGGATCATCTCATTGGGTAACAAAGAGCCAATCACTTTCCAAATGTGAAGGTGGGGCAGTGCGAGGAAGAGCAAATTAGGCAGCCAATGGAAGGAGCTCGGAGACAGGGCATTTGGAGGCAGCCAATCATGTGATGGAACCGCCAGGAATACATCCAACCAGAGAAAGTTGATTTCATGAGTTGCTGCTCCTTTTGTGAAGGCTTGCCTGTAATGGGGGGGTTAGTGTGTCGCCGAGATCCGGCTGTACATAGCCCACAGTTTCCTGATCTTTAAAATAAAATAATGTAAAGACAGTAAACAAATCCAGCAAATGTCTAACGTGTTCTGGGTAGACAAGGGAACCTTTGTGACCACGGAATGCCACAGAATCCCAACAATGCTGAAGGAGGCCATTCGGCCCAGAGGGCATCTTTCCCAGGCCCTCGTCCCCATCCTATCCCAGAAACCCTCTTGCCTTTGCCATGACTAATCTCCCTAACCTATACATCTTTGGACACTAAGAGTCAATACAGCATGGCCAATCCACCTAACCTTTGGACTGTGGGAGGAAACCGGAGCGCCCGGAGGAAACCCACACAGACATGAGGAGAAGGTGCAAACTCCACACAGTCACCCAATAGGTGAGAGAGACAAAGAGGAGTTGTGGGAAAGGCCAAAATTAGGGGCCATAGAAGCATAGGATGCCGACAATGAAAAAGGCGGCCATTTGGCCCATCGGGTCTGCACCGACTCTCCAAAGAGCATCTCACCCAGGCCTAACTCCCTGTAACCCCGTGCATTTAACATCCACTAACTCCCTGTAACCCCGTGCATTTAACATCCACTTAACCAACACATCTTTGGACATTAAGGGGCAATTTTGTATGGCCAATCCACCTAACCTAAACATCTTTGGAGTGTGGGACTTTGGACAATCACCCAATACCGGAATCGAACCCAAGCCCCTGGCACTGTGAGGCAGCAATGCTTACCACTGTGCCACCGTGATGGTCATATCATCACCATCTCAGTGCACACAATTGCTCAAGAACTGTTATTCGAAAGCTCAAAGACTTCATTGGCATCACAAACAATACCATTAATTCTCTATATCACTCACCCCTTTTGTTTAATGTAATTATCTCCAGAGGAAAGAAGGTGACTCATACAATACAACAAAGCTGAGATTAAAAGCACAATTTCTTCTTTCAAGAGCACACTCATATCCCTTACTTTCGGTAGGGCATGATAAGTAATAATTTTTACAATTGAATTTGCAGCACTGCAGTAATGCGCTGCATCCTGATTTCAGTCAGGAATTGGATAATTATTCGCTGTGGGATGTTCTACTCTAATTCGTATGGACTATGTACACAAGGTGAAACTAAACAAGTACATGGAGGGGAAAAGGAATGGAAAGTTACGTTGATAGGGCCAGAAGTGGGTGAAAGACCGCTCAGTTGGAGCATCAACAGTAGCATGGACCTGTTGGGCTGAATGGCCCATTGCCGCTCTGTGTAGACTTTGTCATGGATTTCTGATCTTCATGGTGGGTCAGGATCCTTGCATGGACGTTCCACAGAACTTTGTCGACCATACATTGGTTCTAACCTTTACTTGCGTAGAAGGTGACAGACCAGAACAGAACCAGGTGGACATCAAGGTCGGAACCCTACCACCTGGCCTGCGCCAGAACAGAAAGCTCCATTGGCCTCAGGTGGGATTTTACAATCACGCCCGGGCGAGGCCATAAAATCCCACCCCAAGTTTTTTTTTCATTTTGTGGGATGTGGGTGTCGCTGGCTGGGTCAGCATTTATTACCTGTCCCTAACTGCCCTCCATTTCAGAGGGCATTTGAGAGTCAACCACATTGCTGAGGTTCTGGAGTCACATGTAGGCCGGACCAGGTAAGGAAGGCAGATTTCCTTCCCTAAAGGACACTAGTGAACCAGATGGGTTTTCCCGACAATCGACAATGGTTTCAGGGTCATCAGTAGATTCTTAATTCCAGATAGTTTTTATTGAATTCAAATTCTACCACCTGTTGTGGCGGGATTCGAACCTGGGTTCCCAGATTTTGCTCGGGCTCTCTTGACTTACTAGTCCAGTGACAATATCCCTGCGCTACTGCCCCCCCGCAGGAGTGACTCTGCTGCTCATTTTACATCCCCGCCATTTCCCTCTCCCCTCCCCTGCCCCAATTCATTGCAAGTCCCAGGAGAAAAGCTGAAATGGCATTTTACTTATGCCCCTTATAGAGTGGGCAGTGTGGGGGTTGGCATGGGATTGGAACGGAGGGTGTAAGAGAAAAGAGTGGAGGGCGGGAGACATTTATGGGCCTGAGGAGTGGATGGGGGTGAAAGGGTTTGAAGGGTCTGATAAAACAACCAGGACAAATTTGAAGAGAACCAATCAAGGGAGGCCTTTTAAACAGGCCTCAGTTTCCACGGTGGCCACCTCCAATTGACATCTCGCAGTGTTGGTGGGCTCAGTCCCTCCCGCCCCTCCCCACAATGGGCGGCACGGTGGCACAGTGGTTATCACTGCTGCCTCACAGCGCCAGGGACCCGGGTTCAATTCCCAGCTTGGGTCACTATCTGTGTGGAGTTTGCACATTCTCCCCGTGTCTGCGTGGGTTTCCTCCGGGTGTTCTGGTTTCCTCCCACACTCCAAAGATGTGCTGGTTAGGTGGATTGGCCTTAGTGTCAGGGGGACTAGCAGGGTAAATGCATGGGGTTATGGGGCCTGGGTGGGATTGTGGTCGGTGCAGACTCGATGGGCTGAATGGCCTCCTTCTCCACTGTAGGGATTCTATGATTCTATGTGGGTGTGCCAAACCAGGAAATGTTCTGACTCCAGCTACCTGCCTTCGGAGCGAAAATCGAGTCTTTTATTACAATTTCCCACTTTTTATCATTCGCTGTACAAACTGAGTAAAAAAAAAGAAATTGGATAAGTTTATTTCTCTCGAATTGGGACTCATTACAGGAACGAGGGATTTCAATTAATGTGGAGACGCTGGGATTGTTCTCCTCAGCACAGAGAAAGCTAAGGGGAAATTGAATCAAGACGTTTAAAACCAGTAAGGGTTATCATAGAATTCCTACAGAGCAGAAGGAGGCCATTCGGCCCATCGAGTCTGTACCGACCACAACCCCACCAAGGCCCTAGTCCACACATTACCCTGCTAATCCCCTTGACACTAGGGTCAATTTCCCATGACCAATCAACCTAACCTGCACATCTTTGGAGTGTGGGAGGAAACCAGAGAAAACCCTTGCAGACACGGGGAGAGCGTGCAAACTCCACACAGACAGTGACCCATAGCCAGAATTGAACCTGGGACTCTGGCGCTGAGAGGCAGCAGTGCTAACCACTGTGCCACCATGCCGCCCTACTGACAGGACCGGATAAATACATGGAAAAGAGGAAAAGGCAGGGCCACACGGAAAGAGCAGTGTGGGTGGGATGAGATAAGAACATAAGAACATAAGAAATAGGAGCAGGAGGAGGCCATCTAGCCCCTCAAGCCTGCTCCGCCATTCAATAAGATCATGGCTGATCTGATGGTGGGTTCAGTTCCACTTACCCGCCCGCTCCCCATAACCCTTAATTCCCCTAATGGTTAAAAATCTATCTATCTGTGACTTAAACACATTTAACGAGGTAGCCTCTACTGCTCCATTGGGCAGAGAATTCCAAAGATTCACTACCCTCTGGGAGAAGAAGTTCCTCCTCAACTCTTTTCTAAGTTGACTCCACTGTACTTTGAGGCTATGCCCCCTAGTTCTTGTTTCCATTGTAAGTGGCAATAACCTCGCTGCTTTTACACTGTCTAGCCCCTTCATTATCTTATATGTCTCCATAAAATCTCCCCTCAAGCTTCTAAACTCCAATGAGTACAGGCCCAGTTTACTCAATTTCTCTCATAAGCTAACCCCCTCATCTCTGGAATCAACCTGGTGAACCTTCTCTGTACCCCCTCCAAAGCTAATATATCCTTTCTTAAATAAGGGGATCAAAATTGTACACAGTACTCTAGTTGCGGCCTCACCTGTACCCTGTACAGTTGCAGCATGACCTCCCTGCTTTTATACTCCATCCCTCTCGCGATAAAGGCCAACATTCCATTTGCCTTCTTGATTACCTGCTGCACCTGCAAACTGAGTTTTTGTGATTCATGCACAAGGACCCCCAGGTCCCTCTGCACAGTAGATGGACTTTTCAAAGAGCCAGCACAGATACAATGGCCCCAATGGCCTCATTCTGTGCTTTTTGATCGTCGGATTCTATAAATACCTACATGGCTATCTTGAAAATCTCCACTTGTCAGTCAATTGCAGATCAAGCTAGGTAATAATGGATGTGTGGGTGTTTAGGAGGTTAGAATTGATGATGACACAGCTTGAGTGAAGGACAGGTCTACAACTGCCTGCCCACAATTACAACCTACCACACACCCACGCATACATTACTGCTATTCAATTATACTTCCCCCCCTTTTATCTATTTAATGTTTTATACCAAATTCAAAATCTTTTAAAAGCGTTTCCTGCCAGTTCTGGCATTGTTTCAGGCAGTGAAGCAGAATGATAGCTTTACTAATGGATGTCTCTTTGACTGCAGATAAGGTTTTTAAAAAAATTTCAGGTCAGTTTAAATAAGCTGGCAATGCTTTGTCCCCGAGACAGGCGGCCCACTTGGATATGTACCAAGGGTGACATATCGGTTACAGAGTGCTTTGGGACACGCAAGGTGTTACACTATCCCAGCGAGGGGGCATGGAGAAGGGGAAAAGATCTAAAAGGAATTTGTTTCTCTTCCATGTTCCCTTGTTTAGATTCTGATTAAATTTTTAAAAAATTCAAATGGCAGGGTTTTGAAATGGCCCCAGCTGATCACATGATAGCAATTCTGGAAGTTTTTGAGCAGTTTCCGAATGG
The DNA here is from genome assembly GCF_964213995.1 of Mustelus asterias. Taxonomy (NCBI): domain Eukaryota; kingdom Metazoa; phylum Chordata; class Chondrichthyes; order Carcharhiniformes; family Triakidae; genus Mustelus; species Mustelus asterias. The sequence continues at coordinate 3,110,583 of NC_135810.1, read as the reverse complement.
ACAATGGTTAACTCAATAAGCTCCCAGGATGCAAAGCTCCTTGCCTTGTATAAACGTTCCAGCCAAGCCAACACAAAGGACTAGTGGACAGAATGTCTGCCCCAGCCGGCCCTGGACAATAGCAAAGCTATTGGAACTCCTCATCTCCAGTGTTGTGCTAATGGACCTTCGGTTACCTGCTCAAAACACAAGGGGCCTCATTATCTGAATAGCTCAAACCAGGAGGTGATGGCCCAGTGTCATTATCACTGGACTATTAATTCGGAAACTCAGCTAATGTTCTGGGGACCTGGGCTTGAATCCCGCCACGGCAGATGGTGAGATTTTAATTTTAAATTTAAAAAATCTGGAATTAAGAATCTACTGATGACCGTGAAACCATTGTCGATTGTCAGAAAAACCCATCTGGTTCACGAGTGTCCTTTAGGGAAGGAAATCTGCCGTCCTTACCCGGTCTGGCCTACATGTGACTCCAGAGCCACAGCAATGCGGTTGACTCTTAACTGCCTTCCAATGGGCAACTAGGGATGGGCAATAAATGTTGGCCCAGCCAGCGACGCCCATGTCCCACAAATGAATAAAAATAAAACACCCTGTCACATGACTGTGACTTGAGCCATTTGAATTGCTTTAATGTCTTCAGTCGCTGTTTATCACACTTGGAATACTGTGTACAGTTCTGGTCACCCTATTATAGAAAGGATATTATTAAACTAGAAAAAGTGCAGAAGAGATTTATTAGGATGCTACTGGGACTTGATGGATTGAATTATAAGGAGAGGCTGGACAGACTGGGACTTTTTCCCTTGGCGTGTAAGAGACTTAGGGGTGATCTTATAGAGGTCTATAAAATAATGAGGGGCATAGATCAGCGAGATAGTCAATATCTTTTCCCAAAGGTAGGGGAGTCTAAAACTAGAGGACATAGGTTTAAGGTGAGAAGGGAGAGATACAAAAGTGTCCAGAGGGGCAATTTCTCCACACTGAGGGTGGTGAGTGTCTGGAACAAGCTGCCAGAGGTAGTAGTAGAGGCGGGTACAATTTTGTCTTTTAAAAAACATTTAGACAGTTACATTGGTATAGAGGGATATGGGCCAAACGCGGGCAATTGGGATTAGCTTAGTGGTTAAAAAAAAGGGCGGCATGGACACGTTGGGCCGAAGGGCCTGTTTCCATGCCGTAAACCTCTAAGACTCCATTAATCTCAGAAGTGAAGCAGGACTCCAGGCTAGTGTGGTCCCTCTGTCTGTTATCTCCCATCATGTGAAGTTGTACGAACTAAGGAATAGCATGATGGGAAAATTGGTCAACTATTTGGTACAATATAAGATCGGCTGACCAAAGCTATTTCAAAATGCCAGCCCCCTGTAAGACTTAATAAGGCTGACTCCGCATAACTTAAGACATGAATAAGACCAGAGAAGGTCAAGCTATGCCTAACCTCGGGAAGGCCTGATAAGATTGACTCCTCATAAACCTAGGGCTGTATGAATAAGACAAGATAAGGTCAGGGATGAAGGAGTCACCGACCTTTTTCTGTTCTATCAAAGGACAAGATATGGGTATGAATGATGAGACAAAGAGTTCTAGGAGGTCAGCAAGTTATGACATGATTAATGACATTGCTTGTGATTCTATTACTAATCGAATTCCTGAATATGCTCTGGTCACGCAAACTGATAATGATTATGTATAAATACCGAACTGATTCTTTGTGTAATTGCGGACTTGAGGAGGAATTAGCAAGTTGTACCAACTGCTCTCTGAACTCAAATTTTCAGCCAAAACTGCATGCAGTCTTTCGTAAATAAATACTAGTTGTTTTGTTGGAATGAACTTTGTTGAGTTTTTCTATCACAGTCAAGAAGCAGGAAAGTTTCCACTTCAACAAGCTTAGTGGTTAAAAAAAAGGGCGGCATGGACACGTTGGGCCGAAGGGCCTGTTTCCATGCTGTAAACCTCTCAGACTCCATTAATCTCAGAAGTGAAGCGGACTCCAGGCTGGTATGGTCCCTCTGTCTGTTATCTTCCATCAGAAGCAGGGGCAGAAACACAGCTCTGTCTGGCTTTAAACAGCCTGGCCCCTCACGTACACTGTTTTCTAACGGAACACCTGACTCTCTGTACCAGTGCCTGCTGCAAGACTGATCCATCTCAACCAGCTTCACCCATCATGGATCACCCTGCAGGGGTTCCAGCCTGCTCACCCCCCAGGCAGAATACAACATTGCACTTTGGATTCTGGGTCTGACCCAGTCATTCTCATTTTTGTCTCTGATCTCCGCCCTGTATCCCTTTCTTCCCCTTTTCTCCCTTTTATTGTCTGAATGCAAAGTGGGGGGAACTCCTTTCCTGTGTTTTGTGCATGTGTCAAATAAACTAACCCTTTTATTTTATTTTATCACACGTTTTTCTGGGGTGCTTTAGTCAATGAAGTGCTTATAAAATAGAGGCCACTGTTGCAACGCAGGCATCATGGCAGCTAACATGCGCACAGCAGGATCCCACAAACAGCAACGTGATAATCACCAGATCATCGACTTTGGTACCACCACCGAGAAGGACAAGAGCAGCAGATACCTGGGAACACCAGCACCTGGAGGTTCCCCACCAAGTCACGCACCATCCTGACGTGGGAATATAATCAGCCGTTCCTTCACTGTCGCTGGGTCAAAATCCTGGAACTCCCTCCCTAGCAGCACTGTGGGTGTACCTACACCACCCAGACTGCAGCGGTTTAAGAAGGCAGCTCATCACCTTCTCAAGGGGCAATAAATGCTGGGCCAGCCAGTGGCATCCATGTCCCATAAATGATTTTTTTTAAATTGAGAGGTAACTATTGGCCAGGACTGTTCTGCCCTTCTTAAAAAAAAAGTGTCTCGAGACCTTTTAAATCTGCTTGGGAGGGACTTGGTTTAGCATTTCATCTGAAAGACAGTGCCTCTGACAGTGCGGCACTCCCTCAGTACTGACCCTCTGACAGTGCGGCACTCCCTCAGTACTGACCCTCTGACAGTGCGGCACTCCCTCAGTACTGACCCTCTGACAGTGCAGCACTCCCTCAGTACTGACCCTCTGACAGTGCGGCACTCCCTCAGCACTGACCCTCTGACAGTGTGGCACTCCCTCAGTACTGACCCTCTGACAGTGCAGCACCCCCTCAGTACTGACCTCTGACAGTGCGGCACTCTCTCAGTACTGACCCTCTGACAGTGCGGCACTCTCTCAGTACTGACCCTCTGACAGTGCGGCACTCCCTCAGTACTGACCCTCTGACAGTGCAGCACTCCCTCAGTACTGACCCTCTGACAGTGTGGCACCCCCTCGGTACTGACCCTCTGACAGTGCGGCACTCCCTCAGTACTGACCCTCTAACAGTGCAGCACTCCTTCGGTACTGACCCTCTGACAGTGCGGCACTCCCTCGGTACTGACCCTCTGACAGTGCGGCACTCCCTCAGTACTGACCCTCTAACAGTGCGGCACTCCTTCGGTACTGACCCTCTGACAGTGCAGCACTCCCTTGGTACTGTACTGGGAGCATCATCCTTGATCTTTGTGCTCAAGTCCTGGAGTGGGTCTTGAACCTGGAACCTTCTGACTCGGAGGTGTGCGTACCATTAACTGAGCCATGGCTGACAGCACTAAAATACGATCAATAGACTTTTCAATTTGTGGTTTCTTCACCCTGTCTGGGAACACTGGATTGCAAACGAGTATGGGCCGATCAGGCAGCAAGTACAGGGAACAGTCAGCAACCCCTCAACCCCCAGAGGCCTTCTTTAAAATCCTTTGAGTAGATTAAATATTCTCGCTTTACATATCAACACACAGCTGTAAAATGCTTCAAACTCTTGTCGGGACAATGTGCACTTGTATACAAGGTGAGAAATCTTCAGACAGGGAGATGGTTCAATGTGTAAATCGCTTTACCTGTTTTAGCTTCTTTAGATCTTCATCCAGCTCCAGATTGTCCAGGATAACAGCGACAAACAGACTCAACAGAATCTGCAATGTGATTAAAAACAGCTTTCAGACACGGGCTTCATCACGTTTGAACAAAGTCATGGTTTTTGCACCTTGAGCATTAGGAAAAATAAATACGCACAGCAGAATAATCTGAATTCTCAAACCGCTTTGATACATTTCTCCTGTCAAACATTACAAGCACAGGCAGAGTGTGTCCGCTCAATTGGTACAAAAAATACTGACACGAACAAGCAATTGTTTTGTCAATTAATGCATTTTTTTAATGAACGAAATCACATAAAATTCAGACGCTGCTCAATAATAGTGTTATCTTTAATTTCACAGCACAGAAAGAGGCCATTTGGCTCAGCTGGTCTCTGCCGAGGTTTATGTTCCACACAAGCCTCCTCTCACCCTCTTCATCCCAGTCTGTTCCTTCTATTTCCTGCTCCCCTGTGTCCAGCTTCTCTTGAATGTACCAGTGCTATTTGCCTCAATACCGTGCGTGACAGCCCAACTCTGTGGCTGGTATTTTACGACCTCACCCGGGCAAGGCTCGTAAAATCCCGCCCGAGGCCAATGGCGAATTCTGTGAGCCTCGCCTGCCCCGATTCTGGGTCAGGTGTGCCGGTCAAATTCCAGCCTGTGCCTTGGTTCAAATCACAGCAACCATGACCGTCACCACAGCCATGACCACATGACAAAAGTACTTTCGTGGCTTCAAGGTACACTGGGATGTTTCGAGGTTTTTTTTGTATCTCTATCAGTCTATTTTGTTTTATTCATTTGTGGGACATGGGCGTCGCTGGCTGGCCAGCATTTATTGCCCGTCCCTAGTTGCCCTCGAGAGTCAACCACATTGCTGTGGTTCGGGAGTCACGTGTAAGCCAGACTGGGTAAAGATGGCAGATTTCTTTCCCTAAAGGACATTAGTGAATCAAATGATTTTTTCCGACAATCGACAATGGTTTTATGGTCATCAGTTGATTCTTAATTCCAGAAATTTTTTTCATTGAATTCAAATTCCACTTTCTGCCGGCCGTGGGATTCAAACCCGGGTCCCCAGAATATTAGTTGAGTTTCTGGATTAATAATCTAGCGATAATACCACTAGGCATTCGCGTCCCCATCTATTGCCGCCTATCTTGTGAAGTGGTAGGCATTCGTAGGGTGTGGGTGTCGCTGCATTTATTACACATCCTTCATTTCTCTTGAGGTGGTGCTGGTGAGCCACTTATTAAGAACCAAGTTTCTCGCTCGGTCATTTCAGAGGGCAGTTAAGAGCCAACCACACCACTGTGGCTCTGGAGTCACATGTCGGCCAGACTGGGTAAAGATGGCAGATTTCCTTCCCGAAAGGACATTAGTGAACCAGATGGGTTTTTAGATTTATTTAATTGAATTTAAATGTTCCAGCTGCCTGAAAAGTGAAATTTGAATGTTTGTGTCCAGTTCAATACTCTGGGCCTCTAGATTATCATTCCACTCGGAACATTGGAACAGACGTAAGCCATTCGCCCCTCGAGCCTGCTCTGACAATCACACAGATCACAGTTGATCATAGAATCATAGAATCCTACAGTGCAGAAGGAGGCCATTCGGCCCATCGAGTCTGCACCGACCACAATCCCACCGAGACCCTATCCCCAAACTCAATGCATTTACCCTAGCTAGTCTGCCTGACACTAAGGCACAATTTAGCATGGCCAATGCACCTAACCCGCACATCTTTGGACTGTGGGAGGAAAGCGGAGCACCTGGAGGAAACCCACGCAGACATGAGGAGAACGTGCAAACTCCATACAGACAATGATCCAAGCCGGGAATCGAACCCAGTCCCTGGCACTGTGAGGCAGCAGTGCTAACCACTGTGCCACCCGGAGAATCATCTCCTACTTGCACCATTTTTTCCCATTACCCCTATCTCTTGATGTCGATAATATCTAGACATGTATCGATCTCGGTCTGAACACACTCAGTGACTGATCTTCCACAGCCCCCTGGGGTAGAGAATTCCTAAGGTTCACCACTCTGAATGAAGAAATTCCTCCTCGTATAGGTTCTAAATGCCCCTTATTCAGAGAGTAACATAACCACGCTGCTACCCTTTCCAATGATGCACAATAGAAGGTTAATTTAATGTTGGCAAAGACTCTGGTTAATAACATACCCGATGTCAATGTACTCACTGACCAACACTGGCTTCAGATCACCTGCCTTAATTCCTCATGTGACTTAATGTCAAATCTTCTCTACTGGCACCTCTGTGAAGCAACTTGGGATGTTTTACTATGTTAAAGGTGCTATATAAATGCACCTTGTTGTTGTTTCTGGATAGGAGTGTCTGATTGGAGAATCTGTCCTTAAATTGAAAACTGATATAAAGAGGACTTCACAGACTAAATGTTCATCCAGGCAGGGAGTTTCACAAATCCAGGGAATAGACATTGGGAAGTTAGCTGTAATGATCCCAACGTGATTTTCAGAAGGGAAATCATCAGTCACGGGTGGCAAAACTCCCAAAATATATTCCCATCAAGCAAAGATTGTTGGGAATGTTGAAGATGAAGCCTAGATTCCTCATAGACAGAAAGTCTTAAAAAGTTTATTTATTAGTGTCACAAGATCGTTTACATTAACACTGCAATAACCAGTCGGAAAGACGTGCTGGTTAGGTGGATTGGCTGTGCTAAATTCTCCCTCGGTGTACCTGAACAGGTGGCGGAGTGCAGCGACGAAGGGATTTTCACAGTAACTTCATTGCAATGTTAATGTAAGCCTACTTGTGACATGAATAAACAAACTTTAAACTTTATAAAGTTACTGTGAAAATTCCCTAGTTGCCACACTCCGGCGCCTGTTTAGATTGGGACATTACTGCACCTTTATGAGATTTAAAAAACAATCTTGTTTTCTGCAGCTCTCACAGCTTCAGCTCTCATTGTTGCCGGGTGTCTGTAGGAGTCGTTTTATTGCTCCTTCAGTGGTTTAAATGGGGTTTTGTTTATGTTGACTTTGGGTTGTTTTATGGCTCTGCATTGTTCGGAGGAAAACTGGTTGGCAGGTCAGGTGACAGGAGCTCTTTTGTTTTCAGTTTTGAGCTGCTGTTTAGAGTGTTTAGTTTAGAATGAAGTGGACATCAAACTGAAAGCAGTGTTTCTCTCTCTCCCCAGGTTTTGGAAGTTCTGCTGGTTAACTGAAAACAAGGCTTCTTGCCTTCCTGCAGTAGACAATCTGCTGTTGGTGGCTTGACCAGAGTCTTTCCCTGGTCTTCTGGGAAGCCGTCCTACCTCAAACTGTTCTGAGTCTATCAAGACACTGCAGCATTCATCCAAAGGACTCAGTTCCAGTATCACGTGACCATTAGTCTTTGCTGTGTTAAACCTGTGGAAGGGTTTTGTTTTTGGGATTGGTTTGATTGGAACATCTTAGATATATTTGTTAAGGGTCTTACATTATTGTAGTTGTTTTGTTTGTAATTGGTAACAGTTATTGCTAATATTCTTAATATATCTGTTTACTACATTCTTAATTAAACTTTGTTTGATAAAAGCTCCCTAGTGGGTCATTAGAATCATACCTGAAGATAAACACATCATGTTTATCCCAGCCAAATTCAAGATGCAAAACTTATGATCCAGGCAGGCTCCATAAAACACTTTGGAGTTTCTGACCTGAACCATAACAGGGTACACTGAGGGAGAATTTAGCATGGCCAATGCACCTAACCAGCACGTCTTTTGGACTGTGGGAGGAAACCGGAGCGCCTGAAGGAAACCCACACAGACATGGGGAGAAAGCGCAGATTCCACACAGACAGTGACCCAAGCCGGGAATCGAAACCGGGTCCCTGACGCTGAGAGGCAGCAGTGCTAACCACTGTGCCACCGTGCTGTTCAAGTCAACAACAAATAAATAATTTCTTAAGCAAACAATGATAATGAAACAATGATAACCCTCATTAAGTGAAGAACAATATTTAACATCGATTTCAGGAGAATCTTCTTTCTACAGAGTGTGGCGAGAATGTGGAACTTGCTGCCACAGGGAGTTGAGGTGAGTAGCGTAGCTACCTCGAAGAGGAAACTGCGTAAACACACGATGGAGAAGGGAATAGAAGGATATGCTGATAGGGTCAGCTGAGACTCACTTGGAACATAAAACATCAGCATTGGCCAGTTCCTGTGCTGTAAAATTCCTATTTATCATCACAGTTTATTAATCAATAAAGGGGGAGATGCAGAACCTGTGCGCTATGGATGGCTGCATTTTCCAATTTTTGTATCTGTAAAATAATTCAAATCACGCTTAACACAGTCAGCTGTAGAAATCAGCTCTTTCCAGTCTCCCCCATTAATATCTTACATTTCCACACAACTGTTAATCTTCCAGAGTTTGAACATTTTTAGCAGCTGTGACCATCTTCAGGTCCTGAACCTGTTTGCTTCCTGTGGTAATGTTCCAGGAGCTGTCCAATTAAGAGGCGACACCCAACTTTGTGATCTTATTCGGAATGGCGAGCGGGTGGTGGATTAATCAGCATCCGAGACTGAGGGGCCAGTCGGCAGCCTTCACTGTGTCTGCTGCCAGGGGGGTGCTTGTGTGCATGGTACACCAGGGGGTTCTGGGCATGAATGGAGGAGTGGGTAGAATTGGAAGCAATGTCCACCTCTTCCTCGCGGACAGCACAGCTGCATAATGTGGTCTCCGGGTGACTGGCGGGAAATGACAAAGCATTCACCGCACAGGATCGCAAGCTCGCTGATTTGCACCTGATGGGATGGCATGGTGGCACAGTGGTCATCACTGCTGCCTCACAGCGCCAGGGATGTGGGTTCAATTCTTGGCCTTGGGTCACTGTCTGTGTGGAGTCTGCACGTTCTCCCCGTGTCTGCGTGGGTTTCCTCCGGGTGCTCCGGTTTCCTCCCACAGTTCAAAGATGTGTAGGTTTGGTGAATTGGCCATGCTACATTGCCCCTTGGTATCCAGAGTAAGATGCTCTTTTGGAGAGTCAGTGCAGACTCAGTGGGCCGAATGGCCTCTTCTGCACTGTAGGGATTCTATGATTCTAAGGTGGTGGATTTTATTAGTTTGTCTTAGTATTCTAACCTCTTGCTTTATGTGCACTCCTATCATCTTATCACCTGATGAGCTGAAATACTGGAGGGGGGCAGGGGGCAGGACGGGGGGGGGGGGGGGGGGGTGTTTCATGTGACGCCGGTAAGATCTCATTTCCACCAGAAAATTACTGCTGATTGGTTGCTGATGAGCTTTAGTTAGCTTCAGCTAAGCAGGTTGCCAATGATCACACTGACGCTGCCTCTGGGAGAAGTCACTGGAGAACTGGTGCGATCTCTTTCTCCATGATTCCCCCGGCATTCCTGCCTCCAAACATGCCCAAGTCCTCAGGAAAATCCTCCCCATCGACTCAGAGTTCCCCCTGGGCTCAGATACAGGGTAAAGGGAGTGGCTGATTGAGACATTGGGAAAGATATCCATTCTGCCAGAAACCAGAATCAGAGGATGGTAATGCTGCACGGGAGGCCATTCAGCCCATTTCATCTGTGGCGGCTCTTTGAAATTGCTATCTAGTTAGCTCTGCCCCCTGCTCTTATCCCCTGTCAAGTGGGTTGGACATCTCATGGGTCAGTGGTGGCACCTTGAGCTCCAACTTACTCGTGAGGTCAAGCGGGGAAAGGTCAGGGATGGAGTGGGACCAATCACAATGCTCAAGGGAGCAAAGAGCTGAACTGGACGCAGTGCTTTGGGTCTCAGGATTAAATTTGTTTGCGATAATCGCAACACCGTTCCTACCGAGCGCATGGCAATCCCGATATAATCACCCCGTCTCTCATGGCCTCAGGGTGACCTGAAGCACCTTGCAGCAGTCACTGTTGTAATACAGGAAACACTGCAGCCAATTTGAACACAGCGAGATCCCACAGACAGCACAGTGTGATGATCATCAGCTGCTTCTTAGTAATGCTGTTTCAGTGATTAATAAGTTACAGAACCTTTTACGTTGGGAAGTTTACAAATGTTCTCAAACTGCTGGTGGGGAAATTTTAGATTATCAACAACTGCCGAAACATTTATACTTTTAAATCTGCTTAACTCACCTTTTGTTATAAATTTACACGGTTAAGTACAAATGTGCAAATTGGTTTCATTTTTAATGATGTTTCAACGTGCGATATTCAGGGACTGTGATGTGGTAGATGATTTCATAGAATCTCTGCAATTCCATTCGGCCTATTGGGTCTGCACCGACAACAATTCCACCCAGGCCCTATCCCCGTAACCCCATATATTTACCCTGCTGATTTCCCTGACACTAAGGGGCAATTTAGCATGGCCAATTCACCCAACATCTTTGGACTGTGGGAGGAAACCGGAGCACCCGGGAGGAAACCCACGCAGACACGGGGAGAACGTGCAGACCCCACACAGACAGTGACCCAAGGCCGGAATTGAACCCGGGTCCCTGGTTTAATGGAATGGTGGAGCAGACTCGATGGGCCGAATGGCCTACTCCTGTTCCTATGTGGAATTGATGTCATTTCCAATGGAATTGATCAGACATAACAAGAATACTTTTAAAATCAGTGTAATGTTTCTGTAACAAGCTTCGGGTGCTCGCTGAAGAGCTACATGAGTTATAATGACCAGAGGTATTTCAATGAACAGATTTTGTGTGGTAATTACAATGCTGATGGGAATCCCAGGCAGTGCAGAATTCAAGGTTGTGAAGCTCGAGAAGCACTCGAGCGATTTGGCATCAAGAGCACTTCACTAAACAATCAGTGCACACTCACGCCGCAAGCTGTACTCAGCATATCTACCCCACTGGGACAGATGATGTTCTGGGCTGGCTTTACAGGGACAGAGGGATTCCTGTGCAGGTGCGTTGGAACCTCCCGCTACCTAACGTTCACTCACAGATGGTGCAGGAATTACATAATGGGACCCGCGTTAAAGCATTTAGGCAGCCATAATACACGTCAACACTCTCAGGACCGCGCCGAGGGAGTGCTGCACTGCTACCCTTCATGCGAGACGCTTAAAGGGCCCTGTCTTCTCTCTCTGGTGAATGCAAGAGACCCGTTGGCAATGCAACAACGAGAGCTTGCATTTATATAGCACCTTAAATGTAGAAATGATCACAGGAGCGTTACCAGATACAATTTGACATTACATTGGACATAGGACAGCAGAGGTAACCTTTGGAGGAGCATCTCAAAGGAGGTGAGTGAGGCAGAGGGATTTTGGGAGGAAATTTAGAAAAACCCACCAGGTCCTTTAGGGAAGTAAATCTGCGACCTTACATAAGAACTAAGAGAAGGAGTAGGCCATCTGGCCCCCCCATCCTGCTCCGCCATTCAATAAGATCATGGCTGATCTTTTCATGGACTCAGCTCCACTTACCCGCCCGCTCACCATAACTCTTAATTCCTTTACTGTTCAAAAATTTATTTATCCTTGCCTTAAAAACATTCAATGAGGTAGCCTCAACTGCTTCACTGGGCGGGGAATTCCACACATTCAGGTCTTTACCTGTTCTGGCCTACATGTGACTCCAGACCCACAGCAATGTGGTTGACTCTTATTTGCCCTCTAAAATGGCCAAGCGAGAAACTCAAACCATGACACAAAAGTTACAGCACGACAGACCAAAGGCAGCTCACATCAGCTTCCCAAGGGTAACTAGGGATGGGCAATAAATGCTGGTTCAGCCAGTGACGCCCACATCCCATGAAGGAATTTTTAAAAGGTTATCTAAACCATGGATGGACCTAGGTTGTGAATGGCGATATTGAAAGCCACGGGGGCAATTCTCCCAACCTGCTGCGCTGCTTTCGTAGCACACAGGCCAGCAGACGCTAGCGGAGGGTGTTTCGCGGGCTTCCCACTGGGTGCCCGGGCCTCCACGTATATCTGGCAGCCAGGTTTCCGTCACTGTCAGCTCCTTGCTGGGAATCGGCGCGGAGCTGCATAATTTATGGAAATGTTCATTTACATTCAATTTAAATCTCATTAGCGAGCCCCGGGTCTGAAATCCCCGGGCCCGCTTGCCCCTGCCCCCTCACCAGGAGTGTTTCACTCCAGCACGGTTTACTGTAGCTCCCCACTTGCGGGGAGCTGGCAGCCTGACCCCGCTAGAGTGAAGGCGGGGGGGGGGGGGGGGGGGGGTGGCGGGGTGGGATGCCATTGAGGCATCCCAGAATGTCAGGCACCGGGTTGGAGGGTTGGGGGATGGGGGGGGGGGCGCTTGCCAGCCTGGGCCCCCTGGCAATGCCCAAGGGGCAAAGTGCCAATGCCCAGGGGGCACCTTGACACTGCCCATTGGGCACCAGGCATTGCGAAGGGGGCAGGGCGTTTGGGCTGAGCTACAGAGGGAAGGAGGCCAGCGATCTGGGCTGGACATCGGGGTGAGGGGGGGGAAGGGGGAGAGTGAGGGGCGGTCTACACTGCGGGGGGGGGGGGGGGGGGGGGGGGGGTGGATCTGGGCTGTCAGTTTTGGGGTGGGAGGGAAGATCGAAGCTGGCCCGGGCATGTTTGGGACCAGCGGTCGAGCTATGAGGGGGAGGGGGGAGCGGGGGGCGGGAGGAGGGGGGGATGGGGGAGGGGGTGGTGGGAGAGTCGCACAGCTGGTGATGTGGGGGTCGCGGGACTGGCCAGTGATTGGGAGGACGGCGGACAGGGGCCACTGTGCTTGCGCCGATCTCCTCTCTGACAGATTGGCACATGCACAGAGGCCCGCTCAGCAGCTACGCTGCCGGCCTCTCCAGCAATAATATGTCCTGCTGGAGAGGCAGAGCGTAATCCCTGGCTTTCAATGTATATCTCCCTGAGGCACTCTACTCCAGTTCTTACATTAATTTGAGACTTAGAATATTTTTGGGAGAATCTCCGCCACCACCGCCCCCCCCTCCCCCATGTCTTTCTTTCCATTCTGTCCCTTCCTGTTGTTTCTCCCTTTCCTCCCCTTTCTCCTTTCCCCCTTTCTCCGGTCGGGCAGGCAGGTGCCAACACTCAAAGTAAAATGTTGCAGATTTTGAAAATCTGAAATTAAAAATACTCAGCAGTTCAGGCATGTGGTGAACCATAGATGGTTAGCACTATGGGTACTTGTACATATGTTACTGTTGTCACTGTTGGGGTTAGGGTTGGGGTGTTCTACCTGTTGGTATTGTTCTGTGGTACACTCCGGTTGGCTCCGCCTACCTGTAGGAGTATAAAGGTCACTGCACTGCCTGGTGACCCTTTAGTCTGGGATTGTATTGTTAAGCAGTATGCTCCATTCTTGTTACTAATAAAAGCCTTTATTTCCCGGGTACGATCCAGCCTCCCGAGTGATTTAATCGCGCCATCAAGGCAGAATCCAGGAGATAAAATCTTATCTCTGTTCCTCTCCCCCCCACAGATACTGCCTGCTCAGCTGAGTATTTCCAGCAGCTTTTGGTTTTATTTGAGGCAGTTATCAACTTCGGTTGCTTACTGCAAAACTACAAAGAGTTCACACAGACCAGCCTCCCATCCACTGACTCTGTCTACACTTCCCGCTGCCTCGGAAAAGCAGCCAGCATAATTTAGGACCCCAAACACCCCGGACATTCTCCCTTCCACCTTCTTCCGTCGGGAAAAAGATACAAAAGTCTGAGGTCACGTACCAACCGACTCAAGAACAGTTTCTTCCCTGCTGTTGTTAGACTTTTGAATGGAGCTACCTCGCATTAAGTTGATCTTTCTCTACACCCTAGCTATAACTGTAACACTATATTCTGCACTCTCTCCTTTCCTTCTCCCCTATGTACTCTATGAATGTATGTTTTGTCTGTATAGCGTGCAAGAAACAATATTTTTCACTGTATCCCAATACATGTGACAATAATAAACCAAATCAAATCAAAGCTGCTTTTCAGTTTGGAGTCAGCAAGGTCACAGGCCCATATGCCGAGAATTTTGAAATAGAATTCTGCATTAGACTCACTCATAACACTCGCCTTTGGATTTCTAATTATGGCCACAGGTGCAGAGCTGTTTTTATTGAAAATTATTTATGGAAAGAAAATTAATACCATGGGACGGAAACAGGGAAAGATTTCGCGATTCTGAAGTTTGCATTTTCTAAAGTCTTGAGGATGTGTTTTCTTTGTAAGGCTCTGTCAGCAACTCTGCCTCACAGGTGTGAGATCTTCTGTTGTCCTCTTTTAAATAATGATGGAAATTATTAGTAGATTCCCCATGAGAGTTTTCACAAATAAACACAGAGACACAAGCTCCACATTTCCTTGTTTTTTAAAAATAACAGAACCAGGAGTTAATTACAGCAACTAATTTTCCTGACAATTGATTTTGTGAAGCAGCTCAGGAGGTACTGAACGAGTTCAATTAAAAATGGAAATGGGCAGAATTTTGGATCACCTTTATTGTCCTCTGTAGCTTAGTGGGCAGCCCTAACAACTCTAGGAGTCTAAAGGTTGCAGGCAAAAGTCCCAATTCCAGAACTTGAGCACATAATTTTCTAGGCAGACTGTCCAGTGCAGTGCTGAGGGAGTGCTGCACTGTCAGGAGAACTTTTACCATCTACTGGAGCGGGATTCGAATGAGGGATTCGAATGAGGGGCCCCAGAGCATTGCTCTACTTTTGTGGTTTGCCAGTTCAGCGACCCATACCACGAGGCCACAGAAGGAACGTGCTCGGAGGAGGTGCTACGGCCCTATCTGCCATTTCGTGTGGATATCAAAACAGTTAGTGGCACAACTTTGACGAAGAGCGGAGGAGCTGACCCCAATTTCCTGACCCACCGCTTATCCCCCAGCATCACTGAAACAGATCATTGTCACCGTTGGTGGGATCTGGCTGTGTTTCAAATTAGCTGTCACATTTCCTCCATCACAACACTTTAACATCCAGCCTTGGATGTAAAGTGCTTTAGGGTGGGATGTCCGGAAGTTGTGAAAGACGGTTTCGAAAAGCATGTTATTTCTAAGCAGGAAACAAGGGTAAATTTCACACACAAATAAACATTTGTCGCAATGGGTAAACCTACCAATGTGGCAAATAAGTGGTACAAGATGAAATAAATGGCAACCACGGGTGTCCACACGTGTCCTACTGCGATCAAAGTTTGATCCATGACATCCACCCATCCTTCCTGTGTAATAATCTGAAACATGGACATAAAAGCCTGGGGAAAAACAAGCAAGAATTAGAAACATTATTCAAGCATCAGTCATCAAGCGATCTCATTTTCCCCACATGTTCCTGAATGGAAGAGAATTGCTATAATTACTGAGAACACTGAGTAACCTTTTGCCAGATTGAGCGAGAAGAAATGTTTGGGCCATTTGGCTTTTTTTCCCCACAGCAGGCTGCGGCAAAACACAGCAATCTCCTCTAATCACTTCTAATGTCTTACATATTCTTAGTCATCAGTCGAAAGCTTCCTGCTTCGGTGGAGTGGAAGCGACCGAATCCATCTCTACAGCGAGACAGAATTCTGCTCGGGGCTTCTCTCCACGTTATACAAAAAGGACGTAGAGACAAGGGAGATGGTTAAAAAAAAAAATCACAATTATGATAGCAGACTGGAGAGTCTCTGACCATCAGGAGAGGTTAACTAAACTGAGGCCTCTTACTCCAGAGAAGAGAAAGCTGAAAGGTAATCTAATAGAGATCTTTAATATTAACAAAGGACATTACAGCACAGGAACAGGTCCTTCGGCCCATCAAGCCTGTGCCGACACACGGCGCCTTTCTGAACTGAAGACTTCTATGCAGTCTGTATTCCTCTATTCCCTGCCTACTCATGAATCTGTCAAGATGCCTCTTAAACGTTGTTATTGTATCTGCTTCTACCGCCTCCTCTGGCAGCGCATTCTAGGCACTTAACGCCCTCTGTGTAAAAAATTGCCTCTCACATCTCCTTTAAACTTACCCCCTTTTACCTTAAACCTATGTCCCCTAGGAATTTTTTTTATTCATTCGTGGGACATGGGCGTCGCTGGCTGGCCAGAATTTATTGCCCATCCCTAGTTGCCCTTGGAGGGCAGTTGAGAGTCAACCACATTGCTGCGGCTCTGGAGTCATAAGTAGGCCAGACCGGGTAAGGATGGCAGATTTCCTTCCCTAAAGGACATGAGTGAACCAGGTGGGTTTTTCTGACAATAACAATGGTTTCGTGGTCATCAGTAGATTCTTAATTCCAGATTTTTAAAAACTGAATTCAAATTCCACCACCTGCCGTGGTGGGATTCGAACCCGGTTCCCCAGAACATTGGCTGAGTTCCTCGATTAACAGTCTAGCAATAATACCAGTAGGCCATCACCTCCCCTTTGACATTTCTACCTTGGGAAAAAGACTCTATCTATCCATTCTATCGGTGCCTCTCATAATTTTGCGAACTTCTATCAGGTCGCCCCTCAGCCTCTGACATTCAAGTGAAGACTAACCAAGTTTGTCAAATCTCTCCTCGTAGCTAATAACTCATAGCTAAGAAGGCGTTTGATGGGGTACGTGTAGAAAATATAGCTCCCACTTTTGAAATAATCTAAAATTAGGAGCTATCAACATAGGCAATCACCAAGAAATCGAATCAGGAATTCAAGAGCAACGTCTTTACCCAGAGGGTGGGGAGAATGTAGAACTGAGGCGAATAATGTTGGCACATTTAAGGGGAAGTTGGATAAACATGTGAGGGAGAAAGGGATAGCATGAATATAGAGTCATAGAGGTTTACAGCATGGAAACAGGCCCTACGGCTCAACTTGTCCATGCCTCCCTTTACTTTTACCATAAAGCTAGTCCCAATTGCCCGCATTTGGCCCATATCCCTCTATACCCATCTTACCCATGTAACTGTCTAAATGCTTTTTAAAAGACAAAATTGTACCCGCCTCTACTACTACCTCTGGCAGCTTGTTCCAGACACTCACCTCCCTCTATGTGATAAAACTGCTCTTCTGGACCCTTTTGTATCTCTCCCCTTTCATCTTAAACCTATACCCCCTAGTTTTAGACTCCCCTACCTTTGGGAAAAGATGTTGACTATCTAGCTGATCTTTATTTTATAGACCTCTATGAGATCACCCCTGAGGATATACTGATAGGCCGGGATGAAGAGGGAGTGGGTGGGGGCTTGGGTGGAGCATAAACACCAGCATGGAGCATTTGGGCCGAATGGCCTGTTTGGGTGCTGTAAATTCTGTTATTCTGAGCAATTTTCTAACCAGGGCGGAATACTCTTGTTGAAAGTTGAAAGAGATTTTGCTCTTTGGGCTTTGTTAGTTGCGAAACTAATTGGGTTTAAATGACAACACTAAATAGAGGCAGATGTTTCATCAAAATAATCGATCATTAAGCGGAGGAATTTAAACAGAGCATCCCATGTGGAAAATTAGACTTGGAATCTACTTAGACACATATCCTTTAAGGTTAGTAATGCCAGTTGTGGGGGTAACCACTCCATTGAATCCTGCAGGTATTGGGAGACTGAACGGGTGATTTTCTGCCCTCACCACACCTGGCACAGATTGTGCCAATCCCAGAAAATTGCGTGCGGGCCTCAAAACAGATTTTGCGCCCTGTGCCAAACGGTTTGCCCCCGTCCTGGTCCCTTTCTAATGGTGCAACACGTATCTCGCCCAGAAAGGGCGCGAGGACAGTTAGCATATTTAAAGTAGCGTTTAAACATGTTGAGCCCGTTCGATGCTGGATTGTCTTCGCTCCCGGGGTCTTCTGACTTTTGGGCACGGTGCAAGCCAAGCGAGAATCACGACTGGTCTCCATTGGCAGAGAGCAGGCGTGATGGCCACGCCAATGGGTGGTTGGTGACATGGCTGGCCAGTAACCATCTGGCAGTGCCCAACTGTCTCATAACCTGGGAAACCAATCAGGGATCGGGTTGGGGGGTTCACCCCAGTAAGCAAGGGATTTTGTTCCAAAGCCATCCTGGGAGCTGGTTGTAAGTCTCTGTATAGCCTTAACCTGTAAATAAACTTGTTATTTTCCCTTAACCAGCGAACAAGAATTGTTACACCCACCTAAACTTGTTACTTTGCATCGTCATAAACACTAACTAATTTGCAACTTTGACAGGATTGCAGGGAACAAGAAAAGTTGGATATTGAAATAAAGGCTGCAAAATGCTGGAAATATCCTGCAGCACAAGGGGGTGGAAAGTGAGGAATTTCTCTGTTTCCAAGCTCTATTCCTATTGTATTCTCTTCAGAGACACCAGCTTTCTGATCAAGTGCTTTCAGCATTTTACTGCTTTTATTTTGACTTCCCTGTATTGAGTTGAGAGAGTTAAAGCCAAAGAGACATGAGTTTAAAATCAGAGGCAAACCACTCCAGAGAGAAGATAGGAAACATTTCTCCACTCAAAGGGTGGTAGAAGCTTAGAACTCTCTGCCACAAAAAGCAGTAAAGGTTAAACTTAAAGTTTATTTATTAGTGTCACGAGTAGGCTTACATTAACACTGCAATGAAGTTACAGTGCAAATCTCCGAGTCGCCACAGTCCGGCACCTGTTCAGGTACACTGAGGGAGAATTTAGCATTGCCAATGCACCGAACCTGCACTTCTTTCGGACTGTGGGAGGAAACCCATGCAGACATGGGGAGAACGTGCAGACTCCACACAGACAGTGACCCAAGCCAGGAATCGAACCCAGGTCCTTGGCGCAATGAGGCAGCAGTGCTAACCACTGTGCCACCGTGCCGGTAGGCTAGGTCAGCTGATCATTTGGATGGATGGAGAAGAGTAGGGTTGGAAGATCCGGAGCTAAGGTGGGCGAACGGGATTTTCTTGTGCTTAAGGCATTTAATAGATGTACAAGCTGCTCTTGCTGAAGGCGGGAGAAAAGCGCAGGTGGTACTGACCCTGGGGAACGTTGTAAACCTGTCCAGCTCCTCCACAAAACAGAACATCTGTAGGCTGATGGAGGACATCACAATTAAAAGACTGGCGGTGAAGACCACCAGACTTCCTAGCTTTTTCCCAGGTCCAAATATTTTGTACACAAAGTCCTCCAGAGCTGGCGAGATTTTAATCAGTCTGACAACCCTTAGCACCTGAAAAAAATAGAAAAACAATGACATTTCAGTGCAAGATAAAGACTGTGGCTGAATGGTCTGCAGTTTTAATTTTTAATAAGCTGAAAGATCTTCAATCGAGCAGAGCTGATTGTTTTGGTTAAAGTTGTTTTTTCACTGTGCTGGGACGTCTTGTGGCCAGTGGCCTGGAATTTGTCAAAGGACAGCAGGTGTCAGGGTATAGATAGGGTGAACAGTGGGAAGCTTTTTCCCAGGTCGGAGGTGACGATCACGAGGGGTCACGGGCTCAAGGTGAGAGGGGCGAGGTGTAACTCAGATATCAGGGGGACGTTTTTTACACAGAGAGTGGTGGGGGCCTGGAATGCGCTGCCAAGTAGGGTGGTGGAGGCAGACACGCTGGCATCGTTTAAGACTTACCTGGATAGTCACATGAGCAGTCCGGGAATGGAGGGATACAAACGAATGGTCTAATTGGACCAATGAGCAGCACAGGCTTGGAGGGCCGAAGGGCCCGTTTCCTGTGCTGTACTGTTCTTTGTTCTTTGTCAGATTCAACAGCTTGCCCTTGGCAGGGATGAATTCTTTACAGACTTCTGGAGCCAGTGCTCCTTATTTGGGCATTGGAATGTAAACAATATGCAATTAAGTGGCCTCGAGATGAGGTCTGGAGTGACCTGGCTGCATTTATTCTGGCTGCATTTGATTGATCTAATCAAATGATGCAATTGGGGTTTTGGATCAATTCATCGACTGGATGACAGGGAATCTTTCGGAAGCGAGTGGAGAATTGTGTTTAAAAAGACATGCGAGCCCTTTGATTGGCAGCAATAACTCAAAGAGACCAACCATCACAAGAAGAAGTGTACCCTGAAGGATGCTTCAGAGAAGGAGAAGATAGATTCTACATCGAGGATGTTTCTTGGCCAAGGTTTTATTAAACTTGGTAGTATCTATTTTCAGTTAAATAGTTAAAGTTGATGTTTAGTTAAAGTTGATGTTCAGTTGAAAGTTAAAGTGCAGTTTAAGAGTTAAAGTGCAGTAAAGAGTTAATGAGTTGCAACTGTTTAAGTTTGAATTGAACACGAGAAGTGTTCAATAAAGAAATAATTGAATTACTGTCTTTGTTTGTCTCAATAAACTGGAATGCTTGGAAGGTGCTTAAACTAAGGCTGTATAACAAGACTTTCTGGCTGTGATTTTGGCTGTGCTAGCTACCGACGCAAATCCCATAATGCCCACGAAATGTCACGAGAGGACCAAATGGGATTTGTGCCGGTCAGATCTCGGTTTTAGAGCTTCCCAGGTCGTCACATGATCAGGCTCACACCCGGGGAGGCCGTGACCCTGATTTCCATATATTTTAATAAATCAACCAGTGTTTACCAGCCTTTATGCCACAACGCCCGCCCACACCTTATCCTCCCACCCAGTCACACTGTAGCCAATCATTACCGGCTTTCAAAAATGGAAACCAGTCGTGATGATCACGCTGGGGTGGGCGGGGGTGGGGGGTGGGGGGTAGGGGGGGATGTCAAGAGGAGTGTAGCCCCCGGGTGGTGAGGGACATGTTTGGCCAGTGCCAGGGGCAGGCCCTCTGGGGTTTCCCCTTTGTTTGGTGTTTGATGGTGGAGATGGTGGGAGGGGGTGGAGGGGGGAAGTTGACGTTGTGATGGGGGGGGTTGCCCTGATGCTTGGGGCCAGGGGTGTCCCGACTTCCTGGTGGGTTGGGGGCTAAATTCTCAGCTTTTCTGGCATCTTTAGGCCCCGCCCCTCCAGCTGACTGTGCGAATCTCGCTTCCCGTGTTGTTTGATGCGGCGGGAAAAGCTGTTTATTAATTATCTTCAGACATCATCCCTCATGCATAACTGAGCGTGTCAGGAAGCTCCGCATTTATTGACAGTGTCACCATAATCATTTATTAAATTTATTGTAGAGTACGGATTAAAAACAGTAATTGGGGTTACAATGTGCATTCAACACTTCCATTTTAAACTCAATCTGGGGAAAATGTTTTATCACTGTTTTATGTTACAGGTAAATATTTATATCCACGCTGCTTTCCGGCTCCCACACACTCTCCGTTAGCCTGGCGTCAATCGATCATTCAGAAAATTCCAAAATCCACAAATGATTTGGTGCCAAGCGTTCCAGACTGGAGGGGATTCAATGGCCGGAATCTTCCGGCTGTTCCCGCTGGCAGGATTTTCCAGTCCTGCTGATGATGCATCCCGCCACGGGTTCCCCAGTGGCAGAGACTGCAGATAGCGCGAAAACAAGTTGACGGTGGAGGAGGGATGGGGGGAGGAACCAGAGGTTCCTGCTGCCAGTCAACGGTGGGTCATCTCTGCCGCTGCAGAACACACTGCGGGGCAGGGGGGAGGGGGGAGGGGGGAATTCCACCCAATAGGTTTTACTTTTGGCTCTTTGCGTGCAGCCCCACATTTTGAGAGATACGTTCGGTTAAAGTTCACAATCTTGTGTGAGGTTACCTGGAAGTATGTAAACTGGGAATGGTAGAGGTCTGGATAGATGTGAAGAGTTGTTCCCACCACCAACAGAAGCTCAAACTTGTGAAGTGAGGAACTAATATAACCAGTGAATCCCAAACACCAGATCTTCACAAGTGCCTCGAGGTCAAACACGATGGTGAAAGCAACCTAAAAGACAATTTCATAAATTAACATCAAAAATCTTAATAACAGTTAACAGATGTTCTACAAGCCCACCAACGCCTCTACTTTCTCAGAAGTCTAAGGAAATTTGGCATGTCAGCTACGACTTTCACCAGCTTTTACAGATGCACCATAGAAAGAACAAAGAACAAAGAACAATACAGCACAGGAACAGGCCCTTCGGCCCTCCAAGCCCGCGCCGCTCCCCGGTCCAGGATTGAATCCTGAATCCAGGATCCCCGCCCAATTTTCCAGCCTATCTACATACTAATATCCTATCCACCGAGCTGTCCCTCACAGCTATGATGCTTTGTTCATCACAACCTATTAACTCACCCCCACCCCCCCATTCCAGACCATGTGATCTCCAGGGAGAGGCGAAAACCCAGAGTGAAAACCCCAGGGCCAATATGGGGAAAATAAAATCTGGGAAATTCCTCTCCGACCCCCTGAGGCGATCGAAACGAGTCCAGGAGATCACACTGGCCCTGATCGGAAAATGCTTCCCAACCCTATTCATTTCCACTTCCACGAACACCATATGAATTCCCTGCCCCCGAGACAGGTTCCCAACTATCCGCAGTCTCGCTCTGTACTGGCACTAGCAAGATGATCATAGAATGAAGCCTTGAAACGAGAAACAAAGAACAATTAGCCCGCGCCGCTCCCTGGTCCAAACTAGACCACTCTTTTGTATCCCTCCATTCCCACTCCGTTCATATAGCTGTCTAGATAAGTCTTAAACGTTCCCAGTGTGTCCGCCTCCACCACCTTGCCCGGCAACACATTCCAGGCCCCCACGACCCTCTGTGTAAAATATGTCCTTCTGATATCTGTGTTAAACCTCCCCCCCTTCACCTTGAACCTATGACCCCTCGTGAACGTCACCACCGACCCGGGGAAAAGCTTCCCACCGTTCACCCTATCTATGCCTTTCATAATTTTATACACCTCTATTAAGTCTCCCCTCATCCTCCGTCTTTCCAAGGAGAACAACCCCAGTTTCCCCAATCTCTCCTCATAACCAAGCCCCTCCATACCAGGCAACATCCTGGTAAACCTCCTCTGTACTCTCTCCAAAGCCTCCACGTCCTTCTGGTGGTGTGGCGACCAGAACTGGACGCAGTATTCCAAATGCGGCCGAACCAACGTTCTATACATCTGCAACATCAGACCCCAACTTTTATACTCAGAAAGCATTCTTTCTGGTTGTATCACAGCTTGGTATGGCTCCTGCTCTGCCCAAGGCCGCAAGAAACTACAAAATGTTGTGAATGAAGCCCAATCCATCACGCAAACCAGCCTCCCATCCATTGACTCTGTCTACACTTCCCGCTGCCTTGGAAAAGCAGCCAGCATAATCAAGGACCCCACGCACCCCGGACACTCTCTCTTACACCTTCTTCCGTTGGGAAAAAGATACAAAAGTCTGAGGTCACGTACCAACCGACTCAAGAACAGCTTCTTCCCTGCTGCCGTCAGACCTTTGAATGGACGTACCTCACATTGAGTTGATCTTTCTCTACACCCTAGCTAGGACTGTAACACATTTTGCACTCCCTCATTTTCTTCTCTATGAACGGTATGCTTTGTCTGTATAGCGCGCAAGAAACAATACTTTTCACTGTATGTTAATACATGCGAGAATAATAAATCAAAATAAATCGATTAACCTTGCAAGAAAGGTTTGAGTTTCAGAAATCTCATCCAATATTATCGGTTTTGTTTGCAGTTGAGTAAGTTAATAATTAGTCTGTAACAATAACCTGTTTACTACATTTGACGATTAACAATTGCATTGATTTCAGCTGGGTGAGGTCATACATCTGGAGTACGCTGTGTAGTCTTGCTCGACACGGTATAAGAAAGGGTTTACTTGTATCAGAGACATTACAGCGAAGGTTCACTAAATTAGTCTCACATTACATTTGCTTCTTTTATAAATCACTTTAAATCTGTGCCATTCTTGATCCTTTTACAAAGAGGAACAGTTTCTCCCTGTCTCCTCTGTCCAGCCCCCTCATTATTTTGAACATCTCTATCAAATCCCCTCTTAGCCTTCTTCTCTCCAAGGAGAACAGTCCCAACCTCTCCGATCTATCCTCATAACTGAAGGTTCTCATCCCTGGAACCAATCTTGTAAACCTCTTCTGCACTCTCTCCACATCCTTCATATTCTTCCTGTGCACAATATTCCAGCTGAGGTTTAACTCGGGTCTTGTACAAGTTCAGCAAAACCTCTTTGCTCTTGTACCCTATGCCGTGATTGGTGTACCATGGCAGCTAATTAGTGCAGAGCAAGTTCCCACAAACAGCAAGGAGATAATGGTGAGATAAGCTGCTGTAGTGATAATTCAGGAGTAAATATTGGCCAGGATTCTACTCAGACCATCCCTGTCCTGCTTTGAAATAATGCCATCCGATCTTCTTTGCCCATCTGATAGGCCTGATGGGGTTTTGGTTTAATATTTCAATTTGATTTATTATTGTCACATGTATTTACAGTGAAAAGTATTGTTTCTTGTGCGCTATACAGACAAAGCATACTGTTCATAGAGAAGACAATGAGAGAGTGCAGAATGTAGTGTTACAGTCATAGCTAGGGTGCAGAGGAAGATCAACTTAGTGCGAGGTAAGTCCATTCAAAAGTCTGACAGCAACAGGGAAGAAACTGTTCTTGACTCGGTTGGTACGTGACCTCAGACTTTTGTATCATTTTCCTGGCGGAAGAAGTTGGAAGAGAGAATGTCCGGGGTGCGTGGGGTCCTTAATTATGCTGGCTGCTTTGCCCGAGGCAGCGGGAAGTGTCGACAGAGTCAATGGATGGGAGGCTGGTTTACGTCTCTTCTCATTTCATCTCAAAGATTGTGCTTGACAGTGCGGCACTCTCCCCCCCGACAGTGCGGCACTCTCCCCCCCCGACAGTGCGGCACTCTCCCCCCCGACAGTGCGGCACTCTCCCCCCCGACAGTGCGGCACTCTCCTCCCCGACAGTGCGGCACTCTCCCCCCCGACAGTGCGGCACTCTCCCCCCCGACAGTGCGGCAGTTCCCCCCCCCCCCCCACCCCCGACAGTGCGGCAGTTCCCCCCCCCCCCACCCCCGACAGTGCGGCACCTCCCCCCTGACAGTGCAAGCACTGAAGTGTCACCCAGGGTATTTGTACTCAAGTCTCTGGAGAATCCACAACCTTCCGAATTTCAGGCGAGTGCGTTACCCGCTGACCCAGAGCTAATAACAAATGCTGCCTTGCTGGCGACACACACATTCCATGAATCAATAAATAAAACTTAAAATAATATGGCTTCATTAATTGCATATCTTACTCTGCAGGAATCTATGACTGCCTGGACTAAATCAACATTTAAAATGATCGCAAATGTAAGGAATGTACATGTGGCAGTGGCCAATGTTCCAACTTGTTTCCTAAGGTTTAATCAGTCAGCCTGTTTTTCTATTCAGAATGAACACTTATTCCCAATCCTCCTGTCAAAACAGGACGATATGTCCCCACTGGCAGATGAAGGTTACTGCAATATTTGAACTTCATTTGAACAGCGCAAGAGGAGACATCTTTCCCAAGCTAGCCTGGTTCAGGACTCAGCTTGACATCCGAAGGGAGATTTGTTTAACTTCAGAGATCAAAAGAATAGCATCTTGACTGTCATTTCAGGCAACTTTGGGGCAATCTGAAATCTTCTTTAAGTGGGAAATGAGAGAACATTTGACAGCGAGTCTCCGAGCGGAATGGTGCTCTTTTGTTTTAGAAACCTCTTTGCTTTTCCAACACCTTTGTACTTTTTAAATGAACTAAAATTGAAGTTTTTCCATCAGCTGAGGTAAAATTAAAGAAGATTTTAAAAAATAATCTTGCAATTCTTTTAAACCGCCTTTTCAAACTCTCGTCCCGAAGGGGCTTGGGTGAAATTCGACCTGCGCCCACCATGAAAGGCAGAGTGTGTGCCTCTGCCACTCTGACCCCCTCACAGATTAAGTTTCGGGTCTTTATTTAAAGGCTGCAGATGCAGAATGAAAAGCTGATTGTTCACCAGTCTGGAAACGGAGGTGTTTAATATGATGAATAGAGTTGATTTGTGAGACATTGAAACATAGAAACTAGAAGCAGGAGGAGGCCATTCAGCCCTTCGATCCTGCTCCGCCACTCATCTTGATCACAGCTCATCATCGAATTCAATATCCTGATCCCCCCCTTCCCTCCCACCTACCCTCTGCATCTCCCTCGATCCCTTTAGCCCCAAGAGCTATATCTAATTTCTTCTTGAAATCACACAACATTTTGGCCTCAACTACATTCTGTGGGAGTGAATTCCACACATTCACCACCCTCTGGGTGAAGAAATTTCTCCTCGCCTCAGTTCTAAAAGCTTTATCCCTTTTCCTCAAACTATGACCCCTAGTTCTGGGCACCCCCACCATTGGGAACATTCTTTCTGAATCTACCCTGTCTAACCCTGTTAGAATTTTATAAGTTTCTATCAGATCCCCTCTCGCTCTTCTAAACTCCAGTGAATATAATCCTAACCAACTTAGTCTCTCCTCATATGACAGACCTGCCATCCCAGGAATCAGCCTGGTAAACCTTCGCTGTGCTCCCTCTATAGCAAGGACATCCTTCCTCAGATAAGGACACCAAAACTGCACACAATATTCCAGATGTGGCTTCACCACCGCCCTTTACAGTTGCAGTAAAACATCCCCATCCCTATACTCAAATCCTCTCGCTATGAAGGCCAACATACCATTTGCCTTCTTTACTGCCTGCTGGACCTGTGCGCTTACTTTCAGCTTGCACGAGGACACCATTTTTAAAAGGAGCGAGGGTGCTCTCCTCAGTGTCCTGGCTAATATTTACACTTCAGTTCTGGTCACCACACTACCTGAAGGATGTGGAAGCTTTGGAAAGCGTACAGTAAAAGGTTCCCAGGATGCTGCCTGGTTTGGAGGGTGTTAGCTATGCGGAGAGATTTGACAAACTTGGTTTGTTTTCATTTGAATGTCGGAGGCTGAGAGGCGACCTGATAGAAGTTCACAAAATTATGAGAGGGGGCACGGATAGTCGGAGTCTTTTTCCCAGGGTAGAAATGTCAATTACTACGGGGCATAGGTTTAAGGTAAAATGGGCAACGTTTAAAGGAGAGGCAAGTTTTCTTTCACACAGAGGGTGGTAAGTGTCTGGAGTGCGCTGCCAGAGGGGGTGGTAGAAGCAGATACAACAGCAACGTTTAAGAGGCAGCTTTACAGATACACGAAAAGGCAGGGAATAGAGGGATATGGACCCCGTAGAGGCAAAAGGTCTTTAGAAGGGCGTTGTGTGTCAGTGCAGGCTTGGTGGGCCAAAGGGCCTGTTCCTGTGCTGTAATGTTTTTTGTTCACTTTTGTTTGCAACTAACATCACCAAAAGAACAAATGATTTGGTCATTATGGTTTCTGGGAGCTTGCTGAGTGCCAATCAGCTGCCATGTCCTTTATTTAAACATTGTAAACAGCGACTACTGTTAAAGTACTTCATTGGTTCAAAAACACTTTTGGACATCTTGGGGTTGTGAAAGGTGCTATCTCAATGCAAGTACCTTCTTCTTTCTCATAAACTCTAACGCAGACCAGTTGGAGCAAATGGTCTGTTTCTGTGCTGTAAATACTGCGTGAAATCAACTCCAATTTAAAATAAGTGTGTGTCTCGGAACCGTTATGTAACCAAAGCTGCCTGGTGGGGAACAAGTCAAACAAGTGACCACATACAGCATTCAGATGTTCCAGTCTGCTGCTTACTCATTACCTCCAGGCACTTCCAATCAAACAACACATCCAGGGTAGCAACTTGACAGTTTTCTGCACTCTGTTAGACAGAGAGGGCTGAGGTTTATCAGAATGCATAAGGGAGTAAAGAATGGCATGTGATGCAACAGTCTCGGACTGGAGCGGATCCACTATTTCACCTTGGGAATATCAGAGTAGTTTATGATTCCCACCTCTGCCAGATAAAACAGGTCGTACTGACTCCTGGAGTTCTCCCCCTTGTAGTAATTGCTGGCCGCCACTGTGACATCGACAGCGACCATACTCAGCACAAACATGTGGAATATAGACGATTGCATCATTTTCTGAGAAAAATGGAGAGGGCAAAGGTTAAGCTTTTTTAAACATTATAGAAAGCAATTCATCAAGCTGAATGCTCAGCAGGTTCATAATATAGACAGGCTTTCAATTCTAGACCAAGAACCATCATTCATTCAAAAGCACCCGTGTTTTCTTTGCAAAAGCATTCTGTTGCATGGCTTCATTAATAGAGTAAGAAGTTTAACAACACCACGTTAAAGTCCAACAGGTTTATTTGGTAGCAAAAGCCACACAAGCTTTCGGAGCTGCAAGCCCCTTCTTCAGGTTCATAATATAGACAGGCTTTCAATTCTAGACCAAGAACCATCATTCATTCAAAAGCACCCATCAAGCCTGCACTGACACACAACGCCTTTCTAAAGACCTTTTGCCTCTACGGGGTCCGTATCCCTCTATTCGCTGCCTATTCATGTATCTGTAAAGCTGCCTCTTAAACGTTGCTGTTGTATCTGCTTCTACCACCCCCTCTGGCAGCGCATTCCAGACACTTACCACCCTCTGTGTGAAAGAAAACTTGCCTCTCCTTTAAACGTTGCCCATTTTACCTTAAACCTATGCCCCGTAGTAATTGACATTTCTACCCTGGGAAAAAGACTCCGACTATCCGTGCCCCCTCTCATCATTTTGTGAACTTCTATCAGGTCGCCTCTCAGCCTCCGACATTCAAATGAAAACAAACCAAGTTTGTCAAATCTCTCCGCATAGCTAACACCCTCCAAACCAGGCAGCATCCTGGGAACCTTTTACTGTACGCTTTCCAAAGCTTCCACATCCTTCAGGTAGTGTGGTGACCAGAACTGAAGTGTAAATATTAGCCAGGACACCGAGGAGAGCACCCTCGCTCCTTTTAAAAATGGTGTCCTCGTGCAAGCTGAAAGTAAGCGCACAGGTACAGCAGGCAGTAAAGAAGGCAAATGGTATGTTGGCCTTCATAGCGAAAGGATTTGAGTATAGGGATGGGGATGTTTTACTGCAACTGTAAAGGGCGGTGGTGAAGCCACATCTGGAATATTGTGTGCAGTTTTGGTGTCCTTATCTGAGGAAGGATGTCCTTGCTATAGAGGGAGCACAGCGAAGGTTTACCAGGCTGATTCCTGGGATGGCAGGTCTGTCATATGAGGAGAGACTAAGTTGGTTAGGATTATATTCACTGGAGTTTAGAAGAGTGAGAGGGGATCTCATAGAAACTTATAAAATTCTAAACACCTGAAGAAGGGGCTTGCAGCTCCGAAAGCTTGTGTGGCTTTTGCTACCAAATAAACCTGTTGGACTTTAACCTGGTGTTGTTAAACTTCTTACTGTGTTTACCCCAGTCCAACGCCGGCATCTCCACTTCATTAATAGAGGCACAGCGTACAAAAGCAAGAGGGTTATACTAAACCGTTACAAGTTAATGGAGCCTCGATTCTGGTGTTCAGCTCTGGGCTCGACATGTTAGGCTGGCACCACAGAAGGTGCAAGAAGATTTAATGTCACAAAACCTAAGCCAAGTGTTCTAGTAATGCAGGAAGAGCGGCTATCAATTATTACACAGCAAGATCCCAAAAACAACCATGTGATCATTTTAAAGTTTATTTATTAGTGTCACAAGTAGATTTACATTAACACTGTAATGAAGTGACTGTGAAAATCTGCTAGTCGCCACACTCCAGCGATTGTTCGGGTACACTGAGGGAGAATTTAGCATGGCCAATGAACCTAACCAGCACATCTTTCAGACTGTGGGAGGAAACCGGAGCGGGTTAGGTGGATTGGCCATGTTAAATTGCCCCTTAGTGTCCCAAGATGTGTAGTTTAGGGAGATTCGTAGGGTAAATACGTGGAGTTACAGGGAGGGGGACTGGATGGGATTGTTGCTGATGCAGGCTCGATGGGCCAAATGGCCTCCTTCTGCACTGTAGGGATTCGATGATTCACCCCGAGGAAACCCACGCAGACACGGGAATGACGTGCAGACTCCGCAGAGACAGTTACCCAAGGCTGGAATCGAACCCGGGTCCCTCAGATATCTATTGTCGTATATAAATACACTTGGCCACATTTCCCACTCCCCATCAGGACTAAAACCTGGCATTGCACATTGGTCTCACGTTCCATTATTCCCCGTGCCAGTCAGGATGAGTGTAGACTTGGTGATGTGTTTTTAATTAATGCTTTCCCTCCTCTTGTAGATTTGCCTAATGGAGAAGATGGGACCATTACGCAAATTCAATTACTCCCTCAAACAGAAATACATCAAGTTCACCTCGTGGACCCCCCCCCGGGGATATTAAGCGTGTACAAGTTTCACATTGTTAATTGGCATCAGCGTTAAGGACCATTAAAGTCAGTTTTCCAACCAATTGGAAAGAAATCGTTGGGCATATTTTCACCTTTAGCGTATCCCGTGGATGCGGCAAAGCAGATTTCTCATCTGACAGAGAATCAGCCCAATATTCACCTCAGATTGATAGATTTTAATCACAAAGATTTTTAAAAATTAGATTGTTCTCGCACTTAATACAGGTCGATTTGAGAAAAGGAATACGAGTATTTCAGATCTTGATCATTTTTTGCTGATAAAGATGCATTGGGCTTCCATTTTGTGACATTACACTCATCACGTGTGTTATCCAATGTGTTAAGACAGAGACGCCTTGGTATCCAAACCCCATTTTTGATAAAAAAACAAAGGGAAACTCTGAAGGCAGCGTGTGGTATTCTCAAACAATGGAGAGAATCAGATTTCAACAACTCACCTATCTCGATAACAGAATTCAGGATTCTATCGGCAGAATTCCAAAATGGAATTGGATTTCTAACGATTTGGGGGATGTGGGTGTTGCTGACCAGGCCAGCATTTGTTACCCATCGCTAACTGCTCCAGAGGGCAGTCAAGAGTCAACACTGGGTCTGGAGTCACATGTAGGCTAGACCAGGTAAGGACGGCAGACTTCCTTCCCTAAAGGATACTAGTGGAGTTTTTTTTAAACAACACCCATCAATGATAAGTTTTGTGGTCATCATTACTGAGCTTTATATTTCAGATTTATTAGTTGAGTTTAAATTCCACCAGATACCATGCTGAGATTTCAACCCATGTCCCAAGAGAATTGAGACTAATTGGATAGCCCTTTCATAGAGCCAGCACAGACATTATGGGCCGAATGGTCTCCTTTTGTATCATTCTCTGCAGCCAGTCCCTAGACTGAATCTGCAAACCTTTGCTGGGATTCAAATCAAACAATAAAACAGCCAAAGTACCTCAGCCAAGCCTAAAGCTTTCTTTCTCTCATCATCCACATGCCTCGAGTGGTTTCAGAGAGAAGGGTCTCTCTGTTGCCGGATAGATGCTCTATTTTGAACTAAACTAGTTTTAATGAAATGTTCCAGCAGCTTTTCTAATGAGCTGGTCTTCATTGTGAATCCAAGTGCACTGATTGAATCATAGATCACTGCATCGCTTGCAGATGAATGCTTGAAGACAGAGTAAACGTTAACAAGTTATTTAACATGATCCATTGTGGCAATATGCTTTAATACATCTCCCTATCTGCTCAGAACAGTAACATCATACCAAAAACTGGTCCCACAGCACAAAACCCTGCTCGATACTCCTAGTGTACTACTGATGGAATGCAGCTCAGTCAAGAGTGCCGTCTTTTGAATGAGATGTCAAAGCGAGGCCTACCTGCCTTCTCAAGTGAATATAAAACATTCGTGATGCTATTTTGAAGAAGGGCTTGAAATTTCTCCCCGGGGTTGTGGCCAATACTGATCTCTCAACAATCACTTGAAAAGTAAACAGTTTATCTAGTCGTTATCATTGCTATTTATGGGATCTTGCTGTGCATAAATTGGCTGCCATGTTATAGGGGAGGGGATAGCCTAGCGGTATTATTACTAGACTATCAATCCAGAAACTCAGCTAAAGTTCTGGGGACCCGGGTTCAAATCCTGCTACGGCAGATGGTGGAATTTGAATTCAATAAAAAATATCTGGAATTAAGAATCTACTGATGACCACGAAACCATTGTCGATTGTCGGAAAAACCCATCTGGTTCACTTATGTCCTTTAGGGAAGGAAATCTGCCATCCTTACCTGGTCTGGCCTACATGTGACTCCAGAGCCACAGCATTGTGGATGACTCTCAACCAAGGGCAACTAGGGATGGGCAATTAATGCTGGCCAGCCAGCGATGCCCATGTCCCACAAATGAATGACAAAAATATGTTTCCTGCAGCTGCCATCAGTCCACTATCTCCACGTACAGGGTTGTTGGACACATGCAGAATACAGAACCTACACCTCGTTGTTGACCCAGCAGCAGACATCCTGATGTCACCCCCCCCTCAAAGGCAGTGGACAGCAGTCAGCTCAATCCAAACAGGGCACGAGCAACGCGGTTACCTGCTCCTGGCGTGGAAGGTGAGGGATGACCCGAAGTGCGATTGTGGCCATCGCTCCCAGGCCATGGAACACATCACATCGCCCCAATTTGCACACCAAGATCTGTCGGAGAGTCACTGGGCACGATCTGACCACCGGTTCACGCCACGCTCCTGCTGCGGCGAAGACGGAGAATTTGGCGACAAGCTAAATTTCCATTCACTGCATCGGGATGGGAAAATCCCACTGGCATGAACGGTTGGAAAATCCCAACCATAGAGCTTTACAGCACAGAAAGAGGCCCTTTGGCCCAGCATGTCTGTGCCTGCTATCAAGCACGTATCGATGCTAATCCCGTTTCCCAGCAGTTGGTCCATAGCCCTGTGTGCTAGGGCATTTCAAAAGCTCATCTAAATGTTTCTTGAATGTTGTGAGGATTCCCACCTCTACCATCCTTTCAGGCAGTGAGTTCCCGATTCCCACCACCCTCTGGGTGAAAAAGGTTTCCTCAAATCCCCTCTAAATCCCCTGCCTTGTGCCTTAAATCTACGCCCCCTGGTTATTGGCCCCTCTGCTCAGGGGAAAACTTGCTTCCCATCTGCCCTATCTATGGCCGGAATTTTACTGGCACGCCCGTTCCGCTTCCGGGGACCGGCGAGGCTCGGAGAACGGCATTCTCCGTTGCCCTCGGGCGGGATCATACAAAACTCGGATGGGCAGGCCGATAAAATTCCGCCCTATGTCCCACATGTGGGAGGCAACTCTCTTCCCACTTGGCACCTCAGGAAGCCAACAAATCGATAGGCAAATTAGACATCTCGTTAGAAACTTTACCCATGATACAAGAGCAATAGCACAGTGCAAAACAGAGAATAACATAAAGACCCACTGCTGGAAAGCATCAATTAATCAGTCAGTCACTCGTGCCTTTTACAGTGATAGTCTCCAGGAGACACACTAACAGGTTTCTATTCCCCTGAGGACTACTTTACATTCCGTAATAAAAAAAATAATTGTTTAAACCAATACAATGTATGAAAATGATGCCAAGCTATTTATTCTTGTAGATCAATTAGTTGAGCTATCCCGCAACACTACTTCAGAGTTTTATACTCATGCTTGATGAACGTGTGGAGGTTACTGACTTCCTTTAAAAGGAACACAAATTTTAATATCTTCGAATTAATCATTCCTGTATCCGAGTGTTCACACAAGGAAAGAAATACTTCCCCATACATTCCATCTCATTTACCTTGTTAACCAGGGAGTGTAAGCAAATGTAGGGTTGAAAACACAAAATTTGGCTGTAAATTATACGACAGGTCCAAAGAGTCAACAGTAACATATTAGTAACATAACAGTAACAGTTAATGTAATTCCCTGAAATAGGGCCACTAATGATGATGAATAAGCAACAACAACTCTTGTTCTTCAAGCACGAGGTTGTGTCATTTGGTAAGAATAAACATCGGACAAATGTGAGGTAATGCATTTTGAAAGGTCTAATACAGATAGGAAATATACAGTAAAGGCAGAACCCTTAAGAGTATTGATAGGCAGAGGGATCTGGGTGTACAGGTACACAGGTCACTGAAAGTGGCAGCGCAGGTGGAGAAGGTAGTCAAGAAGGCATACGGCATGCTTGCCTTCGCACTACCAGAAGGATATGCAGGCTTTGGAGAGGGTACGGAAAATATTTACCAGGACGTTGCCTTGCATGGGGGGGCATTAGCTATGAGGAGAGGTTGGAGAAACGTAAGAACATAAGAACAAACTTGGTTTGTTCTCACTAGAACGACGGAGGTTGGGGGGCGTGCTGATTGAGGTCTACAAGATTATGAGGGGCATGGACAGAGTGGATAGTCAGAAGCTTTTTCCCAGGGTGGAAGAGTCAATTACTGGGAGGTATAGGTTTCAGGTGCAAGGGGCAAGGTTTAAAGGAGATATAGAAACATAGAACATAGAAAAACTACAGCACAAAACAGGTCCTTTGGCCCCACAAGTTGTGCCGAACATATCCCTACCTTCTAGACCTACCTATAACCCTCCATCCTATTAAGTCCCATGTACTCATCCAGGAGTCTCTTAAAAGATCCTATTGAGTTTGCCTCCACCACCACTGCCGGCAGCCGATTCCACTCGCCCACCACCCTCTGTGTGTAAAACTTCCCCCTAACATCTCCCCTGTACCTACCCCCCAGCACCTTAAACCTGTGTCCTCTCGTAGCAGCCATTTCCACCTGGGAAAAAGCCTCTGAGAGTCCACCCGATCTATGCCTCTCAACATCTTATATGCCTCTATTAGGTCTCCTCTCATCCTACGTCTCTCCAAGGAGAAAAGACCGAGCTCCCTCAGCCTATCCTCATAAGGCATGCCACTCAATCCAGGCAACATCCTTGTAAATCTCCTCTGCACCCTTTCAATCTTTTCCACATCCTTCCTGTAATGAGGCGACCAGAACTGAGCACAGTACTCCAAGTGGGGTCTGACGAGGGTCTTATCATTATCCCCGGACTCCTAAACTCAAACCCTCTATTGATAAAGGCCAGCACACCATACGCCTTCTTAACCACCTCCTCCACCTGCGGGGCCGATTTTAGAGTCCTATGGACCCGGACCCCAAGGTCCTTCTGATCCTCTACAGTACTAAGAGTCTTTCCCTTTATATTGTACTCCTTCATCCCATTTGACCTGCCAAAATGGACCACGATATAGATATACGAGGCAAGTATTTTTACAAGGAGGGTGGTGGGTGCCTGGAACTCGCAGCCGGGGGAGGTAGTGGAAGCAGATACGATAGTGACATTTAAGGGGCGTCTGGACAAATACATGAATAGGCTGGGAAGGGTAGGGGGTTTTAGTTCAGTCGGGCAGCATGGTCGGTGCAAGCTTGGAGGGCCAATTGTCGGAAAAATCCATCTGGTTCACTAAAGTCCTTTAGAGGAGGAAATCTGCCGTCCTTACCCGGTCTGGCCTACATGTGACTCCAGGGGCACAGCAATGTGGTTGACCCTTAAAATGCCCTCTGAAACGGCCGAGCAAGACACTCAGTCAAGGGCACCAACCAAACTCAAAGCATTACAGCTGCTGTAAATTTGAAATGAAAATTGGAAAGGCACAGCAGGCAAGGCAGCATCTCCACAGCAAGGACTGGCCAGGATTACCCGCGCTCAGGCACTGTCCTGATGGAGTACTGAGTGCCCAGCCTTGGGATACAATTCAGAGGATGTTGGATTGAAGTTACGAAGGCAGCAAGATCAAAGCACGTCACGTATCCTGAATTCATTTTTTAATTTTTTCTGTAAGCTGATTAAATTTATAAAACTGCAACATTAACTGACAGTGCGTAATTGTATCAGCGCAATTATCTTTACAAGAATAAATTAGATAGATTCATGCTTTCTTGTGCAGAGGTAACCATGGGCTATTTTTCAGAATGCAAAAACTATCCAATCGAATATAATAATGCAGATGCCCAAGAAAATATTCTCTCATAACATCAACACGAGTTTTATTCTAATCCTGACCTTGCTGATATGCTTGGCTTCATATTGCCTCACCATCTCCGCCAGTCATTACTCATTATTTTAATTAAACCAACAATGTCAGTGGAAAGTTCCCGTTTGATAAATCTGATGCAACTCAAACGTGAAGCTGCTCAGTGCTGCACGCGGGGGAACACGAGGGGGCTCGACAGGGAAGTGGCGCTGAAGAGGCTTTCGATTGTGGGGACCCGGGGGAATCAAAATTAGGGGCCATCAGTGTGGGGGAGTCACTGACACGTCCAACAGAGAATTCAGCCTTTACCCAGAGTGTGGTGAAAATGTGGAACTTACTCCTTCACAGGATAAAAGCAAATTACTGCGGATGCTGGAAGCTGAAACCAAAATAGAAAATGCTGGAAAATCTCAGCGGGTCTGGCAGCATCTGTGAGGAGAGAAAAGAGCTGACGTTTCGAGTCCAGACGACCCTTTGTCAAAGCTAAAAGGCAGAGAAAGTGGGAGATATTTATACTGCAGGGGGAGGGACTGAAAGGTGAGTCATAGCCACAGAAACCAGGGGAAAGGCTGCTAATGGCAGCTCACAGAGAGAATAAAGGGTGTGAAAGGCCAAACGGCAGAGAAGCTGAAATCAGAGGGTGAACTGTGACAGATGAAGATGTGGGGGGAGGGGTGGGGGGGAGAGAGATAACATGGAGAAAAAGGGGGAAAGGGGAAACAAAGGGAGAAAAGGTAAGGAAAGGGGGATAAAATAGGGGGAAGAGTGGGGGGGAAAGAAAAATAAAGAAAGACAATAAAGAAATAAAAGGTAGAGAACAGTTAAAAATTAAATAGAATGAAAACAAGGGGGTGGAGGTGGGGTGAAGATAATCATCTGAAGTTGTTGAACTCGATGTTGAGACCGGAAGGCTGTAAAGTGCCCAGCCGGAAGATGAGATGCTGTTCCTCCAGTTTGCGTTGAACGTACCCCCCCTCCCCCCACATCTTCGCCTGTCACAGCTCACCCTCTGATTTTAGCTTCTCTGCCGTTTGGCCATTCACACTCTCTATTCTCTCTATGGGCTGCCATTAGCAGCCTTTCCCCTGGTTTCTGTGGCTATGACTCATCTTTCATTCCCTTCCCCTGCAGTATAAATATCTCCCACTTTCTCTGCCTTTTAGCTTTGACAAAGGGTCATCCGGACTCGAAACGTCAGCTCTTTTCTCTCCTCACAGACGCTGCCAGACCCGCTGAGACTTTCCAGGATTTTCTCTTCTGGTATAATTTTTTCACAGGATGTGGGCGTCGCTGACAAGACCAGCCTTTGTGGCCCATCGCTAACTGCCTTTGAACCTAGTGGTCTGCTCGGCCATTTCAGGGGGCAGTTAAGAGTCAACAACATTACTGAGGGCCTGGAGTCACATGTGGGGCTCACCCAGTAAGGACATTAGTGAACCAGATGGGGTTTTACAACAATCAATGATAGCTCCCACAGTCACCATTACGGAGACTTAGCTTTATACTTTCAGATTTATTAATTGGATTAAAATTCCATCAGCTGCTATGGTGGTGTTTGAACCCATGTCCCTGGAGCATAGTTAACATCGGGTCTGTATGACTCTTCTTCAGAGCATTGAGGAAGATTCATACATGCTTGAAATGCTAACTCTCTCTCTCCACAGATGCTAACTTTTCCCAGCATTTTGTTTTCACAGTGGTTAGCACTGCTGCCTCACAGCGCCAGGGACTCGGGTTCAATTCCAGCCTTGGGTCACTGTCTGTGTTAAATTTGCACGTTCTCCCCGTGTCTGCGTGGGTTTCCTCCGGGTGCTCCAGTTTCCTCCCAAAGATGTGCGGGTTAGGTGGATTGGCCATGCTAAATTGTCCCTTAGTGTCAGGGGATTAGTGAGGAAAATACTTGGGGTTACGGGGATAGGGCCGGAGAGGCAATGTTGTCGGTGCAGGCTTGATGGGCCGAATGGCCTCCTCCTGCACTGTGGGGATTCTATGATGATGATTCAACTTACTTACCGATGAAAGGCTCATTTCCCTCAAGCCCAGAA
Organism: Mustelus asterias; assembly: GCF_964213995.1. NCBI lineage: Eukaryota > Metazoa > Chordata > Chondrichthyes > Carcharhiniformes > Triakidae > Mustelus > Mustelus asterias. The sequence continues at coordinate 3,072,830 of NC_135810.1, read as the reverse complement.
TGATCTGGAATGCGCTTCATAAAAGGACAGCGGAGGCAGCTCAACAGCAACTTTCAATTGGATAAATGTTTGGAAGGGAAAAAAAATTCAGGGCGATGTGGAAAGTGCAGCAGGTGTGGCACTGACTGAATAGTTCTTTCAAGGAGCCTGTACAGGCTTGATAGGCTGAATTGCCAGCTCCTTCTGTGTGGGACGATTCCATGACTCTAAGAGAAAACTAGCATAATTCGACTAAATTTTCCAGGAACTCAACTCTTCGGGCCCTATTTTACCATTTTGATTCTAAGTGCTGGGCGGACTTGAAACAGGGAGTGTTTCAGATCTGACCTTTAGACCTGTTCTCAGGCGCCCCCATACACACTCTGCCTGAAAAAATATCAGCGATTCCGAATCGCGCTGCTGAAGCCTATGGGTGGGGCTTAACGTGCCCGAAATCCTGCGGCTCCGATCGGCACCTCCAACTGCGCATGCGCAGTAAAAAAAAATAGAAAAACGCTCCTCTGCCACATCACTCCCAGGCTGGATAATGCCGCCCCCTGGCCCCCACAGACATTGCCCCACCCCCACAACATTACTGTCCCTCTTATCCCCCCACTACCCAGACCGATTGCGGCCCCCTGCCCCCCTTCCTCCAACTGATTGCCCGCAGAGTGGCAGTGGACCTCCCCACCAATCGCATGCAGAATAGCAACAGACCCCCCTGCCCCCACCCCCCCCCACCAGAGAGCCATCTGACCCGTCTCCCCCCCCGCCCCCCCGGCAACCACTGATCAGAGTCAGAGAGCCGCCGGAAGCTCTGAATTTACCTCCTCAGAAGCTGGAATGCCTGAATCGCACCTTTGTTTTGCGCCAACTCTGCGTTGGCGAACACAGTGGTAAAGGGGGAAATGCCGGTAAGGTTGGGCGTCCAGCCCATTAATTCAATTTAAATGCATGCAAATGGATTTAAATTGACGTTGCGCCTGTTTCGGGCGCGGTCCCAATCGCTGACATTTTCAGCCATTGGTAAAAGGGGCAATGGACGCGGAGGCGGTCGCGGATCGCGCTACTCACCTCACACCCGACTTTACCAAGTTTTCACACCCGAAAATGGGCGCAACGTGATGGTAAAATCGGGCCCTTAGTGTCAGAAATAGAGGAGATTGACAACTAATCTGGAGCAATAGACAAACTAAACCTCCTCCCAGGGAAGATTTTGAACAATTTGTACATCAATGTACATCTCTGCTTGTTTCAGATTATCACTGGTTTAGATAATATATTTTTACCTCACTGTGTGCCGCATGCTGCCGAACTCTGCCTCTCTCCATCTCTCTCTTATTTCTAAGATGTTCCTTTAGCCCTAGCTCTTTGACCAAGCTCTTGATCACCTGGCCTAACATCTCATGTGTCTCAGTGTCAAATTTTATTGGTCAGAACATTGAATACCGAAGTTGGGACGCTTTGTTGTGCAAGACATTGGTAAGGCCACACTTGGAATACTTGTACAGTTCTGGTTACCCTATTATAGAAAGGATATTAATAAATGAGAAAGAGTGCAGAAAAGATTTACTAGGATGCTAGCAGGACTTGATGGTTTGAATTATAAGGGGAGGCTCGATAGATTGGAACTTTTTTCCCTGGAGCGTAGGAGGCTGAAGGGTGATTTTATAGAGGTCTATAAAATAGAGGGGCATAGATCAGCTAGATAGTCAACATCTTTTCTCAAAGGTAGGGGAGTCTAAAACTAGAGGGCACAGGTTAAAGGTGAGAGGGGAGAGATACAAAAGGGTCCAGAGGGGGCAATTTTTTCACACAAAGGTGGTGAGTGCCTGGAACAAGCTGCCAGAGGTAGTAGTAGAGGCGGGTCTAAATGCTAAAAAGCATTTAGACAATTACATGGGTAAGATGGATACAGAGGGACCTGAGCCAAATGCGGGCAACTGGGACCAGCTTAATGGTAAAAACTGGGCGGCATGGACAAGTTGGGCCTGTTTCCATGCTGTAAACCTCCATGACTCTGTGGCTTGTACGAAGCATCTTGGGAGATGTTAAAGTTGCCACACAAACACAAGTTGTTATTGTTACAGGAAACCCAAGTTGTGAGGAAGCTCGAGTATATTAAACAGGAATCACAAGTCATACCTGCAAGCACGATGGAGCTCTGCCCTGGGGTTTATTCATGTCCACTGCCACCAGCTGCCAGCCACCAGCTGAATCCTCATGGAACATCTGAAGAGTAAAGACAATTAGGGGAGATGGTGGAGGAGCTGCAATGTCATTGTGCTGGAGATCCAGGCTAGTGCTCTGGGGACACAGGGTCAAATCCCACCCACGGTAGCTGGTGGAGTTTGAATTCAGTCAATAAAAACCTGGAATTGAAAGCTAGTTTCATGGTCACCTATTGAATCTGCAACCACCGTCCTTTCAGGCAACGCATTCCAGATCAGAACAACTGGCTGTGTAAAAACAAACAACGAATTCACCCGGTCCCTCCCTCTCTGGTCTTGAATCTTGCTTGAGGATCTCTGGTCACTGACCTTCCTGACAGTGGGACACGTTTCACTTTATTTACTCTATCAAATCCCTTCAAGATTTTGAATCCTTATCTGCTTCACTAATGTCCTTTAGAGAAGGAAATCTGCCGTCCTTACCCGTTCTGGCCTACAGACATTGCTGTGACTCCAGAGCCACAGCAATGTGGCTGACTCTTAAATGCCCCTCTGGAACGGCCGAGTGAGACACTCTGTCCAAGAGCGATTAGGGATGGGTAACAGACACTGGCCCCGCCAGCGACGCCCACATCCCATGAAAGAATAAAAACTCCTGCTCACCCACAAACTTTCTTTAAATACTGTAACCGATAAATTGAGCTTTAAGCTTTCAGCACAGCTCCGTGGACCGGAGTGGGGTGGAGGAGAGATTTAACAGAAGGGTTCCAGGAGTGAGGAGGCTTCACTTGGTGTGGAGAGATTGGAAAAGCTGGGATTGTTCTTCTTACAGCAATTTAACAAAAGGATTCAAAATCATGAAGGGATTTGACAGAGAAAATAAAGAGAAACGTGTCCCACTATCAGGAAGGTCAGTAACCAGAGATCCTTCAGCAAAATTAAAGACTAGAGGGAAAGACCGGGAGAATTTGTATTTTGCTTTTATGCAGTGAGTTGTTGTGATCTGGAAGGCGCTGCCTGAAAGGGTGGTGGAAGCAGATTCAGTAATAATTGGGTAGGAAAAAAGAATTGCAGGGTTGTAGAGAAAGAGCCGGGGAGTGGGACTTCTTGGATAGAGCTTCCAAAGAGCCAACACAGAGGCAAAGGGCTGAAAGGCCTCCTTCTGCACGGTAAGATTCTATATCTTGGTGAGGTGAAGTGGCTGGTGCAGCTATCCTGACTGAGTGTTAATGCAGTTTACACATCACTGCCAGGCAGCTCAATGCTAAAAACATTAGCCTCATGCACTCAGCGCTGGGAATAGGGGTGGGTGGGCTTTTGTACGGGAGACCACCTAGTAAGGTTTTCTCACAGGTCCTGCCACGTCTAATCGCGGACATGACAAAGTGTTTTCAACAGTTCTGTCGCCTGGCAGTCACATTAACCAGGTGGTTGCCTGTTGGGTTTTGGAGATCTGTTGGCTCAGGTAGCACTGTGACTGCATTTTGGTGCGGTTTCAATCTCCACATGTTCATGGAAACCTGCCTCTTTGCTTTACCGATGGAATTGTACCCCTCGAGCTATGTAAGGCCAATTGCCTTGTTCTCTCTAACAGAGGAACATCAATGGTCCCTTGTGGATCATGGCTACCTTAACTGCCAATTGGATATCTTCCAAACACATGGCCAGCACCATCTAGAAGGACAAGCGCAGCATTCACATGGGAACACCACCACCTGGAGGTTCCCTTCTAAGTCACTCACTGTCCTGACTTGGAAATACATCGGCCATTCCTTCACTGTCGCTGGGTCAAAATCCTGGAACTCCCTCCCTAACAGCACTGTGGGTGCACCTACACCACATGGACTGCAGCGGCTCAGGAAGGCAGCTCACCACCACCTTCTCGAGGGCAATTAGGGATGGGAATAAATGTTGGTCTATCCAGCAACACCCACATCCTGTGAAAATGAATTTAATAAACAAGAAAAGTCCTGTTCAACCCAGGGTTGCTAAGGGACAAGTTTGAGAATTTTCATAATTTTGCCCTCCCTTCCACCGATACCCTGCGATGTGATAAAAATGAAACAGTGCGAGTAAGCAGTGAACAATTGCTTTTGCAAACAAGCTTTGCCAGTCGACAGGCTTCCCTGCCAGACATCTGTACTTGAAAGACCGCACTTTATACATAAAAGAAATCAAAAAGAAACAAACATTCCCACGGTTCATTCATTGATAAATGTTAGATTTTTATGGCAGGACATATCCTTTGTGATATCACATCAGTGAAATAGTGAAAACCCCAAAGAGAAACAGAAAGTGCTAGAAAGGGCGGCACGGTGGCACAGTGGTTAACACTGCTGCCTCACAGCGCCAGGGACCCGGGTTCAATTCCCGGCTTGGCTCACTGTCTGTGTGGAGTCTGCACATTCTCCCTGTGTCTGTGTGGGTTTCCCCCGGGTGCTCCGGTTTCCTCCCACAGTCCTAACCTCCCGCAGGTTAGGTTGATTGGCCATGCTGAATTACCCCTTAGTGTGAGGGGGATTAACAGGGTAAATATGTGGGGTTACGGGGATAGGGTCTGGGTGGGATTGTTGTGGGTACAGGTTTGATGGGGTGAATAGCCTCCTTCTGCACTGTAGGGATTCTATGATTCCATGAAATACAGTGGTTAGCACTGCTGCCTCACAGCGCCAGGGACTTGGGTTAGATTCCCAGCTTGGGTCACTGTCTGTATGGAGTCTGCATGTTCTCCCCGTGTCTGCATGGGTTTCCTTCGGGTGCTCCGGTTTCCTCCTATGGTCTGAAAGACGTGCTGGTTAGGGTGCATTGGCCATGCTAAATACTCCCTCAGTGTACCCGAACAAGCGCCGGAGTGTGGCGACTAGGGGATTTTCACAGTAACTTCATTGCAGTGTTAATGTAAGGCTACTTGTGACTAATAAATAAATTAAAAAATAAAAACATAGTCTGGCAGCTTTGCCAAGTTTGGCACAGATTTTCACAGCTGCTGCCTGACCTGTTGAGAGTTTCCAGCACTTTCTATTTTTGGTGCTTTTTAGATACGTGACTCGGGTGAACAGAGTGCTGGGATCGGGGATTCATCAGGTGTGAAAGGCCTGGAACAGATGGACGCTGGCCGCTGGCCGCTATGTGAGTTAAACAATGTTTGAACTTCAAAATTCTCATCCTTGTTTTCAGATCCTCCCACGGCCTTGCCCCTTCCCTGCACTGAGTTTTACAAGGTTCCAATGGTGGGGGTGGAGGTGAGGGGCGGGGGAGTGGGGGGGGGGGGGGGGGGGGGGGGGAGTGGGGGGGGGCATCCCCTCCCCTCCGAGCTCACCCTGAAACTAGCTCCTACAGACCGTTGGAATGTTTTATTTGAAGAAACTGCTTTGAAGGTTGACAGGTTGCTTATAGCCTTGCGGTATAATTCGGACCAGACGTCAGCTGAACCCCATGACCCATCCTTCACCAGGGGCCCCGACTCCACCTCTGTAACATCACCTGTGTCTGCTCCCTGCACATCTGCTGCTCCAATGCTCATCCATGTGTTTGTCGACTCAGACACACCCATGCCAACACTCTCCTGTCTGATCTCCCATCTTGCCCCCTCAGTAAACATGCCGAAAGACGTGCTGGTTAGGTGGATTGGCCATGCTAAATTCTCCCTCAGTGTACTCGAACGGAGTGTGGCGACTAGGGGATTTTCACGGTAACTTCATTGCAGTGTTAATGTGAGCCTACTTGTGACTAATAAATAATAAATAAATAAAAACATACTCATGATGATGTCCGTATTTTATATCTGAACTCATGCCAAGTGCCGTTTACCCACCACCCTGTGCTCACTGACCTGAGAATCATCATTGTTGTATTCTAATCCCTTGCCACTCCCTGTCCCTCTCGCCTCCTTCAGCCTTATAATCCTCCGTGACATCATCGTCCCTTCGAATTCTGGCCTTGCGTGCACTCCCGATTTGAATTGTTCCATCATTGAAGCTCTTGCCTGCCGTCAGGATCCTAAACTCTGGAATTCCCCCATGAGACATCGCCATCTCTCTCTTTCCTGCTTCAGGAAATTTGGCATGTCAGCTACGACTCTCACCAATTTTTACAGATGCACCATAGGAAGCATTCTTTCTGGTTGTATCACAGCTTGGTATGGCTCCTGCTCTGCCCAAGACCGCAAGGAACTACAAAGGGTCATGAATGTAGCCCAATCCATCACGCAAACCAGCCTCCCATCCATTGACTCTGTCTACACTTCCTGCTGCCTCAGAAAAGAGGCCAACATAATTAAGGACCCCACGCACCCGGACATTCTCTCTTCCACCTTCTTCTATTGGGAAAAAGATACAAAAGTCTGAGATCACATGCCAACCGACTCAAGAATTGTTTCTTCCCTGCTGCCAACAGACTTTTGAATGGACCTACCTCACATTAAGTTGGTCTTTCTCTACACCCTAGTTATGACTGTAACACTACATTCTGCACTCTCTCCTTTCCTTCTCTATGAACGGTATGCTTTGTCTGTATAGTGCGCAAGAAACAATACTTTTCACTGCATACTAATACATGTGACAATAATAAATCGAATCCAAGGATGCTCTTTCGAACCTAACCCTGACCGTATTTATGTGGCTTGGTGTCAATCGTGCTTTGACAATGTTCCGGTGAACATTTACAAGGTTAGGAGTGTTATGTAAATGCTACTTGCTGTTGGTCGATTTTTCCCTTACACGAGTTCTGGGGATATACATCACCTGCGTTGTGGCAGTGGAGGTTGTACTGCTTCTTGGTCCCCACATCTGCTGAAACTGTACTCTTATTTCTGCAAAGGTCTCGATGATAACCGCAATGAATACATTCTGAAAAGGACAGAGAAAGAATTCATGAAACTTAGAAGCATCCGAAAGAGCGGGGGGGGGGGGGGGGGGGGGGGGGCATAGGAACACAAAAAATAGGAGGAGTCAAGAACATGGTCCATAGAGCCTGCTCTATCATTCAATATGATCATGGCTGATCTGAGGTTTCAACTCCACTTTGCTGCCCACTCCCGATGTCCCTGAATTCCCGAGACACCAGGAATCTGTCTGTTCCAGCCTCAGATGTATTCAACGATGGAGCATCCTCACTCCTCTGGGGTAGAGAATTCCAAATATTCACAATCCTTTGAGTGAAAGAATTTCTTCTCATCTCAGTCCTAACAGATCAGCCCCTTATCCTAAGACTATGCCCCCATGTTTTAGATTCCCTGACCAGCAGAAACAACCTCTCAGCATCCACCCTGTCAAAGAAACATATAGAAACATAGAAGATAGGAGCAGGAGGAGGCCATTCGGCCTTTCGAGCCTGCTCCGCCATTCATTATGATCATGGCTGATCATCCAACTCAATAGCCTAATCCTGCTTTCTCCCCATAACCTTTGACCCCATTCGCCCCAAGTGCTATATTCAGCCGCCTCTTGAATACATTCAATGTTTTGGCATCAACTACTTCCTGTGGTAATGAATTCCACAGGCTCACCACTCTTTGGGTGAAGAAATGTCTCCTCACCTCTGTCCTAAATGGTCTACCCCGAATCCTCAGACTGTGACCCCTGGTTCTGGACTCCCCCACCATCAGGAATATCCTTCCTGCATCTACCCTGTCTAGTCCTGTTAGAATTTTATAAGTCTCTATGAGATCCCCCTCATTCGTCTGAACTCCAGCGAAAACGATCCTAACCTCGTCAATCGCTCCTCATACAAACCCCTTCATAATTTTGTCAATTTCAATGAAATTACTTCTCATTCTTCTAAAATCCAGAGAACACAGGCCTAATTTACTCAGCTCCTCATCATAGATCAACACTCTCATCCCAGGGAACAACTCAGTGAACATTCACTGTGCCACCTCCAATGCAAGTAAACCCTCTCCTCAACGTGGAATAGAAGGCTCGGCTGATAGAGAGAGACAAGGCTTGAGGGCAGCATAAACACTAGCTGGGCTGAATGGCCTGATTCTGTACCGTATATCCGATACAATCCTTATCCTAAAAAAGTAACAATTTAAATAGAACGTCATGAAAAAAAAGCATTTGGCAAAACTAGAACGACCAATTCATCCAAAAATATAAGTAGGAGCTGCAGGAGACCATTCAGCCTCTCGAGCCTGCTACACCGTTCACCATGACTGATCTTTTATCCCAACTCCACCTTCCCTTAACTCCCTTAATATCCAAAAGTCTAACAATCCCTCTTTTGAAAACACTCAGTGATTGCCCATCTGGGGCAGAGAATTCCACAGACTCACAACCCTTTCACTGAAGAGGTTTCACCTCATCTCAGTCCTAAATCATAGATTCATTGAATCCCTATGGTGCTGAAGGAGGCCATTTGGCCCATCGAGTCTACACTGACAACAATCCCACCCAGGCCCCAACTCCGTATTCCCACATATTTACCTCGCTAATCCCTCTAACCTACGCATCCCGGGGCACTAAGGGGCAATTTGGCATGGCCAATGCACCCAATCTGCACATCTTTGGAGTGTGGGAAGAAACCGGAGCACCCGGAGGAAACCCACGCAGACATGGGGAGAATGTGCAAACTCTACACAGACAGTGACCCAAGCCGGGAATCGAACCCAGGTCCCTGGAGCTGTGAGGCAACAGTGCTAACCACTGTGCTACCGTGCTGCCATGATCAACTCCTTATTCTGTATCAGTGATCACATGTTGGAGATCAGGTTTGTCTCGCATATTCGCTTGGTGGGGGGAGGGTGGGGGTTAGAATGGAAATGAATTGATTTTTGTTGAGCAAAGGGATTAAGAGTTTGGGAACCACGGCAGGTAGATGAAGTTAAAATACAGATCAGCCATATGTTAATGAAATGGAGCAGAACAGGCACAAGGGGCCGAATGGTCTCCTCCTGCCCCCAAATTCCTTCCCATTTATTCATAAAGACATCATTGACAAAAGAAGGAACATACAACGGACACTTCTATAGAATTTTGTTCCCTTGACTTTACTGTTTTTCCTGAAGGGGTGAATTTCCTCCTTCCGGCCCCAATAACTGAATACGCACAGCTTTTGTTCTTCATAGAATCATAGACTCCCTACAGTGCAGAAGGAGGCCATTTGGCTCATCAAGTCTGCACTATTAGTCACAAGTAAAGCTTATATTAACACTGCAATGAAGTTACTGTAAAATTCCCCTCGTCGCCACACTCTGGCGCCTGTTCAGGTACACAGAGGGAAAATTTAGCACGGCCAGTTCACCTAACCAGCAGGTCTTTCGAACTGTGGGAGGAAACTAGAGCACCCGGAGGAAACCCACACAGACACGAGGAGAATGTGCAAACACCACACAGACAGTGACCCAAGCCGGGAATTGAACCCAGGTCCCCGGCGCTGTGAGGCAGCAGTGCTAACCACTGTGCCACCTAAATAGGGTTAGTAGTTACAAGCACGAGCTGCACCTTAACAAGCCAGGCGAGGAAGAAGATCAAGGTGATGAAGTAGAAGTATGAACGCCATCGCGGAAAGCTGTCAATTGCCCGATACATGAAGAACACCCAACCTTCCTGTGAGGCTGCTTCATAGACGGTGAAGATACTGGTGCCTGACAGGGGGGAGAGAGAGAGACCAGACATCCAACCATTACAATACAGACTTCAAAAACTACCAAATAAAACACTGGATAAAAAGCTCAAACATTCCTCCCTCCTGCAGTGTCTCCTGTGTGAAGAAGGCCGCAACCTCTGTGACTGCACCAATTAACAAGTGAAAGATCCAGTTCTGTCATTTTGAATAATAAAAATAAAAGCCAAATATTGTGGATGCTGGGAGTTTGAAGCAACAACTGAGAGTTCTGTCATTTTAAATATCTGTAAATCAGATCCTTGAAGAACCAGAGGGGATGAGGAATTTAAAATGAAAAGCCAGTTGTTGTGATCTGGAAGGCGCTCCTGAAAGGGCGGCGGAAGCAGATTCAATCGGAAGTTTCAAAAGGGAATTGGGTAAAGACTTGAAAATTAATTATCTGCAAGGCTATAGGGATAGAGCGGGGAGTGAAACCTTAATGGGATAGCTCTTTCAAAGAGATAGAACAGGCGAGGGGTGGAATGGTCTCCTTTTCTGTAGAATTCATAGAATCCTACAGTGCAGGAGGCCATTCGGCCCATCGAGTCTGCACCGACCACAAACCCTACCCTCGCTAGTCCCCCTGACAATAAGGGGCAATTTAGCATGACCAATCCATCTAACCCACACATCTTTGGGAGGAAACCAGAGCATCCGGAGGAAACCCACGCAGACACTGGGAGAACGTGCAAACTCCACTCCAAACCCGGGTCCCTGGCGCCGTGATGCAGCAGTGCTAAACACCGTGCCATCGTGCCGCCCTTAAACAGATAAGTGCTCGGAATCCCATCATGTTTTCATCACTCCTTCTCCCTGTAACCTCTTTCAGCCCGACAATTCTCCGAGATTGCTGCGCTCCACTAATTCGACCCTCGTGAATGTCCCTAATTTTCCTCGACCCACCAATTGCGGCAGTGCCTCCAGCTTACTCTATTCCAAGCTCTTTAATCCCCTCCCTCTCTGCCTCTCGGACGCTTCTTCAAAAATGTCTCCGTGTGGGGGTTGGCACCACATTTGGTCTGATTCACATTCCTGTGAAGCACCTTGGGGCTGCTTTACCACATTGAAGCCACCGTGCTGGTGTGGGCACGATGGGCCAAGCGGCCTCCTCCTCTGCTGTAGCTTTTACTGTTTCGATACCAGCGCGGGTCTTTGTTCGAACAGATGTTGACCCCCTTTGCGATGGAAAATGCTTGATGCAAGATGTCAAATGTTGACACCTGCCTCTGTCACGTATGTCCAATCAAACATCATTACAGCAGCACAACAGTCCGGGACAATCCTCAGGCACACCTTGCTCCGAAACTAACCCCAGGGCCAGGAAACAAATGACAGATGTCTGTGCACATCTGGCGTATTTGTTTGTTACTGTGCTTCCACCATCTGTTTCCTCTTTCAACACTTCTCACACCTTTGCTGAAGCTGCCTCTTGATTCAGTGCGAACCTCAGCCTTATTATTCCGTGTGCTGCCAATGATCATGTTACCAGACCACACACACATGCCACTGATTCAAAATTAATTAATTCTTATGATCATACGTAACAACTAATCCAGGCGCTTATCTATAACGTTATTGAGGTACAAACTTTTCAGGATTGAAAGTCCTTCCCAATGTCGCTCACAGCTCCTGTGATTTGATCCAAAACCTCTCAGAATTCAGGTCACTCGTTCGGTGGTAGATTGCCGTTTACATTAAGCTAGCCCACATTCCTTGGAAATTGAAAATTAAATAATTTAAAGATTTGAATGGGAACCGTCAGCCTTAGGGTTAATACCCTGTACGTGTTCATCACAGAACAGAAACCTCCTGAATCGTCCACTCTGAACCTCCAGATATTTGACACCAGCCCAGGATCTCACACAAATCTCCCCCTACCCGAAAGATCCTGCATTTATATAGCACCTGTCGCAACTTCAGGATGTCTCACAGCACCTCACAGCCAATGGAACACTTTTAAAATGTAGTCACTTGTAGGAAGCATAGCGGAGGCCAATTTGAACACAGCAAGATCCCAGAAACAGCAACGTCATAATAACCAGATAATCTGTTTCTGTGGTACTGGCTGGGACATCGATATTGGTCAGGACGCTGGGGTAAACTCCACGGCCCAACTTTAAAATAGTGCCATGGAATCTTTCCACCAACTGCGAGGGCAGGCACAGCCTTGTTTAAAATCTCATTTCAAAGATCAACAGTGCTGCCTTCCCTCAGTGCTGGACTGGAGTGGCAGCGGAGGACAGCGTGCTGGAATCTCTGGCTGGGATTTGAACCCACACCTTCTGACTCAGAGGCGAGGCAGCTGCCCACTGAGCCCTCGCTGACATCCCTGCTGTCCAGGTGGATAATCTCTCTGACACTGACAAGAGTTTAATTCTGGAGAAAGCAGGTGAGCGAGAGCGCGCGCGAGAGAGAGAAGAGAGAGAGCGAGAGCACGCGCGAGAGAGAGAAGAGAGAGAGAGCGCGTGAGAGCAAGAGAGAGAGAGAGCGAGAGAAAGAGTGAGAGAGCGCGCGAGAGCGAGAAAAAGAGAGAGAGCGCGCGCGAGAGTGAGAGAGTGAGGGCAAGCGAGAGAGAGAGTGCGCAAGAGTGAGAGCGAGAGCAAGAGAGCGCGAGAGCGAAAGCGCGCGAGAGCGCGCAAGAGCGAGAGAGAGAGCACGCAAGACCGAGAGAGAGAGCGCGCAAGAGCGAGAGAGAGAGCGCGCAAGAGCGAGAGAGAGAGCGCGCAAGAGCGAGAGAGAGAGCGCGCAAGACCGAGAGAGCGCGCAAGACCGAGAGAGAGAGCGCGCAAGACCAAGAGAGAGAGAGCGCGCAAGACAGAGAGAGAGAGCGCGCAAGACCGAGAGAGAGCGCGCAAGACCGAGAGAGAGAGCGCGCAAGACCGAGAGAGAGAGCGCGCAAGACCGAGAGAGAGAGCGCGCAAGACCGAGAGAGAGAGCGCGCAAGACCGAGAGAGAGCGCGCGCAAGACCGAGAGAGAGAGCGCGCAAGAGCGAGAGAGAGAGCGCGCAAGAGCGAGAGAGAGCGCGCGAGAACGAGAGAGAGCGCGCGAGAGCGAGAGAGAGCGCGCGAGAACGAGAGAGAGCGCGCGAGAGCGAGAGAGAGCGCGCGAGAGCGAGAGAGAGCGCGCGAGAGCGAGAGAGAGCGCGCGAGAGAGAGAGCGCGCGAGAGCGAGAGAGAGCGCGCAAGAGCGAGAGAGAGTGCGCGAGAGCAAGAGAGAGAGCGCGCGAGAGCGAGAGAGAACCGTTGGAGAAAATCTCCATTACAAGGGAGGAAGTGTTAGGTTTGTTAGAGAATATAAAGACTGACAAATCCCCAGGGTCTGATGGAATCTATCCAAGGCTGCTCAGGGAGACGAGAGATGAAATCGCTGGGCCTCTGACGCAAATCTTTGTCTCGTCACTGGACGCAGGTGAGGTCCCAGAGGATTGGAGGATAGCTAATGTGGTCCCGTTATTTAAGATGGGTAGGAAGGATAACCCGGGTAATTATAGGCCGGTGAGCTTGACGTCCGTGGTGGGGAAGTTGTTTGAGAAGATTCTTAGAGATAGGATGTATGCGCATTTAGAAAGGAATAAACTCATTAACGATAGTCAGCATGGTTTTGTGAGAGGGAGGTCATGCCTCACTAACCTGGTGGAGGTTTTTGAAGAAGTGGCTAGAATGGTTGACGAGGGAAGGGCCGTGGATGCTGTCTATATGGACTTTAGTAAAGCGTTTGACAAAATCCCTCATGGTAGGCTGGTGCAAAAGGTTGGATCTCATGGGATAAAGGGGGAAGTGGCTAGATGGGTGGAGAACTGGCTTGGTCACAGAAGACAGAGGGTGGTAGTGGAAGGGTCTTTTTCCGGCTGGATGCCTGTGACTAGTGGTGTTCCGCAGGGCTCTGTATTGGGACCTCTGCTGTTTGTGATTTATATAAATGATCTGGAAGAAGGTGTAACTGGGGTGATCAGTAAGTTTGTGGATGACACAAAATTGGCAGGACTTGCAGATAGTGAGGAACATTGTCAGAAGCTACAGAAGGATGTAGATAGGCTGGAAATTTGGGCAAAGAAATGGCAGATGGAGTTCAATCCTGATAAATGCGAAGTGATGCATTTTGGTAGAAATAATGTGGGGAGGAGCTATACAATAAATGGCAGAACCATAAAGGGTATAGATACGCAGAGGGACCTGGGGGTGCAAGTCCACAGATCCTTGAAGGTGACGTCAGAGGTGGAGAAGGTGGTGAAGAAGGCATATGGCATGCTTGCCTTTATAGGACGGGGCATAGAGGATAAAAGTTGGGGTCTGATGTTGCAGCTGTATAGAACGTTGGTTCGGCTGCATTTGGAATGCTGCGTCCAGTTCTGGTCGCCACACTACCGGAAGGACATGGAGGCTTTGGAGAGAGTGCAGAGGAGGTTTACCAGGATGTTGCCTGGTATGGAGGGGCTTAGTTATGAGGAGAGATTGGGTAAACTGGGGTTGTTCTCCCTGGAAAGACGGAGGATGAGGGGAGACTTAATAGAGGTGTATAAAATTATGAAAGGCATAGATAGGGTGAACGGTGGGAAGCTTTTCCCCAGGTCGGTGGTGATGTTCACGAGGGGTCATAGGTTCAAGGTGAAGGGGGGGGAGGTTTAACACAGATATCAGAAGGACATATTTTACACAGAGGGTGGTGGGGGCCTGGAATGCGCTGCCAGGCAAGGTGGTGGAGGCAGACACACTGGGAACGTTTAAGACTTATCTAGATAGCCACATGAATGGAGTGGGAATGGAGGGATACAAAAGAATGGTCTAGTTTGGACCAGGGAGCGGCACGGGCTTGGAGGGCCGGAGGGCCTGTTCCTGTGCTGTATTGTTCTTTGTTCTGTTCTTTGAGAGAGAGAGCGCGCGAGAGCGAGAGAGAGCGCGCGAGAGAGCGCGCAAGAGCGACAGAGAGCGCACGAGAGAGTGCGCAAGAGCGAGAGAGCGCAAGAGTGAGAGAGCGCAAGAGCGAGAGAGCGCGAGAGCGAGAGCGCGTGAGAGCGAGAGAGAGCACAAGAGTGAGAGAGAGGGCAAGAGCGAGAGAGAGCGCAAGAGCGAGAGAGAGCGCAAGAGCGAGAGAGAGAGACCGAGAAAGAGAGCACGCAAGAGCGAGAGAGAGAGCGCGTGAGAGCGAGAGAGAGCGCGAGAGCGAGAGAGAGAGCGCGAGAACGAGAGAGAGAGCGCGCGACAGTGAGAGAGTGTGAGAGCGAGTGAGAGAGTGCGAGAGTGAGAGAGAGAGCACGAGAACGAGAGAGAGAGCGCGAGAACGAGAGAGAGCGCGAGAACGAGAGAGAGCGCGAGAACGAGAGAGAGCGCGAGAACGAGAGAGAGCGCGAGAACGAGAGAGAGCGCGAGAACGAGAGAGAGCGCGAGAACGAGAGAGAGCGCAAGAACGAGAGAGAGCGCAAGAACGAGAGAGAGCGCAAGAACGAGAGAGAGCGCAAGAACGAGAGAGAGCGCAAGAACAAGAGAGAGCACGAGAACAAGAGAGAGCACGAGAATAAGAGAGAGCGCAAGAACGAGTGAGAGCACGAGAGCGAGAGAAAGAGAGAGCCAGAGCCAGAGAGAGCGCGTGAGAGAGAGAGCGCGCAAGAGCGAGAGAGAGAGAGAGACCGAGCGCGCGAGAGCGCGCGCGAGAGAGAGAGGGAGCGCAAGAGCGAGAGAGAGAGGGAGCGCAAGAGCAAGAGAGAGAGCACGCAAGACAGAAAGCATGCAAGAGCGATAGAGCGAGAATGAGAGATAGAGCGAGAGAGCGCGCAAGAGCGAGAGTGAGAGAGAGCGCGAGAGAGTGGGCAAGAGCGAGAGAGAGAGCGCGCAAGAGCGAGCGTGAGAGAGAGAGCGAGAGAGCGCGCAAGAGCGAGAGAGAGTAAGACAGAGAGCGGGCAAGAGCGAGAGAGAGAGCGCGCAAGAGCGAGAGAGAGAGCAAGCGCGCAAGAGCGAGAGAGAGAGCGAGAGAGCGAGCGGGAGAGAGAGAGAGCGTGAGAGCGAGGGTGAGAGAGAGAGTGAGAGAGAGCACGTGAGAGCGAGAGAGAGAGCGCGCGAGAGCGAGAGAGAGAGCATACGAGAGCGAGAGAGAGCGCGCGAGAGCGAGAGAGAGAGAGCATGAGAGCGAGGGTGAGAGAGAGAGAGTGAGAGAGAGAGCGCGCGAGAGCGAGAGAGAGAGCATATGAGAGCGAGAGAGAGCGCGCGAGAGCGAGAGAGAGAGAGCGTGAGAGCGAGGGTGAGAGAGAGAGAGTGAGAGAGAGAGCGCGTGAGAGCGAGAGAGAGCGCGTGAGAGCGAGAGAGAGAGAGCGCGCGAGAGCGAGAGAGAGAGCGCGCGAGAGCGAGAGAGAGCATACAAGAGCGAGAGCGAGAGAGAGAGCGAGAGAGAGAGCATACGAGAGCGAGAGAGAGAGTGCGCGAGAGCGAGCGAGAGAGAGAGAGCATACGAGAGCGAGAGAGAGCGCGCGAGAGCGAGAGAGAGGGAGAAAGAGAGCGCGCGAGAGTGAGGGAGAGAGCGAGAGAGCGCGCAAGAGTGAGAGAGCGAGATCGCGCAAGAGCGAGAGAGAGAGCGTGCGAGAGCGAGAGAGAGAGCGAGCGAGAGCGAGAGAGAGAGAGTGAGAGAGAGAGCGCGTGAGAGCGAGAGAGAGGGAGAGCGAGAGAGAGAGAGAGCGTGCAAGAGCGAGAGAGAGTGAGTGAGAGAGGGCAAGAGAGAGCGCGAGCGTGAGAGAGAGAGGGAGAGCGCGTGAGAGCGAGAGAGAGAGTGCGAAAGCGAGAGAGAGAGCGCGAGAACGAGAGAGCGCGAGAACGAGAGAGAGCGCGAGAACGAGAGCGCGAGAACGAGAGAGGGAGAGCAAGAGAGAGTGCACGCGAGAGCGAGAGAGAGAGAGCGAGCGAGAGAGAGCAAGAGAGAGCGCGAGAGTGAGAGAGAGAGAGAGAGCACGTGAGAGCGAGAGAGAGTGTGAGAGCGAGAGAGAGTGCGAGAGTGAGAGAGAGAGCACGAAAACGAGAGAGAGAGAGCGCGAGAACAAGAGAGAGAGCGCAAGAACGAGAGAGAGCGCGCGAGAGGGAGAGAGCGAGAGAGAGAGCGCGCGAGAGAGAGAGCAAGAGAGAGTGCGCGCGAGGGCGAGAGAGAGAGCGCACGAGTGAGAGAGAGAGCAAGATAGAGAGCGCGCGAGAGAGAGAGTGCGCAAGAGCGAGAGAAAGAGAGCAAGAGAGAGAGCGCGCAAGAGCGAGAGAGAGCGAGCGAGAGAGAGCAAGAGAGAGCGCGAGAGTGAGAGAAAGAGAGAGAGCAAGAGAGAGATTGCGCAAGAGCGAGAGAAAGAGTGAGAGCGAGAGAGAGAGCGCGCAAGAGTGAGAGAGAGCGAGTGAGAGAGAGCAAGAGAGAGCGCGAGAGAGAGCGCGTGAGAGTGAGAGCGCGAGCGCGAGAATGGGGGAGAGAGCCCGCGACAGCGAGAGAGTGTGAGAGCGAGAGAGAGAGTGCAAGAGTGAGAGAGCGCGAGAACGAGAGAGCGCGAGAAAGAGAGAGAGAGAGCACAAGAGCGAGAGAGAGAGCGAGAGCGAGAGAAAGAGAGCGCGAGAGCCAGAGAGAGAGCGAGAGAGAGCGAGCGAGAGAGAGCGCGCGAGAGAGAGAGCGCATGAGAGAGAGCGCATGAGAGAGAGCGCATGAGAGAGAGCGCATGAGAGAGAGGGAGCACAAGAGCGAGAGAGAGAGCGAGAGAGCGCGCAAGAGCGAGAGAGACCGAGAGAGAGAGCGTGCGAGAGCGAGAGAGCGCGACAGCGAGAGAGAGCGCGCGAGAGTGAGAGAGCGCGCGAGAGAGAGAGAGCGCGCGAGAGTGAGAGAGCGCGCGAGAGTGAGAGAGCGCGCGAGAGTGAGAGAGCGCGCGAGAGTGAGAGAGCGCGCGAGAGTGAGAGAGCGCGCGAGAGTGAGGGAGAGAGCGAGAGTGAGGGAGAGAGCGAGAGTGAGGGAGAGAGCGAGAAAGAGGGTGAGAGAGAGAGAGAGAGCGAGAGAGAGAGAGAAAGAGAGCGAGGGAGAGAGAGTGCGAGAGAGAGAGCGCGAGAGAGAGAGCGCGAGAGAGAGAGCGCGAGAGAGAGAGCGCGAGAGAGAGAGCGCGAGAGAGAGAGCGCGAGAGAGAGAGCGCGAGAGAGAGAGCGCGAGAGAGAGAGCGCGAGAGAGAGAGCGCGAGAGAGAGAGCGCGAGAGAGAGAGCGCGAGAGAGAGAGCGCGAGAGAGAGAGAGCGCGAGAGAGAGAGAGCACGAGAGAGAGAGAGCACGAGAGAGAGCGCGAGAGAGAGAGAGCGCGAGAGAGAGAGCGCGAGAGAGAGAGCGCGAGAGAGAGTGCGCGAGAGAGAGAGCGCGAGAGAGAGAGCGCGAGAGAGAGAGCGCGAGAGAGAGAGCGCGAGAGAGAGAGCGCGAGAGAGAGAGCGCGAGAGAGAGAGCGCGAGAGAGAGAGCGCGAGAGAGAGAGCGCGAGAGAGAGAGCGCGAGAGAGAGAGCGCGAGAGAGAGAGCGCGAGAGAGGGAGCGCGAGAGAGGGAGCGCGAGAGAGGGAGCGCGAGAGAGCCCGAGAGAGAGATAGAGAGCACGAGAGAAGAGTGCGAGAGAGTGCAAGAGAGAGTGCAAGAGAGAGAGAGAGCGCGAGAGAGAGAGAGCGCGAGAGAGAGAGAGCGCGAGAGAGAGAGAGCGCGAGAGAGAGAGAGCGCGAGAGAGAGAGAGCGCGAGAGAGAGAGAGCGCGAGAGAGAGCGAGAGAGAGAGAGAGCGCGAGAGAGAGAGAGCGCTAGAGAGAGAGAGCGCGAGAGAGAGAGAGCGCGAGAGAGAGAGAGCGCGAGAGAGAGAGAGCGCGAGAGAGAGAGCGCGAGAGAGAGCGCGAGAGAGAGAGAGCGCGAGAGAGAGCGCGTGAGAGAGAGAGCACGAGAGAGAGAGAGCGCGAGAGAGAGAGAGCGCGAGAGAGAGAGAGCGCGAGAGAGAGAGAGCGCGAGAGAGAGCGCGAGAGAGAGAGAGCGCGAGAGAGAGAGAGCGCGAGAGAGAGAGAGCACGAGAGAGAGAGAGCGCGAGAGAGAGAGAGCGCAAGAGAGAGAGAGCGCAAGAGAGAGAGAGCGCAAGAGAGAGAGAGCGCGAGAGAGAGAGAGCGCGAAAGAGAGAGAGCGCGAGAGAGAGAGAGCGCGAGAGAGAGAGAGCGCGAGAGAGAGAGAGCGCGAGAGAGAGAGAGCGCGAGAGAGAGAGAGCGCGAGAGAGAGAGAGCGCGAGAGAGAGAGAACGCACGAGAGTGAGGGAGAGTGCGAGAGCAAGAGAGAGAGTGCGAGAGAGAGAGAGACTGTGCAGGAGAGTGAGAGCGCGAGAGAGAGAGCTCGAGAGAGGAGAGAGCGTGAGAGAGAGGGAGCGCGAGAGAGAGAGTGCGAGAGAGAGAGAGACTGTGCAAGAGAGAGAGAGAGAGAGCGCGAGAGAGGAGAGAGCGTGAGAGAGAGGGAGCGCGAGAGAGAGCGTGAGAGAGGGCGCGAGAGAGAGTGTGAGAGAGAGAGAGCATGAGAGAGAGAGAGCATGAGAGAGAGGAAGAGAGAGAGAGTGAGACAGAGAGAGAGCGAGAGAGAGAGAGAGCGAGAGAGAGAGCGAGCGAGAGAGAGAGAGAGCGAGAGAGAGAGAGAGCGAGAGAGAGAGAGAGAGCGAGAGGAAGAGAGAGAGCGAGAGGAAGAGAGAGAGCGAGAGGGAGAGAGAGCGAGAGGGAGAGAGAGAGTGAGAGGGAGAGAGAGCGCGAGAGAGAGCGCGAGAGAGAGCGCGACAGAGAGAGCGCGACAGAGAGAGCGCGACAGAGAGAGCGCGACAGAGAGAGAGCGCGACAGAGAGAGAGCGCGACAGAGAGAGAGCGCGACAGAGAGAGAGCGCGAGAGAGAGAGAGCGCGAGAGAGAGAGAGTGCGAGAGAGAGAGTGCAAGAGAGAGAGTGCAAGAGAGAGAGCGCGAGAGAGAGAGCGCGAGAGAGCGCGCGAGAGAGCGCGCGAGAGAGACAGCGCGAGAGAGAGAGCGCGAGAGAGAGAGAGCGCGAGAGAGAGGGAGAGAGTGCGAGAGAGAGAGCGAGAGAGAGGGCGCAAGAGAGAGAGCACGAGAGAGAGGGCGAGAGTGCGAGAGAGGGAGTGCGAGAGAGAGAGAGCGCGAGAGAGAGGGAGAGAGTGCGAGAGAGCGAGTGCGAGAGAGAGCGCGAGAGAGAGGGAGAGAGTGCGAGAGAGCGAGTGCGAGAGAGAGAGCGCGAGAGAGGGAGAGAGCGTGAGAGAGAGAGAGAGCGTGAGAGAGAGGAAGGGAGAGAGCGCGAGAGAGAGAGCGCGAGAGAGACAGAGAGAAATGTGCAAGATCAATTTCTGCTGGTTGAATACTGAGAGGGATCGGGCTCGCGCGATGGGTGGGGTCAGCGCTTTAGCTGCAGCATGAACTGGACAAGGTTCCCATCACACACCTCTCCCAGTTTCCCTCCTCCCCGCGTTTCCCTGTTATTTCCATCTCTTTGCCAGGCCATAAAGAGTGTGTTCCTCAAACTACTCTCAGCTTTCCCGATGAATGGCAGGTTTTGATTGGTCATGCTGATGGGTCACCAGTTCAGAGGTTCTGGAGAGTTTTAAAGAGTGAAATTCTTTCAGATTTTACTCAGAGTAAATCAACTTCAGATGTGGACTATGTCAGAACATCCAGGAGGCAGATTGTGGGCAAGTGTATATTCCCAGGAGGTATCAGCGAGGATAAATGGTACCAATAAATGTGGTGAAAGGATTGGAAACGAGAGATTGAAAATAATTGGCAAAAGAAGCAAAGGTGACATGAGGAAAATGTTTTGCAGGCAGCGAGTGGTTGGGATCTGGAATGTATCTCCTGAGCGTGTGCTGGAGGCTGCTTCAATCCAGACTTTCGAGATGGAAGGAGACTCTTACCTGAACAGGACCCATGTGCAGTGGTTACGGGGAGAAGGTGGGGAAATGGCACTGGGATGAACTGCTCATTTGGACAGCCAGTACAGACACGATGGGCTGAATGGCCTCTTTCAGCGCTGTCACAGTTCACTGAACTCCAGTTGAGATTATCAACATTTGAAGTTATCACTTTTAAACAACAGGTCAATGTGCGAGTTGTGTTTTCAAAACGTTCGCTGAAACATTTTGGTTTCCTTGAGTGTGTCCAAAGTTTGAAAATTTTGAAATATAATAAGAAAAGTACAAACAAGAATAGAAACTTCTGACAAAAGGTTTTACATAGAAACTAAGCAGGAGGAGGCCATTCAGCCCTTCGAGCCTGTTCCACCATTCATTTTGATCATTATTCAATATCCTGATCCCCCCTTTCCCACCAAGAGTTATATCTAATTTATTTTTGAAATCACACCGGGCACAATTTTAAAGCCTCGCTCGAGCGAGACTGGAAAATCCCACCTGAGGATAACAGACATTTCCTTTGCCCGCTCCTTGCCCGCTCTGACTCCGTGGCGGGCAGGGCGGTAGAATTCTAGTGACAATGTTTTGCCCGCAACTACATTCTGTGGGAGTGAATTCCACACATTCACCACCCTCTGGGTGAAGAAATTTCTCCTCACCTCAGTCCTAAAAGGTTTATCCTCAAACTATGACCCCTAGTTCTGGACTCCCCCCACCATCGGGAACATTCTTTCTGAATCCACCCTGTCTAATCCTGTTAGAATTTTATAAGTTTCTATGAGATCCCCTCACTCTTCTAAACTCCAGTGAATATAATCCAAACCGACTTTGTCTCTCCTCATATGACAGACCTGCCATCCCAGGAATCAGTTTGGTAAACCATCGCTGTACTCCCTCTATAGCAAGGACTTCCTTCCTCAGATAAGGACACCAAAACTGCACACAATACTCCAGGTGTGGCCTCACCAACTATACAATTGCAGCAAAACATCCCTATCCCTATACTCAAATCCTCTCGCTACGAAGGCCACCATTTACCTTCTTTACCGCCTGCTGTACCTGCACGCTTACTTTCAGAGAATTTAGTAATGACCTCTTCCACTGAAGCTGGACACATCTTGCATCTAAACTCGAGTTTTTACAGTTCTTTCCCCATCGCCTTTGAGCAGCGCGATGAACTTTCAACATCTGCCCATGTTTCAAAAATTTTTTTTATCATTCCCGGGGACAGCAGGACATTTCAGGAAAGCATGTGAGCCATGAAGCCTGGTGCTGACACGCAAAAATATTACAGAAGCTCTGGGCTGGACTTGCACACTGCATCTAGCAGATGTGCGCGGCCAGATGTCTGCTGGTGGCGTAAACAACAAGGGGTGTTCTGCAATGGGAGGCGCAGGTATGACAACTTCAACAAGAAATAATTCCACATTCACTCTCTACCCAAAACGAAAAGCAGCATCAGAAATCAAAATGTAAATTGTAACGATGCGTCAAGCCTCCAGACATAAGGCAATGAGTTATTACTTCTTATGTGGCGGGCAATAACTAGGATTGAATTCTCAAAGATGTATTTCACAGCTCCTAGGTAACACAAGGTAACTATGGTAACCATGTTCTATAAATGCAGCATTCTGGGGTGAAGTTAAGCTGATGGCTCTCACCATGTAAGAGGCAGCTTAGAAAGATAAATGTTCACATTTTAACATTCGCAGGATTCTGCCTTACGCTAAAACAGCAGCCCTCTGCAGACTTTTAAGATAACTAAGAAGGTACAAAATAGGATTACTCCTTAAAATTAAAAAGAAATTGCATGCAATAAAATCTTTGTGTCTCCCTTAGACTAGCTTTCACGGAGTGGGAAAAGCTTGTGGCAGTGGAAGTACAAATGGGGAGAGGCTTAAAACAGTTTCACACGACTGTACAAGAGTCGGAATTCCACCCAGAAACTGAGTTTCCCAATTGTTACCTGAAGGAACCCATTGCCTCGTTCATTGGTGGATGCTGGGCACCGTGTGTGACAGCACAGAGGCAGTGCCGCAGGGTCAAGAGAGGTGCGGCTGCACTGACCAATCCACCCAGACCCACACACACAGTCACCAGTACATTCCTGAGGGAGTGCTGCACTGGTGGAGGTGCTGCCTTAAGAGTCATAGAGAGCTACAGCAAAAGGCTCTTTGGCCCATCAAGTCTGAGCTGGTCAAAGACAAACCACCCACCCATTCTCAGAATTCATACAGTCCCTACTGTGCAGGAGGAGGCCATTCGGCCCATTGAGTCTCCAACAGAGCATCCCACCCAGGTTCTATCCCCGTAACCCCACATATTTACTCTGCTAATCCCCCTAACTTCGACATCTTTGGACACCAGGGGGCAATTTAGCATGGCCAATCAACCTAACCTGCATATCTTTGGAGTGTGGGAGTAAACCAGAACACCCGGAGGAAACCCACGCAGATACGGGGAGAACGTGCAGACTCCATACAAACAGTGACCCAGGCCGGGAATCGAACTCGGGTCCCTGGCGCTATGAGGCAGCAGTGCTGACCACTGTGCCACCTTCTAACCCCATTTTCCAGCACTTGGCCCATAGCCGTGTATGCCATGGCAATGTAAGTGCACATCTTCTCAAATTTATGAGGGTCTCTGCCTTCACCACCCTTTCAGGCAGAGAGTTCCAGACCCCCAGCAGCCTCTGGGTTAAAAGGTTTTTCCTCACATCCCCACTAAACCTCCTGCCCCTTAATCATAAATCTATGTCTCCTGGTCAATGATCCCTCCATCAAGGGCAAAAGAAGAGCTCTCCTGAGTGTCCTGGCAAATATCTATCCCTTAATGAACACAGTGCTGATTGTGGGATCTTGCTGTGTGAAAATTAGCTGCAATGGTGGCTGTAAAAGGCACTATATAGATGCAAGTTTGAGTCTTCTTTGACAACAGGTGGTGGAGTGTAAATTGGCAAGAGAAGGGCAGCACGGTGGCACAGTGGTTAACACTGCTGCCTCAGAGCGCCAGAGACCTGGGTTCGATTCCTGGTTTGGGTCACTGTCTGCATTCTACCTCTCCTCTGTCCCATCTCCCCCCCCGCCACCCCACCACCACCTCAACATCTTCATCTGTCATCTGGACTCGAAACGTCAGCTCTTTTCTCTCCTTACAGACTGTCAGACCTGCTGAGATTTTCCAGCATTTTCCCTTTTGGTTTCAGATTCCGCAGTAATTTGCTTTTATCAACCAGTAAAATGGGTCATTGGGGTTTAGAAACGTGGTGTTCTGCCCACCACAAACATAGATCTGAAAGTGTGCCTGGAAGCTGAAGCTTGCCTGTACTCGGGGATACAGGGGAAGGGAATCTCAGAAGGCCACACTAAAACCCAGCGAGGTGAGCCATCATTAAAGCCATCTCTGAATGGCAGCAACCTTTAGAAATAATTCCAAGGAAAGATCTTTAAAGGTGGAGATTGGAAACTCGAGGGAGAAAGGCACAGTTTCAGGGAGGCTGGTTGGCTCAGTGTGTCAAACGTCTGGATGGGTTGTTGCAAAATCCATGGAATCTGCTTTGGTTTCATTTGTCATTTAGTGTGTGGTGTGGTGAGTTCAGTCAGAGTTTGCCTGTTAATCCACATGTACCTCATACTCTGAACGTTAGAGTACAAGATAGATATTGTAAATTGTTTAATCTTTCTGAGCTTGTACAGTAAAGTTTATTTTTGTTTGTTCAAAACCCCTGGAATCGTGTGCCTTTATTCACTGGGGCGACACGGTGACACAGTGGTTAGCACTGCTGCCTCACAGCTCCAGGGACCCGGGTTCGATTCCCGGCATGGGTCACTGTCTGTGTGGAGTTTGCACTTTCTCCCCGTGTCTGCGTGGGTTTCCTCCGGGTGCTCCGGTTTCCTCCCACACTCCAAAGATGTGCGCGTTAGGTGGATGGGCCATGCTAAACTGCCTCTTACTGTCCCGGGATGTGTAGGTTAGAGGGATCAGTGGGGTAAATGTGTGGGGTTGTAGGGATAGAGCCTGGGGTGGGATTGTGGTTGGCGCAGACTCGATGGGCTGAATGGCCTCCTTCTGCACCGTAGGGATTCTATGGTTTTCTGTGGTTCTTTGCAACAAAATGTTATTGATCCTGAAACAGATCCCCCCTCCCCTCCCCCCGGCCCCCCCATCAGTCCCGGGGTCCGGCCAAGGATTGCAATACTGTTGCAAACTTAAGACATGTAGCACTCAATTTTATGCACGGCAGGCTCCCACAAACAGCAACGTGATAATGACCGGATAATCTGTCTTACTGGCATCAGTTGAGGGAGGAATGTTGGCCAGGACTCCCCTGCTCTCCTTTGGGATGTTATCATGGAATCTTTTACATCCACCGGAGCAGGGAGGCCAGGGCCTCAGTTTTAATGTTTGAGGTGACTGATCATCAGGAATATCACCTTCGGGGCGGCAAGGTGGCACAGCGGTTAGCACTGCTGCCTCACAGGGACGTTCTCCCCGTGTCCACATTCTCCTCACAGTCCAAAGATGTGCGGGTTAGGTGGACTGGCCACGCTAAATTGCCCCTTAGTGTCAGGGGGACTAGCTAGGTTAAATGCATGGAGTTATGGGGATAGGACCTGGGTGGGATTGCGGTTGGTGCAGACTCGATGGGCCAAATGGCCTCCTTCTGCACTGTTGGATTCTATGATTCTACCTTGCTCATAGAACCCCTACAGTGCAAAAGGAGGCCTTTTGACCCATCAAGCTTGCGCCCAGGCCCCTGACACCTGGGGGCTAACCTGCACATCATTGGATTTTGGGAGGAAACCGGAGCACCTGGAGAAAACCCATGCAGACACGGGGAGAACGTGCAGACTCTGCACAATCACCCAAGTCCCTGGGTCCCTGGTGCTGAAAGGCAGCAGTGCTGACCACTGTGCCACCCCCATCATGGAATGAAAAGCAGGATTTTTGCAACAACAAGGAACCCTGGAGGGCTATGTTAGGAGAAACGGAATTCCTTCTCAGCCTCCATGAAATATCTGCAAAGGTAATTAACAATGGATCACTGACTGCTGATCCTCTGGCAACTCCTGGCTCCACAATACCCTGCTACAGCCCAGGCAACTCGCCCAGATGCAGAGGTTTAATCAAGACAATAACATCAATTCTGATTATTGGTCATTAGAATATGAATGCAGGACTGAATAAAGAAATACAGCTTGCTATTCATTTCAGAATACAAAATGGGGGGAATGGAGAGGTCATTGCTGATTTCGCCAAGGGCTTCAAACTGCTGGCGCACAAATAATAACACTTTAAAGAACAATGGAAATACTGAGTAAACATGTCCCAAACTCTCAGCAAGCGCAGCTGAATTGCATCTCAACACTGAAAAAAAAAGTGGAACAGCAACATCAGCTCGGTTGACGTTTCCAACTCCTTTAACACCAGGCAGGTCAGATCATGAGAGAATAAACTCAACTGAGCTTGAAGGTCTCCAGAACACAAGTGCCAGGCAGAAACTTAGCTTGGACTGAGACTGACAACACATCAAAATGTACCAAATAAAAAGAGAGACTTGCATTTACATAGCACCTTTTCTGACCTTGAAACACCCCAGAGTGCCTTACAGCCAATCAAGTGTGTCCCAAAGTGTTTTGCAGCCAGTTAGTACCTTGAGGCCACTGTTGCAGTATGGGAAACAGGGGAACCAATTTACACACAGCAAGCTCCCTCAAACAGCAATGTGATAATGACAGATAATGCTTTTTGTGATGTTGATTGAAGGGTAGATTTTGGACAAATCACTGAATTTAACTCTGGATAAAAGCAAATTATTGCGGATGCTGGAATCTGAAAGCCAAAGAGAAAACGTTGGAAAATCTCAGCAGGTCTGGAAGGGTCATCTGGACTCGAAACGCCAGCTCTTTTCTCTCCTTACAGATGCTGCCAGACCTGCTGAGATTTTCCAGCATTTTCTCTTTTGGTTACTAAATTTAACTCCCAGCTCTCCTTCAAAATAGTCCATAGGATCTTTCACATACACTGGAACAGGCTGATGGTGTGGTATGAGGGGTTGAAACGGTTAATGCACGGGACTGTGTAAATACCACCTCCCATAATAATGATGTTGCAAGAGAACACATGATGCGGAGTCAAGGAGGGAGAATCATAGAGTCATAGAGGTTTACAGCATGGAAACAGGCCCTTCGGCCCAACTTGTCCATGCCGCCCTTTTTTTTAAAAACCCCTAAGATAATCCCAATTGCCCGCATTTGGCCCATATCCCTCTATACCCATCGTACCCATGTAACTATCTAAATGCTTTTTAAAAGATAAAATTGTCCCCGCCTCCACTACTACCTCTGGCAGCTTGTTCCAGACACTCACCACCCTCTGTGTGAAAAAATTGCCCCTCTGGACACTTTTGTATCTCTCCCCTCTCACCTTAAACCTATGCCCTCTAGTTTTAGACTCCCCTACCTTTGGGAAAAGATATTGACTATCTACCTTGTCTGTGCCCCTCATTATTTTATAGACCTCTATAAGGTCACCTCTCAGCCTCCTACGCTCCAGAGAAAAAAGTCCCAGTCTATCCAGCCTCTCCTTATAACTCAAACCATCAAGTCCTGGTAGCATCCTAGTAAATCTTTTCTGCACTCTTTCTAGTTTAATAATATCCTTTCTATAATAGGGTGACCAGAATTGCACACAGTATTCCAAGTGTGGCCTTACCAATGCCTTGTACAACTTTAACAAGACGTCCCAACTCCTGTATTCAATGTTCTGACCGATGAAACCAAGCATGCCGAATGCCTTCTTCACCACTCTGTCCACCTGTGACTCCACTTTCAAGGAGCTTTGAACATAGCTATGAACATAGAATGTTCATGACTCCAACAATTTTTTAAAAATTCATTCATAGGTCATGGGTCGCTGGCTGACCAGCATTTATTGCCCATCCCTAGTTGCCCTTGGAGGGCAGTTGAGAGTCATCCACATTGCTGTGGCTCTGGAGTCACATGTAGGCCAGACCAGGCAAAGACAGCAGATTTCCTTCCCTGAAGGACATGAGTGAACCAGATGGGTTTTTCTGACAATTGACAATGGTTTCATGGTCATCAGTAGATTCTTAATTCCAGATATCTTTTATTGAATTCAAATTCCACCAGCTGCCATGGCGAGGTTCGAACCCAGCTCCCTAGAACATTAGCTGAGTTTCCGAATTAATAGTTCAGTGATAATACCACTAGGCCATCGCCTCCCTCGTAGAATCCCAAGAGTGCAGAAGGAGGCCATTCGGCCAACTGAGTCTGCACTGACTCTCCGAAAGAGCAGCTTACACAGCCACCACCCCCCTCCCGCTGTCCCGACCCCTCCTCCCATTACATCCCCATAAAACCCCTGGCATTTCTCATGGCCAATCCACCTGACCTATACATCTTGGGACACGAAGGGACAATTTAGCTTGGCTAATCTACCCCTTCACACTTTTGGACTGTGGGAGGAAACCCACGCAGACATGGGGAGAATGCGCAAACTCCACGCAGACAGTGACCCAAGCCAGGAATCGAACCCGGGTCCCTGGCGCTGTGAGGCAGCTTTGCAAACCACTGTGCCACCGTGCCGCAGTGTAACACCCAGTCCAGTTACTGTTCGGACATACCAACTTCTTAGTCATCATTTTGAAGCCAGGCTACCCAATGTGTAACAGATGGGGCTCGGTTTAATGTCTCATCCAGAAGGTGGCACCTCTGACAGTGCAGCCCTTCCTCAGCACTGCGCCGGAGAGTCAGCCTTGATTTTTGTGTTCAGTCCCCCCGGAGCGGGATTTAAACGGGAACCTTGTGATCGAGGGCCGAAGCAGCCACCAATTGAACCACAGCCGACACACTAACACATTTCCCACACTTAACAAAACGGGAAAAATACCGTCAGGAGAATATTGACTCCCAAGTAAAAAGCAGCAGCTGAGGCGACACCAAAGATTACCCCAAAGAAAACAAATTACTGGAAGAAATTCAATCTCGAAAATCAATCCCTCGTTATAGAATTGAGGCAAATCTCTTATATCTTGCTTCTGCAAGAGATCAGATTGTTTTTCTGATTCACATGGCCGTACAGATTTCCAGTTTTATAAAGGCCGGTTTTCCATCCAAAACTGCAGAAAGAATGCAAGGAACAGGGCCTGGAGAAGGCCATTCAGCCCTTTGAGGCTGTCCCACCATTCAGTGGAATCCTGGGTGACCTTCAGCCTCAACTCCACCTTTCTGTACCATCTCAACATCCCTCGACCCATAGATTTATTGAGCTCTGTATTAAATATACTCAATTAGTGAGCTCCAAAGCTCTCTGGAGTTGAGGATCACAATGATACACCATGTCTAGAGAGAAGAAACATCTCCCCCATCTCAGCTCAAAATGGCCGGGTCTTAACCGTGAGGCTGTGACCTTTAATTCCAGTTTCTACATTCATGGGAAATAATTTCTCAACTCATAAAATTCTAATGTTTCATTGAGATCACCTCTCATTCTTTTTAACATCTCCAGCGCCGCAACCCAGTCGACTCAATCTCTGCCCATCAGACAATCCTTTCAAACTAAAATAAGAGAGGCCTGAATTCATTCTGGGACTAAAGTCCAGAGTGACATGACTGTGTTCAGGGTGTTCATGACTTGGTTGGAATTCTACCCCCAGGCAAAGTCTGGCTATACAGAGAGACCCCAATCTCTGGTTGACAAAGTGAGGCTGGACCTGTACACTCTCGTGTCACCCCACTCGTAAGATAGGGCCCTGTCCTTTCCAAGACAGAAGGAGCATGTCCATGCATTGCACCTTAACCAACGAAACAAAAGCTTGGGGGGACAGCCATTCCTTGGTTCATTCCTCATGGCAATGCCTTGACTTGAATTTGAACTAAAGTTGGCAGTTTACTTTCCTCTATTGCATTCTCCATGGCAACGTCTATTAATCAGGGTCCACTTGCTAACCAGTTACTGCTCTCTTCTCATGCAGTATATATTATTGGTTTACCCTTGCCAACCGTCCTGATGAATGAAAGATGAAAAACTTTGACAGCATGTCTCTTTTCTCTGCAATACTCAAGATTTGTACAACCAAATGATGACACTATCACATTATCTGTGGGATCTTGCTGTGCACAAAAATTATCCGATAATGTCTACACTTCAAAAGTACTCTGTTGGCTGTAAAGAGCCTCAACATCTCAAAATCATGACAGGTGCTACACAAATGCAAATTTCCTTTCAAATGTCTGTGACCTCCCCCTCCCCCCCCCCCCCCCCCCCCCCACTAGTTGCAACTTCCTCCAGACCTATAACCCTCCGAGATCGCCATGCATTTCCGATTTTAATTGGTCCACCGCTGGCAGCTGTACCTTCAGCTGCCAAAGGCGCTAATCTCCGGAAGTCCCTCCCTAAACCTGCCCATCGCCTTTCAACATAACTCCCAGTTCAGAACCAGACATGCAATGCAGCATAGACTTGTTCACCAATGCATGCAACAAGTCTGGCCTTACAATCAGGAGGAAGAAAAGGGAAGTTCTATGCTAGCCTGTTCCAGGAAAGCTTCATCTCAAGCCCAAAGTTCCAGTCCATGACCAGAACCGGCCAGCAATAGAAAGGTTGACTGAACTCAACAGTTCTCTCTCTCTCCCCTGAGTTGTTTATTTGATGTGGAGATGCCGGCGTTGGACTGGGGTAAACACAGTAAGAAGTTTAACAACACCAGGTTAAAGTCCAACAGGTTTATTTGGTAGCAAAAGCCACACAAGCTTTCGAAGCTCTAAGCCCCTTCTTCAGGTGAGTGGGAATTCTGTTCACAAACAGAGCTTATAAAGACACAGACTCAATTTACATGAATAATTATTCATGTAAATTGAGTCTGTGTCTTTATATGCTCTGTTTGTGAACAGAATTCCCACTCACCTGAAGAAGGGGCTTAGAGCTCCAAAAGCTTGTGTGGCTTTTGCTACCAAATAAACCTGTTGGACTTTAACCTGGTGTTGTTAAACTTCTTACTGTGTGGGAAGAAACCGGAGCACCCGGAGGAAATCCACACAGACACGGGGAGAACGTGCGGACTCAGCACAGACAGTGACCCAAGCTGGGAATCGAACCCGGGTCCCTGGCACTGTGAGGCAGCAGTGCTAACCACTGATTGCTAATACCAGACTGAGATGGTCACTCGAGCTGGCATGCCAAGTACCCACACCATACCGAGGCAGTCACCACAGAGTTGGGCTGGTCATGTAGCCAGAATAACTGACACCAACTCAAACTTGTATTGAGACTATCCTCTCCCACTGATCAAAGAAAACTCTACAAGGGCACTCTGAAGGCTTTGCTTTGGAGTTTTGGCAGCCTTGCTTCCTGCCATTGCCCCTAATGCTAATCTTGAGGTGATGTCCCCTTGTTCTGGATTTCCCCAAACTGAAGAAATAATTTCTCTCCATCGATCCCATGAACTCTTTCAACAATTTTAAACCTCTGGATTAAATCATCACTTAATCTTCTATACTCGAGACAGTATCTTGTCCATAGAACCATAGAACCCCGACAGTGAAGAAGGAGGCCATTCGGCCTATCAAGTCTGTACCAACTCTCTGCAGCCTCCCATCCATTGACTCTGTCTACACTTCCCGCTGCCTCAGAGAAGCAGCCAGCATAATTAAGGACCCCACACACCCCGGACAGTCTCCCTTTCACTTTCTTCCATCGGGAAAAAGGTACAAAGGTCGGAGATCACGTACCAACCGACTCAAGAACAGCTTCTTCCCTGCTACTGTCAGGCTTTTGAATGGACCTACCTCGCACTAAGCTGAGTTTTCTCTACACCCTAGCTATGACTGTAACACTACATTCTGCACTCTCTCCTTTCCTTCTCTATGAACAGTATGCTTTGTCTGTATAGCGCACAAGAATCAATACTTTTCACTGCATGCTAATACATGTGACAATAATAAATCAAATCAAAATCAAAAGAAAGAGTACCTTAGCCAGGCCCATCCCCCCTGCCCTGTTCCCATAACCCCAAACATTTACCATGGCCAATCCACCTAACCCACACATCTTTGAACCGTGGGAGGAAACCCACGCAGACATGGGGAGAATGTGCAAACTCCACACAGACCGGGAATCGAACCTGGGTCCCTGGTGCTGTGAGGCAGCAGCGCTAACCACTGTGCCACCGTGCTGCCCACCTGTTCTACAACCTGTTCTCAACATTGAACACTTTTTAATTAAAAAGTGGAAAAGCGAGTTGTTAAAAACACATCAGACCGAGTTCATTAAATCCACTGTAGCCCAGCTCCTGCCTGGTGAGACCCAGCTCCTCGAGGTCCATGCACTTGAATCCGAGTGGACACTGATATCCCTCTCCATCTGGTGAGCAGTGGGTGTCGGGAATAGCCAGGTTATTCCAGGTCACGTTCCTGTAGAGCAGAAGGAATATTTCTGTCACCTTTATAACAGCATCACTTGAACAATCACAGCAATAAGGGTGGGAGCTGTAATACCTGTGCCAATCATTTCACCAATTTCCAATACAGTGAGTCGAAGGCACAGAAACAGGCCATTCAGCCCATCTTATCGGAATGGGTGTTTCTGCTCCATAAGAGTCTCTACCCACCCCTCTCATCATCTCACCCTATCAGCATCTCCTTCTACTGCGTTCTCCCTCGTGTGGTTATCCAGCTTCTGTGTAGAGTTTGCACATACTCCCCCAGTGACTGCGTGGGTTTCCTCTGGATGTTCCGGTTTCCATAGAATGCCTATAGTGCAGAAGGAGGCCATTTGGCTCATCAAGTCTGCACCGTCCACAATCCACCCAGGCCCTCTCCCACTAACCCCACATATTTACCCTGCTAACCCCCTTGACACTAAGGGGCAATTTTACCATGGCCAATCAACCTAACCTGCAAATGTTTGGACTGTGGGACGAAACCAGAGCACCTGAAGGAAACCCATGCAGACACGGGGAGAATGTGCAAATGCAACACAGTCACCCGAGGCCAGAATTGAACCCGGGTCCCTGGCTCTGTGAGGCAGCAGGGCTAACCACTGTGCCACTGCCCCCCCCACAGTCTAAAGATGTTCAGGCTAGGTGGATTGGCCATGCTAAATTGCCCATTAGTGTCCAAAGATGTGCAGGTTAGAGGGATTAGGGGGTTACAGGGATTGGGTGGGAGTGTGGGCCTGTTTAAGATTCTGAGTCGGTGCAGACTCGATGGGCCGAATGATCTCCTTCTGCACTGTTGGATTCTATGACAGGAAGCATTTCTTCACACAGAAGGGAGTGGAAATCTGTTTCTCCCCCCTGCCCCCCAGCCCCCATGCACAGAAGTGAGGCTGAAGGTCCATTCAACACCTCAAAGCTCTGAATGGTAGGTTTTTAATTGGATAAGGATATTAAAGATTACTGAAAGAAAAAGCACATGCTGTCAAAACTTTTCAGCCTGCACTCAGCAGGACAGATTTGCAAGAAAACCAAATCTGAAAGAGAATGACAACTACATGAGGAGAGGCCGCAAAATAGTTGGCAAGTGGATTCTGATTGGTAGAGCCAGTGCCATGGAGAATTTGTCAAGGAACAGTTTGCTGCCAAGCTTTTGTTTAAATACAGACCAGGCAGATGAACTCTGATTGGTCAAGTCATTGCCATGGGGAATGAGTCAGGAAATGGCTGTTCCCTAAGATTTTGTTGAGTTGTAAAAGGCGCAATGTGTGGACTTGTTGTGTTTGTAATGGACAGGGTTCCACGTGTGAATATATGTAGCGTGCCACAGTGCGAGCCTGACTGGTAACCTTATATTGGCTGTTAGTGTATTCTCAGTGTGGAGATGCCGGCGTTGGGCTGGGGTAAACACACTAAGGAGTCTCACAACACCAGGTTAAAGTCCAACAGGTTTATTTGGTAGCAAACGCCACTAGCTTTCGGAGAGCTGCCCCTTTGTCAGAGGCAGATTTCCACTCCACCTGACGAAGGAGCAGCGCTCCGAAAGCGAGTGGCGTTTGCTACCAAATAAACCTGTTGGACTTTAACCTGGTGTTGTGAGACTTCTTACTGGGTGTATTCTTAGCTCATTCGTGATTATTAAGCAAGTGTTGCCCAATCGCAGAAACCTAGCAAGCATGGAGTGATTGGGAATGTTTGATGCCTTGTCTGTTGTGAACAGCTGAGGGGACATGTCGTTTGTTATGATCCGTCAGTCATTAGGATGATGTGGAGATGTTGGCGTTGGACTGGGGTGAACACAGTAAGAAGCCTCACAACACCAGGCTAAAGTCCAACAGGTTTATTTGGAATCACGAGCTTTCAGAGCGCTGCTCCTTCATTGGATAATTTTGTGCATAGCAAGCTCCCACAGATAATGTACTCATTTGGTGGTACATACTTTGAGCATTGCTGAGAAAAGAGACGTGCTGTCAAAGTTTTTCATCTTTCATTCATCAGGACAGTTGGCAAAGTAAACCACGTGATGAAGGGGCAGCACTCCGAAAGCTCATGATTCCAAATAAACCTGTTGGACTTTAACCTGGTGTTGAGAGACTTCTTACTGTAGGCATTGGGATGTACGACGTACATACCTGGCATTACACTGGCACTGACATTCATATAGCTTGTTACTCATTTGCGAGATAGACCTCATTTTGGTTTAATGGCAGCATCCTGTTAGTGGCGAATATCACTCGTGTTGCTACTGTATAGGAGCCACATTAAACAACTAGCTTCACCTGTGTTCAACTTTTGGAGATACCTTACTTTCCAGGTAATCCGTGAAGACTGGGCACTTTTCAGGACTGAAAGTGTTGACCTTGGTCCCGTGCTTGAGTTTGTGTGATATATAGTCAGCAATGATCTGATCAGGGTAGCCATTATTCTGGAGGATAGTTTAGATGTTCTCTATTGCAGCATCAGCTCACACAGTGAGCAGACGGCTCGGGTTCTGTCTGTGCGCTTACTGAAAAGGCCAATCTCGTAGCGTGTGGAACTGTAAGAATCCCAATGCTGAGACTGACCAATGCAGCGAGGCTCGCGGTCGACAGGGGTGGAGAACCCACCGGCAGATTTCTCAACCAGCGCACCGAGGAAAGAGAGCTCATTTGTCTGCGCCATTTCAAAAGATGAATCGGAGCAGAGGATGGAGCAGAGTAAGGTGCGTGTGGAAACTCTGAAATGCAGCAAATGGATCATCTACAGAACAGAAATACACCGGAGGTCGGACGCTGGTGGCATTCCATCCAAGGCACGTTTCTCATAGAAACCGACAAAGGTGTTTGTGAGAGCGGAATGTTGAGAGGATCCCATGGCAACACCATCGATTTGGGTGCACATGGTGTTGGTAAAACTGAACTCAAAGTGTGCGAGTTGCTAAGTCCATAATTCCAATGATATAGATTCACACAATGGTGGAGGGTCCAGATCACCATGGTACAGTGAGACAGTACAAATGCCTATGGCTTCCTTGAGCGTTACATTTGACCATTAGGCTAGAATGTCGAACGATCTCCATGGCATCCCCTCTACCAACCAATCAGCACTGTTTTCTCATGCAGTATAAATTGTTGTTCCCTTTGATGTTGGGTTTTCTTGTGAATATATCCTGATGAGTACAAGATGAAAAGCTTCGACAGCATATGTCTTTTTTCATTAATACTCAAGTTCTGCGCTACCATGTAACTGTTTGTATAAAGGATTATGAAAGCAAGAAAGAGCCGATGAAAAAGTGTCCAATTGGATCGTAGAGTAGGTGTGAGAGGCTGAATATCGCCTCCTCCTCATCAGCCTAAAGTAAGTATTCCTCTGAAGATCAGACCAGCACAGTTAATACGATGGATTTACAGCATAACACCAATAGGAAACAGAAATCATTTTAAACTTAATTTTAAAAAACTCACCAGGCCAACAACTTGGAAAGAATAATAAATATTACTGAGTGAGGAAAGCAACATTTGTAAGCTCACTGCTCACCCTGGCTGCGTGTCGTTGGTGACACAATGGTAGGTGAAGGTGCCAAACATCTGAACTCCCAAAATTCCGTACAAGAGCAGGAAGAAGAGCAGGAAAATGGATACACTCCAGATTTGTTCCCCGGATCGTCTGTAGGAAAGCAATGTGATGATGTAAACAGTGTTCATTATTGGTAAACAATTAACAGACAATGATAGGGAACATCACATTGGGGCGGCACAGAGGCGCACTGGTTAGCACTGCTGCCTCACAGCGCCAGGGACCCAGGTTTGATTCCCGCTTGGGTCACTGTCTGTGCAGAGTCTGCACGTTCTCCCAGTGTCTGCTTCCTCCGAGTGCTCCATTTTCCTTCCACAGTCCGAAAGACGTACTGGTTAGGTGCATTGGCCGTGCTAAAATCTCCCTTAGTGTACACGAACAGGCGCCGGAGTGTGGCAACTAGGGGAATTTCATAGTAACTTCATTGCAGTGTTAATGTAAGCCTACTTGTGACATTAATAAATAAACTTTAAACTTTTTTAGTCATCTATTGTGGCTCTGTCGCTCACCCACTGATCAGAAAGCTCGAAGGTCGTGGGTTCAAATCTGACTCCAAAGACTGGAGCACCAAAAATATCCAGACTGATATTTCTAAGTTTATTTATTAGTGCCACATGTCATGAACAGGCTTACATTAACACTGCAATGAAGTTACTGTGAAAATCTCCTAGTCACCACACTCTGGCACCTTTTCGGGTACACTGAGGGAGAATTTATCACGGCCAATGTACCGAACCAGCACGTCTTTTGGACTGTGGGAGGAAACCCGAGCACCCGGAGGAAACCCACGCAGACATGGGGAGAATGTGCAGACTCCATGCAGACAGTGACCCAAGCCAGGATTTGAACCCGTGTCCCTGGTGCTGTGAGGCAGCAGTGCTAACCACTGTGCCACTGTATTGCAGGACTGAGGGAACGCTGCACTCTCAGGGGTGAAATGTTAAAGTTTAAGTTTATATATTAGTGTCACAAGTAGGCTTACATTAACACTGCAATGAAGTTACTGTGACATTCCCCTAGTCGTCACAGTCCGGCACCTGTTGAGGTCAATGCACCTAACCAGCACGTCTTTCAGAATGTGGAAGGAAACTGGAGCACCCGGAGGAAACCTACGCAGACACGGGGAGAACGTGTAAACTCCGCACAGACAGTGACCCAAGCCGAGAATCGAACCCGAGTCCCTGGCGCTGTGAAGCAGCAGTGCCAAGCACTGTGCTACCGTGCCGCCGTGGTGCTAAACCAAGGCCTCATCTTGTCTTTACGGGGATAGGCCTGGGTGGGGATGTTGCTGGTACAGGCTCAATGGGCCAAATGGCCTCCTCCAGCACTGTAGAGATTCCATGATATGATTCTATGGCCTTTTCTCTCAGGTGGATGTACAAGATCCTGTGACACTATTCAAAGAGGAGCCAGAAAACTTTCTTGGTATCCTGACTGACAGTAACATCACTAAAAAAAAACCAGACCATCTGGTCATTATCACATTGTTGTTAGTGGGATCTTGCTGTGCACAAATTGGTTGCCAGGTTTCCTACATTTCAACAGTGAATGCTTTCAAAATATCTTCCACCGGCTGCTAATTGCATTGGGTGGGGAGGTCCTGCGATTGGGAAAGACGCTACAGAAATGGAAGCTCTTCATTCGCTCTTACTTCAGGATGTTTGTGATCCGTGTGCGCGGAAGCTCAAAGCGAAAATAGATTCGGAATGCTCGAATCATGATGAGTGGTCTTGGGATTCGGAGCATACTGAGGGGTGACATCTGGTCAACTATCTGAGCTATTTCAAAAACCTGAAAAATAACAATTCGGAATATGTCATCGAGTTTGACAGTTTAACTCTGCGGAAAGATCAGAAACTGATACCGTGAACTATTCAGCAATACCTGCAACACCAGGGAGACCCAGAGACAAAAGACCATAAATCCATCGAATACGCACCATCGATCCTTCACATAGGAGTTATCACCCTGCAGAACAAGAATTAACCCTCATCAATTAGCAGAACTGGATGAATAAAAAAATGCAGTTAACAATATTCAACCTCCTGAGAGCTTGATTATCTTCCTGAAAAGAAGGATTGGCAAGGATTGAGAGTATTTGTTGGATATTTCATTCAAAGAGCTGGAAGGATGGGCCACTTGCTTCCATTCACATCATTCCATAAACTGTGCATTACCCATTCAAGCGATTTTTCTGAATGCTTGCCCCCAGTTTAAGGCAAATGGATGGAATGGGACCAGAGTAAATGCATAATTTCTTGAAATAATCAGATTTTTTCCACGATAATTAGCTTGGAAAACAAAATGCACGCAGAGGAAAGGTTAGGATAATGTTAAGCATCAAATTAATTTGACATCAAACATATGAAGTACCAGGTTTTCAGGTGAAACTTTAAGAAGTGAACCTGAACTAAAAGAAAGGCAATGCTCAACAACTGAACAACTGTGTACTCTGGGTCACTTAATTAACTCATCTTGCATTCAGAACAGCAGCATTTCCAAACTCAGAACAGACAATCTGGCTTTATTTATTCCAATTGAATATGTAGTTTCTCAAAATGATGGCATTGGACATCGTTGGACTGTCAAAAGCTTGAAA
Organism: Mustelus asterias; assembly: GCF_964213995.1. Classification (NCBI taxonomy): domain Eukaryota; kingdom Metazoa; phylum Chordata; class Chondrichthyes; order Carcharhiniformes; family Triakidae; genus Mustelus; species Mustelus asterias. Next base: position 3,034,568 of record NC_135810.1, on the reverse strand, counting down.
GAGAATCTAGTCCTGTGTATGTTAAATCCATCACCATTGCTTCACAACAGTGCAGAAAGCATCCATCATCATTAAAAACAAAAATCACAAAAAATATATACTAAATTCAACATATTTAATGCACATTTTATTGGAGGCTCTCCTGCAAACCTTGATCCAATGGGAAAACCTATGCTGGGGGAGGCGATGACCCAGTGGTCTTATTGCTAGACTATTAATCCAGGAACTCAGTGAATGTTCTGGGGGCCTAGGTTCGAATCCCGCCATGGCAGATGGTGGAATTTGAATTCAATTAAGAAAAAATCTAGAATTAAGAATCTACTGATGACCATGAAGCCGTTGTCAATTGTCAGAAAACCCATCTGGGTCACTAATGTCCTTTAGGGAAGGAAATCTGCCGTCCTTACCTGGTCTGGCCTACCTGTGACTCCAGAGCCACAGCAATGTGGATGACTCTTGGGCAAGTAGGGATGGGCAATAAATGCTGGCCTGCCAGCGATGCCCATGTCCCAGGAACGAATGAAAAAAAACTGCAGAATGCCAGTTACGCTAATTGGTGATACTGCAATATTACAGGCTGCCACACCTCGCCTGGCACAGGTTCTTACAGTCTGACGTCCAACACATTTCATTGGATTGCTCGAGTCTTAAATCAGATGGGAAGGAGGGAACACAAAATCCTAACACTCGTGATGGATGAAACACAAAGAAAACTGCTTTGCGACCTGCAAATATAACCCCAACCATGACAGAAAACAGCAGAAAATAGAAAAGAACATGTGGTTAGAATCACAGGGACCAAATGGTGTTTCAAATCTGGTCAAACTGAACACATTTCCGCTCCCCAGCCAATTCAAAAGATTAAAGCTTAAATGCAACCTTCTTGCTTTACATCCTCCTCCATTTTCACAAGGTGTCTGAATCATCTCAAACTTTTACTAACCTCTCTGACCTTTCCAAACCTGAACTAACCTTTCAGAACCGTCCTGAACCTGAATTAACCCTTCAAAATCACCCTGAATCTGAATTAACCCTTCAAAATCACCCTGAATCTGAATTAACCCTTCAAAATCACCCTGAACCTGAATTAACCCTTCCAAATCATCCCGAACCAACCCTTCAGAACCATCCTAAACCTGGATCAACCCTTCCGACACATCCCAAACCTGAATTAACCCTTCAGAACCATCCTGAATCTGAATTAACCCTTCAGAACCATCCTGAACCTGAATTAACCCTTCCAAGTCATCCCAATGCTTCACTAATCCTCCCTGACCCTCTTCACTCATCCCGTGCAACCTTCTCAGGAACAGGAGCGGTGCAATCACACTGTTGGGGTTGTATTACAGACCTCCCAACAGCCAGCGTGAAGTGGAGGAACTGATACGTCAGCAGATTATGGAAAGATGCAGAAACAACAGGGTTGTTGTGATGGGCGATTTTAACTTCCCCAAGATAGACTGGGATTCCTTTAGTGCCAGGGGCCTGGACAGGGCAGAGCTTGTTCAATGTGTCCAAGAGTGCTTCTTGAGGCAATATGCAGATCGTCCAACTCGGGAAGAGTCTATCTTAGACCTGGTTCTGGGAAACGAGCCTGGACAGGTGATTAATGTCTCAGTGGGGGGACCATTTGGGGAACAGTGAACACAATTCTATAAGTTTCAAGATACTTGTAGAAAAGGATAGAAGTAGACCCAGAGTGAAAGAACTAAACTGCAGGAAGACTAACTACAACAGTGTTAGGCAGGAGCTAGTGAATGTAGACTGGGGGTGGCTGTTTGAAGGTAAATCCACATCCGATATGTGGGAGTCTTTGAAAAGTCAATTGTTAACAATTCAGACAAGTATGTTCCTGTGAAAATGAAGGATAAAGATGGCAAGATTCGGGAACCCTGGATGACGAGAGATTGTGGGCTTAGTGAAAAAGAAGGAGGCATACATAAATTTCCGGAAATTGAAAACTGATAAGGCTTTTGAGGAATACAAAGATAGCAGGAAAGCTTAAACAGGGACTGAGAAGGGCAAAAAGGGGCCATGAAATGTCCTTGGCAGGCTGGATTAAAGAGAATCCCAAGGCTTTTTATGCGTGTATAAGGAGGAAGAGGGTAGCTAAGTAAAGGGTAGGTCCACTTACGGACAGTGGAGAGAATTTGTGTGTGGAGCCAGATGAGGTGGATGAGCTCCTTAATGAGTACTTTGCATCAGTATTCACAAAGGAGGATGTGGTGGATGGTGAGTATAGAAAGGTGGACATTCTAGGACATGTTGAGATGAAAAGGGAGGAGGTATTGGAGGTTTTGAAAAACATTAATGTGGACAAGTCCCCAGGGCCAGATAGGGTCTATCCCAGGATACTGAGAGAGGCGACGGAAGAAATTGCTGAGGCCTTGTCCAAATTCATTGTATCCTCTTTAGCCACAGGCGAGGTACCAGAGGATTGGAGAGTCGCTGACATTGTTCCTCTGTTTAAGAAGGGCAGAAGAGACAATCTGGGAAATTACAGCCTGTGAGCCTCACATCAGTGGTGGGGAAATTATTGGAGAAGATTCTTAGGGACAGGACGTACTCACATCTGGAAGAGAATAGGCTTATTAGCGATAGGCAGCATGGTTTTGTGAAAGGGAGGTCGTGTCTCACAAACTTGATTGAGTGACAAGAAAAAGTCCAGAGCAGTGGATGTTGTATACATGGAATTTAGTAAAGTCTGCGATAAGGCTCCTCATGGCAGGCTGATACAGAAGGCGAAGTCACATGGGATCCAAGGTGAGCTGGTAAAATGGATACAAAACAGGCTTGGGCATAGAAAGCAGGGAGTAGCAGTAGAAGGGTACTTTTCTAACTGGAGGTCTGTGACAAGCGGTGTTCCACAAGGATCAGTGCTGGAACCTCTGTTGTTTGTAATATATATAAATGATTTGGAGGAAAATGTCAGTGGTCTCATTAGTAAATTTACAGATGATACAAAAATTGGGGGAGTAGCGGATAGTGAGGAGGATTGTCAGAGGATACAGCAGGATATAAATCGGCTGGAGACCCGGGCCAAAAGATGGCAGCTGGATTTTAACCCGGACAAATGTGAGGTGATGCGATTTGGAACGTTTACTGTAGAAGGAAAGTATACAGAAAATGGTAGAGCTCTTAAAAATATTAGCATACAGAGGGATATAGTTGTGCAGATCCACAGTTCCCTGAAGGTGGCAACTCAGATGGACAAGGTGTCAAGAAGGCTTTCATCGATCAGTTGAGTATTGGAATTGGAAAATCATGTTGCAGCTGTATAAGACTTTGGTTAGGCCGCATTTGGAGTATTGTGTACAATTCTGGTCGCCACACCACCGGAAGGATGTTGATGCATTGGAAAGGGTGCAGAAGAGATTTACCAGGATGTTGCCTGGTTTGGAGGATATGGACTGTGAAGAAAGGTTGAACAAACTTGCATTGTTTTCATTGGAGCGTCGGAGGATGAGGGGGGACCCGGTAGAGGTTTACAAGATTATGACAGGCTTGGATAGAGTGGATAATCAGAGTCTTTTTCCCAGGGTCGAAGGGTCAATTACTCGGGGCATAGGTTGAAAGTGAGAGGGGGAAAGTTTGAAAGAGATGTAAGGGGCAAGTTTTTCACACAGAGGGTGGTGAATGGCTGGAACGCGCTGCCGGAGGAGGTGGTGGAAGCAGATTCTATAACAACGTTGAAGAGGCACCTGGATAGATACATGAATAGGCAGCGAATAGAGGGATATGGACCATGTAGAGGCAAGAAAATATTAGATTAGAGGGGCATCTGTGTCGGCACAGACTTGGTGGGCCGAAGGGCCTGTTCCTGTGCTGTACTGTTCTTTGTTCTTCACCAGGGGTCCCTAACTATCACTGTTAATTTTTAAAAAATTCTTTCATGGGGTGTGGGTGATGCTAGCAAGGTCAGCATGTGTTCCCCATCCCTAATTGTCCTTCAGAGCAATTTCATTTTATTCATTTTACAGGACGTGGCTCGACCAGTATTTACTTCCCATCCCGAATTGCCTTTGGGAAGCTGGTGAACTGCTGCAGTCCGTGTGGTGTAGGTACATCTGCACTGCTGTTAGGGAGGGAGTTCCAGGATTTTGATCCAGTGAAAATGAAGGAACAGCAATATATTTCCATGTCAGGATGGTGGGCGACTTGGAGGGGAACTTCCTGGTGGTGCTAATCTCATGCACCTGCCGCCCTTGTCCTTCTAAGTGGTAGAGGTCACAGATTTGGAAGGCGCTGTTGAAGGAGCCTTGGTGAGTTACTGCTGTGTGACTTTTCGATGGTACATACAGCTGCCACTGTGTCGGTGGTGCAGGGAGTGAATGTTTGTAAATGGGATGCCAATCAAGTGGGTTGCTTTGTCCTGGATGTTAGAGCTTCTTGAGTGTTGTTGGAGCTGCACTCATCCAGGTGAGGGGAGACTATTCCATCACAGGGTGGCACGGTAGCACAGTGGTTAGCACTGCTGCTTCACAGCTCCAGGGACCTGGGTTCGATTCCCGGCTTGGGTCACTGTCTGTGTGGAGTTTGCACATTCTCCTCGTGTCTGCGTGGGTTTCCTCCGGGTGCTCCGGTTTCCTCCCACAGTCCAAAGATGTGCGGGTTAGGTTGATTGGCTATGTTAAAAATTGCCCCTTAGTGTCCTGAGATGCATAGGTTAGAGGGATTAGTGGGTAAAATATGTAGGGATATGGGGGTAGGGTCTGGGTGGGATTGTGGTCGATGCAGACTCGATGGGCCGAATGGTCTCTTTCTGTACTGTAGGGTTTCTATGATTCTATGACACTCCTGACTTGTGACTTGTAGATGGTGGACAGACATTGGGGGGTCAGCAAGTGAGTTAATTGCCCCAAGATTCAGAGCCCCTGACCTGCTCGTATCGCCACAGTATTTATATGGCTAGTCGGTGATAGTAATGCCTTTGAATGTCAAGAAGCGATGGTTAGATACTCTCTTCTTGGAGAAGGTTATTATCTGGCACATATGTGACGTGAATGTTACTTGCCACTTGTCAGCTCAAGCCTGGATATTGTCCACATCTTGCTGCATTTGAACATGAACTACATCAGTATCTGAGGAAGCGCAAATTCTGCTGAACATTGTGCATCATCATCAACCATCCCCACCTCTGACCTTACGAAGGAAGGAAGGCCACTGGTGAAGCAGCTGAAGATGGTTGGGTCCAGAATGCTACCCTGAGAAACTCCTGCAGTGATGTCCTGCAACTGAGATGATAACAGAGTTAAGAGTCAACCATGTTGTCGTGGTTATGGAACCACATGTAGCCCAGGCCAGGTAAGGATGGCAAATTTCTATCCCTAAAGGGCTGGTAAACCAGGTGGGGTTTTATGAATGTACAAATGACGAATTAGGAGCAGTACATCACTCAGCCTCTTGACCTCTGCTCTGCCTTCAATAAGATCGTGGCTGACCTATTTATAACCTCAACTCCACATTCCCACTGACCCCCAGTAACCTCCTACCCCTGATGACCTTTCATCCCCTCGCTCGCTCTGCCTTAAGAATATTTAGGGACTCCGAGTGGCCGCTAGTTCTAGATTCTCCCACAAGAGGAAACATTTGCGACAATTAATGACAGTTTCCTAGTCACCATCACTGAGGCTGGCTTTCAATTCCGGATTTTTTATTAATTAAATCCACCAGCTGTCGCAGTGGGATTTGAACACAGGAACCCCCGGGGCATTATCTTGGGTGTTTGGATAGCTAGCAGAGTGACGGTATGCCACCGTCTTCCCCCGATCAGGCCAGCATCAAGCATTTAAAATTTGTGCAAATTAAAGAGGACGTTTTTGTTTGAACTCGATTCTTCTGAATGTTTTGAGCCATTGTGAATGTGTGTGTTTCTCCTGTACAATACTGACCACACTGCGCACACATCTCCAGTCGCTCTGAGCACAAGCAGTGCTGTCAAAATTCACTTCATCTCACATTATTTGTCATTTCATGAAAGGAGGACTGATGGTCAACTTCTTGAGTAGAAATAAAAAGCAAATTGTCCACAGGAGCCACTTTCCAAAACTCAACAGTTTCTGCATCGCTTCACATTTTGAAAAAAAAGCAAAACATGAAAAATATTAAAAGCTCCTTCAGCGTTTTAATGCCAACTTAATTACACCTTTCAATAAAAACCTGCATTTGTTTAGCATCTTTAAAGCAATGGTAAAAAAAAACTGTCCTAAGGCCCTTCACAGGAGCGTAATCGGACTAAATTTGACACGGAGGCACAGGATGAGAGATTTGGAAAGATTGCCAAAGAGGGCAGCTTTTAAGAGCAGCACGGTAGCACAGTGGTTAGCACTGCTGCTTCACAGCTCCAGGGACCTGGGTTCGATTCCCGGCTTGGGTGACTGTCTGTGTGGAGTTTGCACATTCTCCTCGTGTCTGCGTGGGTTTCCTCCGGGTGCTCCGGTTTCCTCCCACAGTCCAAAGATGTGCGGGTTAGGTTGATTGGCCATGCTAAAATTGCCCCTTAGTGTCCTGGGATGCGTAGATTAGAGGGATTAGCGGGTAAAATATGTAGGGATATGGGGGTAGGGCCTGGATGGGATTGTGGTCGGTGCAGACTCGATGGGCCAAATGGCCTCTTTCTGTACTGTAGGGTTTCTATGATTTCTATGAGCATCTTCTGGGAGGAGAAAGAGATTATAAAATCCCTACAGTATAGAAGGATGCCATTTGGCCCATCGAGTCTGGACCAACCTCAATCCTACCCAGGCCCCATTCCCGTAAACCCGCACATACCTCTGACACTCGGGTCAATTTAGCATGGCCAATCCACCTAACCCGCACGTCTTTGGTATGGGAGGAAACCTGAGCACCCGGAGGAAACCCACGCACACACGGGAGAACGTGCAAACTCCGCACAGACAGTGACCCAAGCCTGGAATCGAACCCGGGTCCCTGGCACTGTGAGGCAGCAGTGCAAACCACTGTGCCACCGTGCCGCCCATGGAGAGATGAAGGGAATTCCAGAGCTCAGGGCCCAGGTCCCCAAAGGCACGCTCGCTGATGGTAGAACAATAAAAATCAAGGATGGTCAAGAGGGCAGAATTGGAGAAAGGGGCTCAGGAGAATGTACAATATCAATGTCGTGCAGCTGGCCATCTGGTATGGACTCCAGGGATGGTGGGAAAAAACTGTAATGAGGGAATGGAAACAGAGGGGAGGGATGTGATTGGAATCAAAGTACAATCCCTCCTTAATTATTCTGTTGGAACATCTTCAAAGTATTGTTAGGATCAGTTACTGCATTTTCCAAAACCATAAAGCTTTCGACACACTTGTATAATTTGAAAATTGAACAAAAAAGGAAAAGATAGATTAAGCTCCTAATGAAAAAATAAACAAACAAATTTAACAAAAGATGCTTCAGTGGCAGGCCAGACTGAACTTACCAGATGGCTAGTCTAATGGAAGCAGACACCAGTGACCAGAATGGACAGATGTCCACATTTACTGAATGTACTCTACTCTCCTAATCAGGAACTTGCTGTATTTTGTGCTGTAAGTCACACTATTTAAAGCAACGCCGTTTCACAGATTACACATCTTTCAAGGAAGCCAGATACATGAGGTGGCACAGTGGTTAGCACTGCTGCCTCACAGCACCAGGGAGCGGGTTCAATTCCCAACTTGGGTCACTGTCTGTGCGGAGTCTGCACGTTCTCCCCGTGTCTGCGTGGGTTTCCTCCGGGTGCCCCGGTTTCCTCTCACAGTCCAAAAGACGTGCTGGTTAGGGTGCGTTGGCCATGCTTAAATTCTCCCTCAGTGTACCCGAAAAGGCGCCGGAGTGTGGCGACCAGGGGATTTTCACAGTAACTTCATTGCAGTGTTAATGTAAGCCTACTTGTGACTAATAAAAAAATTTTTAAAACATGGAACGCTACCACCTGCAAGTTCCCCTCCAAGCCACTCACCATCCTGACTTGGAAATATATCTGCTGTTCCTTCACTGTCACTGGGTCGAAATCCTGGCACTCCCTCCCTAACAGCAGCCTGGGTGTACCTACACACTACGTGGACTGCAGCGGTTCAAGGCGGCGGCTCACCACCACCTTCCCAAGGGGCAGTTAGAGATGGGTAATAAATGCTGGGCCTGGCCAGTGACACCATACACCAGGACCAATAAAATAAACCACTTGATCAACTGTGAATGTCTTTGTGCTTGTAACAATATTTGAGCTCCATCCAAAGCAAAAATCCCTCCAGCAACACAACCTAATGTAGCTTTAATTCACTGGCATCATGTCAGAGAACTCATGCTTCAGGACAATAAGCAGTCATGGTATTTCCATTGAATATTCTGATCTTTTGAACTTCCTCTAATTTAGAGAAAATAAATGCAATTTCTCCTCGTCACTTGCAGACTCGACTATCTCTGGTCTCCAGACCACCGTCCAAACCCGAGCTGACTGATCGCTGCTGGCCAAGTCCTGACTCACGCCAGGTTGTGTTCACCCACAGCCCTCCGAGATCTGTGCTTCGCCAATTCTGACTTTATGCACACTCTGGGGTGGCGCGGTGGCACAGCGGTCAGCACTGCTGCCTCACAGCGCCAAGGGCCAGGTTCGATTCCCGGCTTGGGGTCACTGTCTGTGCGGAGTCTGCACGTTCTCCCCGTGTTTGAGTGGGTTTCCTCCGGGTGCTCCGGTTTCCTCCCACACTCCGAAAGACGTGCAGGTTAGGTGGATTGGCCATGTTAAATTCTCCCTCAGTGTACCCGAACAGGTGCCGGAGTGTGGCGACCAGGGGATTTTCACAGTAATTTCATTGCAGTGTTAATGTAAGCCTACTTGTGACTAATAAATAAACTTTACTTTTCGATTTTCATTACTGACCGTATTGAATTGGATGGCCTTACAGCCATTCCTAACCATATTATTTCTCAGTTTTAACCATTTCAGGCTCCACAGAGTCATAGAGCAATACAGCACGGAAACAGGCCCTTCAGCCCAACCGGTCCATGCCCTCCCAGCTAGTCCCAATTGCCCGCGTTTGGCCCATATTCCTCTAACCCTTTCCCACCCATATACTTATCCAAATGCTTTTTAAGTGTTACTATTATACCTGCCTCAGCAAAAGCTCCATTTCAGTTCTGTAATGTTATTGTGATGAATAAACTCACACTGCACAGAAGGTTGTTAAAAAAAAAAGGCACATGGGCTTTCCAAATAAAAGAATGTGTTGCAAGAGCAAGGGCATGATGCTAAACCTTCAGAACACATTGGGTTAGCATCTGCTGGGAGCATTGTGTCAAGTTCTGGACATCACACGTAGGAAGATGTCAGGGCATCAGAGAGAGAGCGGAGGAGATTTACCAAAACGGTCGCAGAGTGACGGACTGCAGTTAATGTGGAGAAGCTGGGAATGTTCTCAAAGTCAAAAAAAGTTAAAGGGACTTTTACTGTTCAAAACCATGGAGTGTCTTGAAGAAGTAAACAAGGAGAAGCTGTTTTCGCTGACAGGAAGGTTAGGACCCAGAGGGACACAGATTGACAAAAGAACCAGAGGGAGAGATGAGATTTCAAAAAAAAACACATCAACTTCTTTGTGTGTGGGTAATGAAAGCAGACTCCAAGTAAATTTCAAGAGGAATCTTGGATGAAAACACAAAAGGGGAAAGAAACGCAAGGCTGTAAGGAAGGAGCAGAGCGGCGCATTGGGTGGCCAGCACAGGCACAATGGGCTGAATGGCCTCCTTCTGTGTTCTGTGACTCTACGATTACTTCCTTCACACCTGGTTTGGCAAGTGGAAAAGTAAGGACGGCTGGTTCAGATTTCCTTTATCCCACTGCCTGTACTTTATTCATTATTGACAAATCCAAAGGTCGTTTGGAATGAGAAACCGTGTAAATGTCACACTGGTGAATTACGAGTGAAGAATGGACAAATGCAGATTGTTAGCACAGATCAGAGGGAGCTTTACTCTGCAGCCGCTATCCGTTTGACAACCTGGAAACACTTAATCGTGAAAGGAAAGTTCTCAATGGCCTTCACAGAAAAGCAGGAAAAAAAGCTGCCATTTTTAAATATGTGTAAACCCCACAACCCCAACATTCAATGCTTGAATACAGAGCTACACTTGTACATGTATAAAACTGTACTTCAGAAATGGATGTTAGTCGGCCTTCAGTCCAAAGTTCACCCCAATTTGTCAATTAAAGCATCCAACTGTAGTTTAATATCTCAATTCTAGGGGCGGCACGGTAGCACAGTGGTTAGCACTGCTGCTTCACAGCTCCAGGGTCCCGGGTTCGATTCCCGGCTCAGGTCACTGTCTGTGTGGAGTTTGCACATTCTCCTCGTGTCTGCGTGGGTTTCCTCCAGGTGCTCCGGTTTCCTCCCACAGTCCAAAGATGTGCAGGTTAGGTTGATTGGCCAGGTTAAAAATTGTCCCTTAGAGTCCTGGGATGCGTAGGTTAGAGGGATTAGCGGGTAAATTAGCGGGTAAAAAAAAAAAGGGATTAGCGGGTAGGGCCTGGGTGGGATTGTGGTCGGTGCAGACTCGATGGGCCGAATGGCCTCCTTCTGCACTGTAGGGTTTCTATGATTCTATGAATTCTTTTTGGCAAATACCCCCTCAGTTTAAAAAAACAGTAAACAAGACATTAACTATTTGTCTCTATTTTTAAAGTACTGTCAGGATACCAGATCAGAAATCCTAAGAAGCCAGCCGGGGCAATTGGGACTAGCTTAGGGGTTTTAAAAGGGTGGCATGGATAAGTTGGGCCCAAGGGCCTGTTTTCATGCTGTAAACCTCTATGATGCTATGACTCTATGACTTGCTTGTGACATGGGTTAACATTTGTTCAGAAAGCCTCTGGAAAGAGAGAGAGAGAGACACTTCTTTCTTCCATCAGCTCCAGGCAGCAACTGTTCTTTGTTTTAAAAATGAAAATGAAACCGTTTTTTTCCTGCAAGCTTAGGTCCTCCCATTAAACACATGACTCTGTGCCTGTCAATCAACCTAAAATCCCAAGAGAACCTAAACAAAAGAAAGGTCCACTAACTCTGCAAAGTAACACATTCCTAGCTAAAATCAGTTATTATCCTGCACTTTCAGCATTTGAGCGGCATGTTTTCCCTGACAAATCGACTCTTGGAACAAAATATTGCCTGTTAAAGCAGCCCCACCTTAAAACATAAAATATATCAAAATAGCACAGTATCATCAGAAACACTGACCTTATAAAGAAGTAGAGTACTTTAAAAAATGTGTTTCCTCTTAAGTCGAAAATAACTCTGCTTTAACAGAAGGCCGATGCTCCACTTGGTGCACAAAACCTGATTTGGAATTCGGAGTCTCTTAATCCAACATTCAATCAGAGAATTCCAAAATGCTGAGAGTCAGAATATCCTGTGGGGACATTACTGTTCTTTCATTGCCCCCCCCCTCCCTATATCTCTCACGAATTCCCCCACTCCATAACACCCCACCCTCCCAAACTGTACTGAGTCTACAAGGGTATGATAGCAGAGTCGGTATCGTGCTGGATTTGTAAACTAGAGAACTGGACTAATGGATACACGAGTTCAAATCTCACCACGGCAACCTGGGGCGTTTAAATTCAATTAATCAAATAAACTGGGATTATAAACTGGTATCAATAACGATGATTATAAAACTAGAGGATTGTTGCAAAAACCCATCTAGTTCACTCATGAACTTTGGGAAGGAAATCTGCCATCCTTACTTGGTCTGGCCTACATGTGACTCCAGAGGCACAGCAAAGGGGTGGACTCTGACTTGCCCTCTGAATTGGCAGAGCGAGACACTCAGTTGTGTTAAGGCGGTGGGGGAGGCGGGGGGGGTCTCCAGGCCCACTGGAGTGGGCAGTTGGGGAGGGATTTTCCTTGCATGTCCAGGGGGGAGGGGGGGATTTCTTAGGCCCATCCAGGGGGCTGGGGCAATTGTGGGGGGGTGGCGGGGTGGATTTTCCAGCCCTGCTTCGGGGGGGTGGTGGTTTCCAGGCCCACCCAGGGGGTGGATTTTCCAGGCCCGCCTGAGGATGGTGGCCGGGACTTTCCAGTTCTCCTGAGAGTCAATGGACTGCTGGCCGAATCGCCATATTGTCCATTCCAGCATGAGCCCCACCTGCCCACAGCAACAGCCAGTCCAAAGACCCTTCGGCCACAAGAGAGGATCCTTTGACTCGGTGGAGATGTCTCTTTCTCCCTGTTGCCCTTAGAGCTAACGAGAGATTCACAAGTTATTCAATGCTGCTCGCATTTCCGAGCCCAGCTGTGAATACATAATGAATGTGCGTGCGATGATTCTGGCTTTTCCTAGTAATAATTAGGAAGCAGTTATGTTGTACGTTAATTTGACATTATACTTCATTACATATTTCCAGTACAACAGTCTTTCACATTAATGTCACGCAGACACTAACTTTACCAGCTCAGAGTATCTGTATCGTGTCCATCAATTCCATCCCCTCTTGTGACACTATATAACCTGCCCGCTTTGGGAAAAGTCTTCTCTCCCCTCCCAATGCTACCTCATTATCTCGGAAATAGCAGCTGTGATGCTGTTTCAGCAGAATGGCCGTGCTTCCTCCATTTTAACATTCCTTTTGAGTATGTGTGCCACATAGTGATGGCCAGTAACCCGGCAGGGTACTGCTTACAGGAAGCAAGGTCAACAGCTGTGACATTTCAACACAGGATGAGACCAAATACAATTCCTAAAACCTGCAGACCATAAGACATAGGAGCAGAATTAGGCCACTCGGCCCATCGAGTCTGCTCCGCCATTCAATCGTGGCTGATATTTTTCTCATCCCCATTCTCCTGCCTTTTCTTCATAACCCTTGATCCCCTTATTTTCCAAGAACCTATCTATCTCTGTCTTAAAGACACTCAATGACTTGCCCTCCACTGCCTTCTGCCGCAGAGAGTTCCACAGGGATAGACTGAGCAATCAGGAAAAGGGGCTAGGAGCGCACAGGACATCAAACTGCATGATATAATCTCTACAGCACTGAAACAGGCCATTCGGCCCAACTGGTCTGTGCTGCTGTTTATGCTCCACATGAGTGTCCTCCCAATTTCACTCCATCTCACCCTATCAACATACCCTTCGGTTCCCTTCCTCCGTCTTTATCCAGTTTCCCTTCACCTCAAACACTCCCTGTGGGAGCGAGTTCCACATCCGCACACATTCCACGCTCTGAGTGGAATTATGAACTTATATGAAAAACCAGGAAGAAATTAGATATAGCTCTTGGAGCTAAAGGGACCAAGGTACATTGGGGGGGTGGATATTGAATTTGATGATCAGCCATGATCAAAATGAATGGTGGAGCAGGTTCGAAGGCCGAGTGGCCCCTTCCTGTTTCCAGTTCCTATGTTAGCCAATAACAGTGGATCTTTTTAACATTAATCTCTAAACTGTTTGACAGAAAAATATAACTGAAAACATTAAAATTATTGTTTCACGGTGACTTCTCATTTTCTCCGCCATATTCCTACTTTCCACTTTTCTTACCCTTAATTGAAAACTTAATGAAGCCAAACATTCTCATTCATAACTTTTGCTGATTATTAATAGGCTAGGATCTGTTCTTTCAATTGGTTACCCCGTTCTGCTACAAGAAACTAATGCCAGTTGCAGCTAAGCTGTAAATTTCATGCAGAGATTCACGTCAGCCTGGGACAGTAAAGATGTGTTAATGACACACGGTTATTACCACGTAAATTGTCCAGCATGTTCAGAGAATGCACAGAGACGCCAGAGTCATGAATCTCCACGAACTCTCGGTCAATTTATGCCATTCCATTCCTGGCTTCACAAATTGCATCATGCTTTCGGCCTCCCCGTAACTTTTAAAGAACTTGTGCATTAATCATCCGTCAAAACTTGCTGCAGTAAATTCGGGCCACAAATTAAGAGCGTAAGTAACTTCTTTTTAAACAATGTATAACTATTAATGCAATCAATGTCTTTGGTCCAGAAGCTGAACAATTGTAAAGTATATTAATTAGTCACAAGTAAGGCTTACATTAACACTGCAATGAAGTTACTGTGAAACTATTCAATCTCATTCAAACAGCGAGAGGTAACTTACTGAGAAAGATGGCAATTTTTTTTCTTATTTTTCTCTTCTGATTCTCTCACTCTCTGTCTATCCAATCTTTCTTCCCCTCACTTTGTTTCACTTTCTGCTCCCAATTTGACTCAAATTCTCCCAATTTTCTGTCCCATCATTCCTGTGCATTTTTTTCCTTGATCTTTAAATCTCACTGGTTAAGGAGGACATACTATTTGTCCCATTGTTCATCGGGGTCCGAGGTGCCCCTTCAGCCTCTCCACACTTGTTATCAGCTCACGCTCCCAGCAAGGTATGGGGCAAATAGATTTAGGCTGAAGAATGTGAGGGTAAAAATCTACCTAATGGGATGTGCAGCGAGATGCTCCACATCCCCACTCTGACTGATAATGCTGACTATAATTTATAAGAACATAAGAAATAGGAGGAGTAAGCCATTCGGCCCATCAAGCACGCTCTGTCATTCAACAAGAGCATAGCTCTGCTCATTCTAGCCTTAACTCCACTTTCCTGCCTGCTCCCATAACTCTTGACTGTCTAGTCCATCATAAACCTGTCAAACTCAACCTCAAATACATTCAGTGACCCAGCCTCCATGCTCTTTGGGGAAGGGAATTCCAAATACTAATAACCTTTTCAGAGAAGACGTTCCTCCTTGTCTCCACCTTAAATGGGGAAATCCCTTATTTTGAAACAGTGCCCCCTATTTCTAACCTACACATCTTTGAAAACTAAGGAGCAATTTAGCATGGCCAATCCTCCTAACCTGCATATTTCTGGACTGTGGGGAAAGATTGTGGCAAGCCACACAGGCCACAGTGGGGAATGTGCAAACTCCAAACGAACATCCAAGGCCGGAATTGAACCCAGGTCCCTGGTGCTGTGAGGCAGCAGTGCTAACCACTGAGCCACCCTCAAGATCCAGGTCCCGCCCAAGAGGGGAAACATCCTTCCAGCATCCTCCCCTCAGAATTTTAAATGTTTCTATCAGATCATTCGTCTAAATGCTGACAAGTCCGACTTGTCCAACCTTTCCTCATATGAGAAACCCCATTATGCTCAGAATCAACTTGGTGAACCTTCTCTGAACCTCTTCCAATACAGGTTTCTCCTTATTAAGTAAGGAGGCCAAAATGATATCCCATACTGTATGTGTGGTCTCAAAGCTCTGTATGGCTGTAGCAAACCTTCCCAACTTTTATACTTCATCCTCCTTCAACAAAGAACAATATTCCAGTGTTAACTGTGAGATTCCTGTACAAGGTCACCTAGATCCCTCTGTCTCACAACATTCTGCAGTCCCTCTATTCTTCCTGCCAAAGCAGGCAAACTCATTGAACATTTCTATATCCCTTTGCGGACTCTTTCTACTCTCCTCACAACATGCTTTCCTGCCTATCATTGTATCATCAGTAAAACATGGCTACAACACACTCAGTCCCTTCATTAGGTCATGGTTGTACAATGCAAGTCATTGCGGCCCCAGCAGGAAGAATGATCTTATTGAAACTTTTACTATTCGGAGGGCGTTTGACAGGGTGGATGCTGGGAAGATGCTTCCCCTCACTGTTGGGGGGAGGGCGAGGCAGTATCTAGATATAGGGGGGCATAGTTTCAAAATATGGTGTCCTCGTTTAAGTTGGAGACTTGGAGAAATTTCTTCTCTGAAAGGATCATTATTTGGAATTCCCTTCCCAAAGAGCAGTGAAGGTTGGGTTGGGTCACTGAGTATATTTGAGGCCGAGTTAGACAGGTTTTTGAATGGAGAAGGGAATCTGGGAGCAGGCAGAAAAGTGGGCCACAATTAGATCAGCCATGCTCTTGTTGAATGGCAGAGCATGCCTGATGGGCCGAATGGACTACTCTTGGTGTGACACTCCACTAGTTACAGTTTGCCAATCTGAAAATGGCCCATTTATACCGACTTTGTTTCCTGCTAGTTAGCCAATCCTCCATCTATGCTAATATATTACCCCTATGTCGTGATGATTTAAAAAAAAAGTTTATATATTATTGTTACAAGTAGGCTTACATTAACACTGCAATGAAGTTACTGTGAAAATCCTCTGGTCGCTACACTCCAGCGCCTGTTCGGGTACACGGAGGGAGAATTTAGCATGGAACATTCAACTAACCCGCACATCTTTCGGACTGTGGGAGGAAACCGGAGCACCCGGAGGAAACCCACGCAGACACGGGGGAGAACGTGCAAACTCCGCACAAACAGTGACCCAAGCCGGGAACCGAACCCGTGTCCCTGGCACTGTGAGGCAGCAGTGCTAACCACTGTGCCACCGTGCTACCCACGTGACACCTTAACAAATGCCTTTCAGAAATCCAAATACACAGCATCTAGATTATCCCCCTTTATCGACCCTGCTTGTTACATTCTCAAAGAATTTATTAAAACACAATTTTCACTTGATAAAACCCTGTTGACTCTGGCCGACTATATTATGATTTTTTTAAAATGTCCTTCAATGATTTTCTAAAAAAATTGATTCCAGCATTTTTCCGTTAGCCTAGCCGGCCTATAGTTTCCTGCTTTCTGTCTCCCTCCATCTACCTACTTTATAAATATGCCCCTTGCTTCCAAATCCCTCCATAGCCTTGCCCCTCCCTATCTCTGTAACCTCCTCCAAAATGCACCTCTTAAAACCTACCTCTTCAACCAAGTTTCTGATCACCTGTGCTAATATCTGCATCTGTCATATTTTGGGATGTGGGCGTCACTGGCTGGCCAGCATTTACTGCCCATCCCTAAGGACATTTAAGAGTCAACCACATTGCTGTGGCTCTGGAGTCACATGTAGACCAGACCAGGTAAGGACGGCAGATTTCCTTCCCTAAAGGACACTAATGAACCAGATGGGTTTTTCCAATAATTGACAATGGTTTCATGGTCATCATTCGACTTTTAATTCCAGATTTTTATCGAGTTCAAATTTCACCATCTGAAGAGATTTGGGGTGGAGTGAAGAGATTCCGATGATAGGAGCAAAACGATGGTCCAAATAGCGTCCTTCTGCACTGTAGGGATTCCAAGATTCACCATCTGCCATGGTGGGATTCGAATCTGGGTCCCCAGAACAAGACCCTGGGTCTCTGGGATTCCTAGTCTAGTGACAATACCACTACATCATTGCTTCCCATGCATCAGTTGCATTAGTTTTGATGTTGCTGTTTTCGACTGTTACAAGTCGCAGATCCTGGGATTTCTGGGGTTACACAGAAACTAGTTCTTAAAAGGACAATATGAATCCTCACACAGCAAGCCAACATGAGTTTAGCAACAGTGAACTGCTCATCGCGTATTATCACATTTCTCGCTAAAAGATCGTCATACCTTGACTATGCCCCGAATGTGCATCTTTGCAATCATCTCAGAAGTGTACAGGAACATCAGGAGTGTGTCCAGGGTAAATGTCACGTACTGGAGAGGCGGGTAGTGCTGAAAGGTCCTTGGTGTATTCATGCAGACGGAGATAACACTGATGATTGCAGAAACCCGTAGCAAAGAGTGAACCCACTGCACACAAAGAGAGAGCATTAGTCAGCCCCATCCCTCCTTTAAGCTGCAAACACCGAGGAGACCGGCATCTGCTGCCTCTGCTTTACAGCTGCTCGTATTTTCAGAATAGCTGTTAGAGGTTGTGGGATAATTCAAACCCAGGACACAGACAGGGACAGAAAGAATTCCAATGACAATCCATCATTCATTACAACCTTCAGAGCCATACAGTGCATCATTTGATCATTTTATAGCGTGACAGCTGTGTATAAACCAAGGGTTCGGTGCATCAAAGGCTTCATAATTTGCAAGATTCTGTGGTTTTTGTGCCTCCAGAGTCTCCCAATAAGTGTCTGGCTGTTTCCAGGTGTCCAATTCTTGAGAGTGTTCATTAATCCAGGATTCACTACAGTGTCCTCAGCTACCACATCCAGGATACAGGTCAACTATCAATATCATTATCCTTTGTCCTTCAACTTTCCATCCAATACATCACTGAGATTAGTTCACACAATTACAAAAGATAAATACTCGTCACAGTCACCAGGATGTTGCCTGATCTCGAGGGTGTTGGCTGTGACGAGAGGGCGAATAAACTAGGATTGTTTTCGCTGGAAAGACAGAGGCTGAGGGGAGACCTGATAGAGGTCTACAAAATTGTGTGAGACATCGACAGGGTGGATAGTCAGAGGCTTTTTCCCCGGGGGGGGGGGGGGGAAAGTGTCAATTACAAGGGGGCACAGGTTCAAGGTGAGAGTGGGAAAGTTTAAGGGAGATGTGCGGGGGAGAGAGATGGATGCCTGGAACGCGCTGCCAGAGAAGGGCGTGGAAGTGGGCGCATTAGCAACATTTAAGAGGCATCTGGATGGGTACATGAACAGGGAGGGAATAGAGGGATATGGACCGAGTAAGGGCAGAAGATTTTATTTTGTTTAGTTAAGTTATCATGACCGGTAAGGCAGCTCAGGCTTGGGGGGCTGAAGGGCCTGTTCTCATGCTGTACTTTTCTTTGTTCGATCTCATTCAACTTCACCCCCACCTGATGTAATACCTCACTTTTGATGCAGTTTTCCCCCTGATTTGCAGTCCTTTAGTTTTCTCGATATTAGGTCTCATTTACAGAGTGATTATTTCACCCACTTTGTACATTGTTGAATTTATTTGATACTAAACCAATGCAACTTCCTTGAGTTCACAAACTTGACCAGTTTGAAGTGAGTTGCCGGATCCAAGTTTTAAAAAATTCTTTCATGGGACATGGGCGTCGCTGGCTAGACCAGCATTTATTGCCCATCCCTAGTTGCCCTTGAGAAGGTGGTGGTGAGCTGCCTTCTTGAATTGCTGCAGTCCATGTGCTGTGGGTTGACCCACAATGTCGTTAGGGAGGAAATTCTAGGAGTTTGACCCAGCGACCGCAAAGGAACGGTGATATATTTCCAAGTCAGGATGGTGAGTGGCTTGGAGGGGAACTTGCAGGTGGTGGTGTTTCCATGTATCTGCTGCTCTTGGCCTTCTAGATGGGAGTGATTGTGGGTTTGGAAGGTGCTGTCCAAGGATTTTTGGTGAATTGCTGCAGTGCCTCTTGTAGATAGTACACACTGCTGCTACTGAGCGTCCGATTGTTAATGTGGTGCCAATCAAGCGGGGCTGCTTTGTCCTGGATGGTGTCGAGCTTCTTGAATGTTGTTGGAGCCGCACCCATCCAGGCAAGTGGGGAGTAATGCAAATTGAGATTTTGGCACACCTCAAATACAAAAATTGTTACTGCAAAACCCTCTCCCATCTGTGCAGACATTACTTCACCGACAAGATCCTTACAGATGGTGCAGAAGAAACATAATTTAAAGACATCTGTGAAGAAGAGAAAAAAATCATGTGTTGCAACGGGACAATAATTTGGGTTGTTGTGATCTGGAAGGCACTGCCTGAAAAGGGCAGCGGAAGCAGATTTAATCATCTCATAGCCTCTTCGATAATTGACTTACAAGAGGGAATTGGATAAATTCTTGAAGGGGAAAAATTTACAGGGTTATAGGGAAAGAACAGAGGTCACGTACCAACCGACTCAAGAACAGCTTCTTCCCTGCTGCCATCAGACTTTTGAATGGACTTACCTTGCATTAAGTTGATCTTTCTCGACACCCTAGCTATGACTGTAACACTGCATTCTGCACTCTCTCCTTTCCTTCTCTATGAATGGTATGCTTTGTCTGTATAGCGTGCAAGAAACCGATACTTTTCACTGTATGTTAATACATGTGACAATAATAAATCAAATCAAAAATCACAGGCACGATGGGCTGAATGGCCTCCTTCTGTGAATTTCTGTCCTTTTCAGGTATATATCCAATCCACCTTTTTATAAAATAGTATTGAATCTGTATTCACCACCTTTACACTCCAGATTAAGTAACAGATGGAAAAGAGATTGCAAATGGCATCTGAACACTTGCTTTTCCGGCTTCACGTTAATGAAGATTCATAGAAATCATAGAAACCCTACAAGATATTGTCAAAACAGACTGAAATTTGTTAAGCCATGGCAGCATGAAACTATATTTCAGTTGGAATCTAACAATTGAGGTAAAATCTTTTTATAAAAATAACCACGGGTATATAGATACATGAAGATTCTGATAATGCCTCAGTCGGGCTGAATGTAATTAAAGGGATATTAGATAAACACATGAGGGAAGAACGTACTAGAAGGATGGTTGAGATGAAGAGGGGCGAGAGGAGGCACGGGTGAAGCACAAACACCAGCATGGATCTGTGGGGCCGAATGGCCTGTTTCTGTGCCGGGTATTTTTTTGTAATGCTGCGTAATTACCAGAGGGAGGAGCCCTTTCACAATGTCCCCTTAATTCTACAATTCTCAGCGAATAGACTTTGGGTCAATACTTTAACAAGTCGTACAGCAGAATCACTGACAACTGATCAAGGCCTCAACTTCTCCTCTGATGGAGATTAATTAATCAAAAGCGACCCACCAGGAGGAGGCAATGGCCCAGCATAAACAGCGCTGGCGAGCAGGTTCTACCCAAATTAAGCGGTGAGATTGTTCACAGGATTCAGAGATGAGAGTGTAAGGATCCACCCCGACTCCCACCAACAAAACTAAACTTGCTGGAGCATATCAATGTACGTTGGACCGAATGGTCTCCATCTCTGCTGTTTGATTCTATGGGACCACGTGAATGTTCCAGTCACTCCAGAGGGACAGAAGTAGAACATTGCCAGAAATGGGCCCACAATCCCAATGACATCCTCACTCCATCAGTCCCAAGCAGAGAAATACTTCATAGAATAGAATCATAGAATCCCTACAGTACAGGAGGAGGCCATTCGGCCATCGAGTCTGCACCGACCACAATCCCACCCAGGCCTTATTCCCGTAAACCCACATATTTACCCTGCTAATCCCCTGACACTAGGGTCAATTTAGCATGGCCAATCCACCTAACTTGCGCATACTTGGAGTGTGGGAGGAAACCGGAGCACCTCGAGGAAACCCACGCGGACACGGGGAGAACCTACAAACTCCACACAGTGACCCAAGGCTGGAATTGACCCTTCTCTGGCACTATGAGGCAGCAGCGCTAACCACTGTGCCACCCTAAACCCTTCTACCTTAACGTGGGGCATGGAGCTCATGGTAAATTGTTAAATTGATTTACATAATCACAGACTCTCACAGAATGGGATTAGGTCATTAACCCCATTGTGAGGGTGCACACTCTTAGAACGAGCTGTCCAATTTATTCCTATCCCTCAGATTTTTCCCCATAATCCTGCAAATCCGTCCTGTCCCAATACCTTTTGAAAGTTCTTGTAGAATCTGATCACTGGTACTGTATTCAAGATCGTAACCATATATTGTGAAACTAAAGTCTCCACATTTCCTCCTCCGCTTCCTAATACAAATCTCTGATCGATGATTACCAACCCTCCAACTGTTGGGGACGGTTTCTCTCAATAAGAACTTGTTCAAACTGTCTATATGGAGTTTGCACGTTCTCTCCATGTCTGCCTGGGTTTCCTCCCGATGCTCCGGTTTCCTCCCACAGTCCAAAGATGTGCGGGTTTGGAGGATTGGCCATGCTAAATTGCCTTTGGTGTCCAAAGATGTGCAGGTTAGCCCCCTAGTATCAGGGGCCTAGGTACAGGCTCAATGGGCTGAGTGGCCTCCATCTGGTTAGCTCTGCTGCCTCACAATGCCAGACTTGTAGGTTCAATTCCAGCCTTGGGTCACTGTCTGTGCGGAGTTTGAACGTTCCCCCAGTGTCTGCGTGGGTTTCCTCCGGGTGCTCCGGTTTCCTCCCAGTCCGAAAGATGTGCGGGTTAGGTGGATTGGCCATGCTAAATTGCCCCTTAACCTCAGGAGGAGCAGCAAGATAAGATACATGTGGTTATGGGGATGGGCCTGGGTGGGATTGTGGTCGGTGCAGGCTCGATGGGCCAAATAGCCTCCTTCTGCACTGTAGGGATTCTATGATTCTAAAGAGTTTTGCTTTCGTATTAATGTCAATTGAGATTCTCTGTCCTAGAACATGGAGCGAGATATATTATCTCTGTGTTTGAACACTCCTGCATCATTCACTCTGTCTAACTTCCTTTGTTCTTTGTTCCATGATTTGTTCCATGATTCTGAACACCTCCATTAAATCTCCCCTTCTAGTGGATGAGGGGTGAACAGGATTGGGGGTGAGTTTGGGTGGCAGAGTGTGGGAAGGGCTCCTGTTTCTGGAGGATGGAAGGTTAGGTAAAAAAAACATTTAGAGACATCGAAACTGAACTCTTACTGAGGACTTCACCGTAAATCTGACTTACCGGCTTATTAATCCACAGAATGTCAGCATTGTCAGTGAGCATCTCATCAGGCCCAAAGTCAGTAACTGGCTGGCTCTCCACGCGTGAACTCTGTTTTCGTTTCAGCATTTTTGAAATCAACTTTTTTCCCAAGAGGTGAACTCTGTCAACATTAGAAAACAAAGCAGTCAGGCAAAAACAGCGGGCTGGACTTTCATGGGAATCGGGAGAATCTCCGTTTGGGACCCGATTCCCTCCCCCATTCCTGGGATTTCTGATTTTCAGGAGAGCCTTTTAAAAGTGAGCTCTTTCGGGGTCATCAGCCCCGTACCCTGCGCTCCTGACCCAGCCGGCCCCATTGCCAGGATAGGTGCGTCCTACACCGCCACACCTTCTCATGGAGTTAGGCAAGTTTTTTAATGAGTTTGGGCCGGCAGGGGTGCAGAGTGGTTAGCACTGGCCTCACAGTGCCAAGGACTCGGGTTTGATTCCCGGTCTGGGTCACCGTCTGTGTGGAGTTTGCACATTCTCCCCCATGTCTGCGTGGGTTTCCTCCGGGTACTCCAGTTTCCTCCCACAGTCCAAAGATGTGCAGGTTAGATGGATTGGTCATGCTAAATTGTTCCTTAGGTGTTGGGGAACTAGCTAGGGTAAATGTATGGGGTTATGGGGATAGGGCTCGAGTGGGATTGTGGTCGGTGCAGACTCGATGGGACAAATGGTCTCCTTCTGCACTGTAGGATTCTATGAATTGCGGCTCACAGTATCTCAAGATATGTTCTTAACCACAGTCTGAATGAAGGAACTTCCTGAAAGTCAAGTTCAAAAGGTCCCCCTCATTCTCCATGCCAAGATATGTTCCTCATCCACCCTCCCAGACCCCTCATGGCCCCATGCCAAGCTATGGCACTTCCATGCCTACCCATCCACTATACGCTGTGGAGAACCAATGAACCTTACAGTGACAATAGAACGTATAAAAAGCTTTAAAAAACATTAATCGGTAACTTCCCATTTTCTTTAAAAAAAACTTCCTTTTACTGCAGGCCTTTGAAAGTATCAATAGCAGAAACTGTAAGCATTTGAAACCTCTATCTTGTGTAAATAAACAGTCATGCAATTGACAGAAGAGATCAGAGTTGTCAAATGAGCTATACTTTCCCTGAGTCTCAGCTGTTTCAATACTCAAACAGTGTTATTGGCTCTCATTATGAGGTTTGTCTGAGAGCCCAAAAATCCATTAGACCGAGTCTCTGTGGCCGCCTCTGAACTTTGCCGTGAGTTGGCTGGCCCGACTCTAGCCCACACCCGTTTCCCTGGAATGAAAATGCTCTCTTTTCCAGTATTTTCTCCCGAAGTGATGGCCTGAGCTGGGAATCTTCCTGACTCCCGCTACTCACACTGAGGATGAAAGGTTTGGTCCATTATATCATGCCTGCCTTCAACCTTATCACAGACATTCCCATTTTGCTTCTTCCTCCCTTCCTTTGTCTCGACCGCCTAAACCCGTTAAATCTTTTTAACTTTTTCCAGTTCTAATTAAACATCATTTAGCTGAGATGTTAACTGTTTCTTGCTGGATGGACAGTGTCTGATCTGCTGAGTGTTTCCAGCATTTTCTGTTTTAAATTTCGCTTTCCGTCATCCTCAAGAGCGGCACGGTGGCACAGTGGTTGGCAC
This sequence comes from Mustelus asterias, assembly GCF_964213995.1. Classification (NCBI taxonomy): domain Eukaryota; kingdom Metazoa; phylum Chordata; class Chondrichthyes; order Carcharhiniformes; family Triakidae; genus Mustelus; species Mustelus asterias. The sequence goes on along the minus strand of NC_135810.1, from coordinate 3,010,487 downwards.
TGCTGCCTCACAGCACAACGGACCTGGGTTCGATTCCCGGCTTGGGTCACTGTCTGTGTAGAGTTTGCACGTTCTCCCTGTGTCTGTGTGGGTTTCCTCCGGGTGCTCCAGTTCCCGCCAAGGACCACAGTCCAAAGATGTGCGGATTAGGTTGATTGGCCATGCTAAATTGCCCCTTAGTGTCAGGGGGATTAGCAGAGCAAATACATGGAGTTATGGGGAGAGGACCTGGGCAGGATTGTTGTCGCTGAAGTCTCGATGGGCCGAATGGCCTTCTGCACTGCAGGGATTCTATGATTTTAAACAGTTTTGCTTTTGTATTAATGTCAATTGAGATTCTCTGCCCCAGACCCTGGAGCGAGATGTATTCTTAGTGTGTGGAATACTCCATCATTCATTCAGTCTAACTATTAACTGGGAATACTGCATCTACTAAAGGAAAGACTCCCAATGACTCAATTACTCCTTCTATCCTTAATGTTCACACTTTAACTTCATTTTCGCCAGTGAAAATGACCATCAGTGAATGTTAAAAAAAAACTTTTTGATTGTTGCAGCATTTTGATTTTTGGGATATCCAAAAAATTAATCCGTAAACGAAAATAAAGTTTAACATCACAAAGATTTCTAAACATTTTTGGCTGAAGGGCTGCTTTTCAGATGGATTGGTCGTCACAGGCACCTCCAGAGAATTGATATAACATGAAAGCGCAGCATTTAAAGAGCATGTTATGAGGTGTTGCATGTTTATCTCCATACTTCTCCGTCCCTGTTCACTCCCTGCAAAAGTCTGAGGTCACGTACCAACCGACTCAAGAACAGCTTCTTCCCTGTTGCTGTCAGACTTTTGAATGGACCGACCTTGCATTAAGTTGATCTTTCTCTACACCCTAGCTATGACAGTAACACTACATTCTGCACTGTCTCCTTTCCTTCTCCCCTATGTACTCTATGAACGGTATGTTTTTGTCTGGACAGTGTGTAAAAAACAATGGGGGTGATTCGCCCCTAAGTAGCGCAGCGGGCCAGGAGACATCAGCAGACATCGCCGTCCTCCCGCTGGGCGCCACCGCGAGTCTCCACAGCGAAGATTTCCAGCTCAATCAGCTCCGCGCCGGGAATGGGCAATATGGGGATCTCCATTTACAGTTCATTAATGGGCCTGGAATGGAATTCTCCGGGCTCGCTAGCGTCCCCCCACCACCAGGAGGGGGGATGCCAATGGGGGTTATTCCAGCTCCCCACTAACGGAGAGCAGGCTGGTAGAAACAGAGGCCATTGAGCCCTCCCACCCCCCCGGGAGGTCGGGGATAAAGGGGCACTCTGCCACTATCCAAGGGGCAAACTGGAATGCTCAAGCGGCACCTTAGCACTGCCCACTGGGCATCAGGCATTGTCAAGGAGGGCGGGGCCAGAGGGGGCAGGACCACTTGGGGGTGGGGCCTATTGGGGTCACTCACTTGGATGACTGGGAGAGAGAGAGAAGAGGTGATGGGGCTGTTGGGGGGATCGGGACTGCCTGGGGGGAGGTGGGGTAGGGCAAAATTGGGAGATTGGTGCTGGCTGGGGAGGGGGGTGGGGTGGGGACATAGGGGTTGCTGGACCAGGGGCGCCTGTGAGGCCAGCGATCGGGGGGTGGGGGTGTCGGAAAGCCAATGATGAGGATTTGGGGGGCTGGCCAGTGATCGGGAGGCCGGCAGTGCGGGGTTACATTTGCCAATCTCCATGCTAACAGATCAGCGCATGCGCAGTGGCCCGCTCAGCGCTATGCTGTCGGAATCTCCAGCGGGAATAGGCCCCGCCCCTGATTTCCATGGCGATTCACCCTAGGGCACTGTGTGATGCTCAGAATGTCGGAGATTCATTCTTGAAATCACGCTGAAAAACCTAGCGGGAGTTAGTCCCATTTTCCTGCACATTGGGGACCAAGAATTTCTTTGGGAGAATCCCAGCCAATACTTTTCACTGTATCCCAATACATGTGAAAATAATAAATCAAATCAAAATTCCGAGGTGACTTAGCCAGCCCATCCTGATATGACATCTCTGCTCCCATCTCCCACTTTCACCCTCTTACTGCGGAGAGCCTGGAATGTCTTTCCAGACCCTCAAGACTCCACAGACCCAAGCACTACATATTCCCACGGGAGGAAATGTTTGTGGTCGAGCCCTCCGATTAACTCCCATACGGACAGCAAAATTCACAGGGGTAGAAGAGGGGCTTTCTTGGGGTTCGGAGGCAAAATCCATTGATCCAGCACTCCCACCCCAGATAAAGGTACACAGGTTAAAAACCGGCCAGCTCAGCTGATGTTCCAGATCTCCACACCATTTGTGTTGGATCGGGAAAGATTCTTGTTCCAAGCTCCATGTTCGGGGATTAATTTAAAAATTAGGAAAATAAATTCTCCCTCCTGAAATTTGGGGTTTAATTCCAGCATCAATTTCAGTTAGATTTCTTTCCTGTTGTACAAGGCCGCACCTGGAGTATTGTGCACAGTTTTGGTCCCCTTATTTGAGGAAAGATGTAGTGGCATTGGAGGCAGATCAGAGGAGGTTCACTGGATTGATTCCAGAGATGAGGGGTTTGCCGTATGAAGAGAGATTGAACAGTTTAGGCCGATACTCTCTGGAATTTAGAAGAATGAGGGGAGATCAAATTGAGGTATATATGGTGATAAAAGGTATGGATAAAGTAGAAGTGGAGCGGATGCTTCCTCTTGTGGGGCATTCTAGGACGAGAGGTCATAGTCTTAGGATAAGGGGTAGCAAATTTAAAACAGTTGAGGAGAAACTACTTCTCCCAAAGGGTTGTGAATCTGTGGAATTCACTGCCCCAAAGTGCGGTGGATGCTGGGACAGTGAGTAAATTTAAGGAGGAGTCGGACAGATTTTTAATTGGTAATGGGTTGAAAGGTTATGGGGAGAAGGCAGGAAAATGGGGATGAGGAGCATATCAGCCATGTTGAATGGCGGAGCAGACTCGATGGACCGAATGGCCTAAGTCTGCTCCTATATCTTATGAACTTATTGGTTTTAGTTTGGAATGTCAGATTTAAACAACCCCCCCCCCCCTTTGCAGAGACCAAAACATCAGAGTTGCCTTGGTAACAGGCTTTGCAGACAGTTGTATTTTGATAGCCTATGAGTTTAAAGAAGACACTCAGCGATCAGGGCCCTATCAAATTTGAATTTACTATTGCTGACACCATCAGACCAATCATGGTGTAGGGAAATGCATCAGTCATGAGGAATACAGGAAAACAGGAATTCAACTGCCTGCCTTCAGTGACTCCAGTTCTGTTCAGTTGAGTTCAACTGAGAGCCAGCCAGGACAGAAGGCCATCTTCTAAAGCAGCTCTCCACCCTATCAGCTAAAGAACTGTCTCTGAAGAGAATTTTCCATCTATCTCACAACTGGATATCAAGTCAGAAAGACCTTATAGACAGAGAGATCACCAGAAAAACTCCAAAAGCCACCAGACCTGGTTGTATATATTTTTTGAGAGTGACTAAAATTCTGTTACTACTATTTTGAAACTGAATGGTCCTTGTATTTATTCGAACAGCATTTCAGTCGAACCTTCCTTCAATTAGTATGTTATTTGTTTAGTTAAAGTTCCAGTTGGTTAAATAAAATAACTTGTTAATTATTCACTTAAAGTGAGTTTTTATATTAATGAGCCTCTAAGTGTTAATGTAGAATAATGTAGAATAGGGGCGGCACGGTGGCACAGTGGTTAGCACTGCTGCTTCACAGCTCCAGGGACCTGGGTTCGATTCCCGGCTTGGGTCACTGTCTGTGTGGAGTTTGCACGTTCTCCCCGTGTCTGCGTGGGTTTCCTCCGGGTGCTCTGGTTTCCTCCCACAGTCCAAAGATGTGCGGGTTAGGTTGATTGGTCATGCTAAAAATTGCCCCTTAGTGTCCTGAGATGCTTAGGTTTGAGGGATTAGCGGGTAAATATGTAGGGATATGGAGGTAGGGTCTGGGTGGGATTGTGGTCGGTGCAGACTCGATGGGCCGAATGGCCTCCTTCTGCACTGCAGGGTTTCTATGATTCTATGAGAATAGTTAACACCTTCCCAAACACTTTTACCAGATTATGAAGTGAGGAAAAGGGGATTAACCTCTGTGTCATAGCACAACTATCATGAACCCACCCGGTTCACTAGTATCCTTTCAGGAAGGAAATCTGCCGTCCTTACCCAGTCTGGCCTATGTGTGACTCCAGGTCCACAGCGACGTGGCTGATGCCTAACTACCCTCTGAAATGGCCGGACAAGCCATTCAGTTCAAGGACAATTAGGGATGGACAACAAATGCTGGCCCAGTCAGCGATGCCCACATCTCATGAAAGAATAAAAAAAGATGCATTTCCTTAACACCTTTAAACAAAGTGAAACATTCCGTGGCCCTTTACAGAAGCTTGGTCAAAGCCTGGCAAAAGGAGGAGAGGGAGGGAGAGAGGTTTAGGGAGGAAATTCTGGTTGTTTCACTCGGCAGAATGGCCACTGATGGCAAAGCGACTGAAACCAGTGAGGCCCAGGAAGCCAGAGTTCTAGTAGCACCGTGCTCTCGACGGGACCGAGGGGCTGGAGGCCATTACAGAGGTCCGGCATGATGGCACAGTGGTTAGCACAGCTGGTTCATAGCGCCAGGGACCCGGACTCGATTCCCAGCTCGGGTCACTGTCTGTGCGGAGTCTGCACGTTCTCCCCGTGTCTGTGCAAGTTTCCTCCGGGTGCCCCGGTTTCCTCCCACAGTCGGAAAGGCGTGTTGGTTAGGTGCATTGGCCATGCTAAAATTCTCCCTCCGTGTACCCGAACAGGCACCAGAGTGTGGCAACTAAGGGATTTTCACAGTAACTTCATTGCAGTGTTAATGTAAGCCTACTTGTGACGCTAATAAATAAACTCATAAACTCAAACTCAGGCAGTAAAGGCTGAGGCTGTGGCGGGATTTGAAAGCAAGGATGAGAATTTAAAAACCGCGTCACTGTTGGACTTGGGAGCCAATGTGGGTCAGTGAGGAGAGGGGTGGTGGGCCGGCGAGACTTTGACAGGAGTCAGGACATGGGCCGCAGAATTTGGATGAACCCAGAAGTTTATGAAGGTGAGAGGTCAGCTGGGGGAGCGTTGGAATAATCACATTTGGGGACCACAAGTGAATAAATATTCTCAAATCAATCAATTTGGGTTACCCACGTGTTTCCACACGAGGAGATCTAAAATAGCACCCTGACTGTACCTGGTAGCTAGCTAGGAACTGAAAACGAGGAGCTCAGAATAGAAGATGAACAAAAACCATGTCTATCTGCACTGATTCAATACATAACCTCGGATCTTTTGACATCTGTCAGAAGGAGGTGGAATGATTATTATTAGGAACAGGAACGGGTAAAAGCATCTATTTATAAGAAGGATGCTTTAAACAGAAATGCGAAAGGCTCCGACTCCTGGGCCCGGGATAAACCTGTTCCCTTCCCCCATCCCCAGCATCATCATTTGCTTTTCTGAATATGCGCCCACAGCAGCAGCCCTGCGTTCATCCAGCAGATAACAAAAAGATGTACTCGCAATTGCTGGTATCCACAGAGAAAGGCAGCTTGTGCTTCTTTTATATAGAAAGAACATCTCCATCACCCTCTCGCCGATCTTGTGCGAGCCTGGCAGACATTTCTGTACAAGATGCGATTGATACAGAAAGCCCAGAGGCAGAGTCTCAGTGAGATGGACATCAGGCTGATACTGACAACTCACCGGCCACTCTCCCGGCGGGACCCGGAACGCGGTCAAAGGAGCCACTTGCAACCAACAGTTCTACAATTTCATTTCTTTTCCTCCTCCCATCCTATTGGAGACCTGGGTACCGGAACTGCAAACCCTTCTACTGAGAGGAGGCGGGATTTCCGGTGAGGACAGGTGAAATTGACCAGAAACTCACCTGGTGCTGCTCCCGCCTCAATGAAATTCCAAAGAAAAACCTTGGGTCCTCCTCAGGGTTATTTAATAGTAATTGGTGTTCCTTTTATTAGGGTGGATAGCTAAAGGAGAACTAATTAACCATCTCAAGGAAACTTAGGAAAAGAGGAAATGCTGGAAAATCTCAGCAGGTCTGGCAGCACCTGTAAGGAGAGAAAAAAGCTGACGTTTCCAGTCCAGATGACCCTTTGTCAAAGCTTTTGACAAACCATAACCCTAATCCTAACGCTAACCCAAAGCTTTGACAAAGGGTCACCTGGACTCGGAACGTCAGCTCTTTTCTCTCCTTACAGATGCTGCCAGACCCGCTGAGATTTTCCAGCATTTTCTCTTTTGGTTTCAGATTCCAGCATCCGCAGTAATTTGCTTTTATCAAGGAGACTTATAACTCGAATTATAAGGATCAATGGCAAATCATAGAATCCCTGCAGTGCAGCAGAGGCCATTCAGCCCATTGAGTCTGCACCGACTCTCTGACAGAGTGGGGTAAACGTTACTGTCCCGTCCACCATGGGAATTGGAGCAGGCGAGAGACGGGCCATAGAAAGGCCCATTGACCTCAGGTGGGATTTTCCGGTTTCAGGGCAAGCGAGGCCAGAAAGTCCTGCCCAGTATCTTACCCAGGCCCTCTCCCCATTACCCCAAGTATTTCCCCCACCAATCCCTCAAACCTACACATCTTGGAACACTAATTTAGCATGGCAAACTCCACACAGACAGTGACCCAAGCCGGGAATCGAACCCGTGTCCCTGGTGCTGTGAGGCAGCAGTGCTAACCACTGTACCACCTTGATGATCATGAGGCGACATGACCATTTTCTTTTGAAAGCAGCATGGAGTTTGCACCTTCTCCCTCGTGTCTGCGTGGGTTTCCGCCTGATGCTCTAGTTTCCTCCCACAGTAAAAGATGTGCAGGTGAGGTGGATTGGCCTTGCTAAATTGCTCCTTAGTGTCCCAAAATGTGTCAGTTAAGGGGATTAGTGAGGTAAATACATAGGGTTACAGCGATAGAGCTGGGGTGAGTCTGGGTAAGATGCTCTGTCAGAGAGTCGATGCAGATTCGATGGGCTGAATGGACTCCTTCTGCACTGTAAGGATTTTATGATTCTATGATTCCAAGGTCACTTCACAGGTTAACCACATTGCTGTGGGTCTGGAATCCCATGTAGGCCAGATCAGGTAAGGACAGCAGATTTCCTTCCCTAAAGGACATTAGTGAACCAGATGGGCTTTTACGACAATTGAATGGTTCCCTGGTGACCATTCACTGAGAATGAGACTAGCTTTTAATTTCAGATTTTATGAATTGAATTTAAATTCCATCAGTTGCCACGGGATTTGAGACTAATCGGATAGATCTTTCAAAGAACCTGTTCTGGCACAATGGGCTAAATCACCCCCTATTGTGTTGTATTACTCAATGTTTCTGTTGCCACCTCTGTTGACTGTGCCCTCTCTTCAGAGGAGGACAGAATCAGCATATAATCGCTCTACTTGTCACCGCATGTTCTGTCTCAAGGTCACCTGGGCACGGACAAAGCCCCAGAAGAGCAGCAGATGATTGGAGGGTCCACCTTGGACCTGAGTGACCATCTTGGCCAGATGCAGGAGCAGGCCAATGAAGAGGTCATAAAGTCAGCGAATGATAGGCCATAGGAAGGGGTCACTTTGGCCCATGTGCCGATGCCAATAATTTGAAAAAGCTATCCAATCAGGCCCTCTGAAAATTAGCAGCTTGCATTTAACACAGCCAAACATCCCCAGGTGTTTCATAGGAGCATTAACAAGAAAGTTTTAGAGCGAATATTGGAGGAGTAGAGAGAGTGGGTCGGGAGGATCAGTGAGGGAATAGGTGCAGGAAACTGAAGGCACAACTCTTCCACCTTCTTATTTTCTCGCAGGGAGACCTGGGACAGTTTTTTGCCCAATAAATTTGAACGGGGAGGTAACCCGAGACTCTACACGTGTAGAGTCTCCCACCCTTCCCCCTCCTCTAACGTAAAAAAAAGACTCGGAGTGAGAGCAGATGAGCTTTTTTTTTTCTCTCTTTCGTTGCTCAGTAAGGGAAGTTAGCAGGGATGTCAGTGCAGGCAGTGCAATATTCCTCCTGTGGGATGTTTGAGGTGAGGGACACCATTAGTGTCCCAGCTGAGTCCACCTGCAGGAAGTGCACCCAATTCCAGCTCCTTGAAGACCGTGTTAGGGATCTGGAGCTGGAACTGGATGAACTCAGGATCATTCGGGAGGCAGAGACAGTTATAGATAAAAGCTACAGGGAGGTTCATACTCCTAGGAATGAGGATACTTGGATGACTGTTAGAAGGGATAAGAAGCAGTCAGTGCAGCGATCCCCTGTGGCCGTTCCTCTGTATAACAAGTATACCGTTTTGGATACTGTTGGGGAGGACGACTTACCAGGGGTAAGCCATGGGGTCCAGGTCTCTGGCACAGAGTCTGTCCCTGTTGCTCAGACGGGAAAGGGGAGGAGCAGTAGAGCATTAGTCATTGGGGACTCCATAGTTAGGGGGACAGATAGGAGCGAGAGAGACTCGCGGTTGGTGTGTTGCCTCCCAGGTGCCAGAGTCCGTGATGTCTTGGATCGTGTTTTCGAGATGCTTAAAGGGGAACGGGACCAGCCCCAAGTTGTGGTCCACATAGGCACCAATGACATAGGTAGGAAAAGAGATGGGAATGTACGGCAGAAATTCAGGGAGTTAGGATGGAAGCTTAGAGCTAGAACAAATAGAGTTGTTATCTCTGGTTCGTTACCTGTGCCACGTGCTAGCGAGGAGAGGAATAGGGAGAGAGATCAGTTGAACACGTGGCTACAGAATGGTGCAGGAGGGAAGGATTCAGATACCTGGATAATTGGGGCTCATTCTGGGGTAGGTGGGACCTCTACAAACGGGATGGTCTTCACCTGGACCAGAGGGGTACCAATACCCTGGGAGGGAAATTTGCGAATGCTCTTCGGGAGGGTTTAAACTAATTTGGCAGGGGAATGGGAACCTGAATTGTTGCTCCAGTGTACAGGAAGATGTGAGTGGCGAGGTCATGAATAAGGTTTCAAGGTCGCAGGAGTGTACCGGCAGGTAAGAAGGTGTTTTGAAGTGTGTATACTTCAACGCCAGGAGCATCCAGAATAAGGTGGGTGAACTTGCAGCATGGGTTGGTACCTGGGACTTCGATGTTGTGGCCATTTCGGAGACCTGGATAGAGCAGGGACAGGAATGGTTGTTGCAGGTTCCGGGGTTTAGATGTTTCAGTAAAATCATGGAAGGTGGTAAAAGAGGGGGAGGTGTGGCATTGTTAGTCAAGGACAGTATTACGGTGGCAGAAAGGACGTTTGATGAGGACTCGTCTACTGAGGTAGTATGGGCTGAGGTTAGAAACAGGAAAGGAGAGGTCACCCTGTTGGGAGTTTTCTATAGGCCTCCGAAAAGTTCCAGAGATGTAGAGAAAAGGATTGCAAAGATGATTCTGGATAGGAGCGAAAGTAACAGGGTAGTTGTTATGGGGGACTTTAACTTTACAAATATTGACTGGAAACGCTACAGTTCAAGTACTTTAGATGGGTCGGTTTTTGTCCAATGTGTGCAGGAGGGTTTCCTGACACAGTATGTAGATAGGCCAACAAGAGGCGAGGCCACATTGGATTTGGTACTGAGTAATGAACCAGGCCAGGTGTTAGATTTGGAGTAGGTGAGCACTTTGGTGATAGTGACCACAATTCGGTTACGTTTACTTTAGCGATGGAAAGGGATAGGTATATACCGCAGGGCAAGTGTTATAGCTGGGGGAAAGGAAATTATGATGCGATTAGGCGAGATTTAGGATGCATAGGATGGGGAAGAAATCTGCAGGGGATGGGCACAATTGAAATTTGGAGCTTGTTCAAGGAACAGCTACTGCGTGTCCTTGATAAGTATGTACCTGTCAGGCAGGGAGGAAGTGGTCGAGCGAGGGAACCGCGGTTTACTAAAGAAGTTGAATCTCTTGTGAAGAGGAAGAAGGAGACTTACGTAAAGATGAGACATGAAAGCTCAGTTAGGGCGCTTGAGAGTTACAAGTTAGCCAGGAAGGACCTGAAGAGAGAGCTAAGAAGAGCCAGGAGGGGACATGAGAAGTCTTTGGCAGGTAGGGTCAAGGAAAACCCGAAAGCTTTCTATAGGTATGTCAGGAATAAAAGAATGACTAGGGTAAGATTATGGCCAGTCAAGGATAGTAGTGGGAAGTTGTGCGTGGAGTCCAATGAGATAGGAGAGGCGCTAAATGAATATTTTTTGTCAGTATTCACACAGGAAAAAGACAATGTTGTCGAAGAGAATACTGAGATACAGGCTATTAGACTAGCCGGGATTGGGGTTCATAAGGAGGAGGTGTTAGCAATTCTGGAAAGTGTGAAAATAGATAAGTCTCCTGGGCCGGATGGATTTATCCTAGGATTCTCTGGGAAGCTAGGGAGGAGATTGCAGAGCCTTTGGCTTTGATCTTTATGTCGTCATTGTCTACAGGAATAGTGCCAGAAGACTGGAGGATAGCAAATGTTGTCCCCTTGTTCCAGAAGGGGAGTAGAGACAACCCTGGTAATTATAGACCAGTGAGCCTTACTTCTGTTGTGGGCAAAGTTTTGGAAAGGATTATAAGAGATAGGATTTATAATCATCTAGAAAGGAATAATTTGATTAGGGATAGTCAATACGGTTTTGTGAAGGGTAGGTCGTGCCTCACAAACCTTATTGAGTTCTTTGAGAAGGTGACCAAAGAGGTGGATGAGGGTAAAGCAGTTGATGTGGTGTATATGGATTTCAGTAAAGCGTTTGATAAGGTTCCCCATGGTAGGCTATTGCAAAAATACGGAGGCATGGGATTGAGGGTGATTTTGCGGTTTGGATCAGAAATTGGCTAGCTGTAAGAAGACAGAGGGTGGTGGTTGACGGGAAATATTCATCCTGGAGTTCAGTTACGAGTGGTGTACCGCAAGGATCTGTTTTGGGGCCACTGCTGTTTGTCATTTTTATAAATGACCTGGATGAGGGCGGAGAAGGCTGGGTTAGTAAATTTGCGGATGACACTAAAGTCGGTGGAGTTGTAGACAGTGCGGAAGGATGTTGCAGGTTACAGAGGGACATAGATAAGCTGCAGAGCTGGGCTGAGAGGTGGCAAATGGAGTTTAATGCGGAAAAGTGTGAGGTGATTCACTTCGGAAGGAGTAACAAGAATACAGAGTACTGGGCTAATAGTAAGATACTTGGTAGTGTGGATGAGCAGAGAGATCTCGGTGTCCATGTGCATAGATCCCTGAAAGTTGGCACCCAGGTTATAAGGAGAGGCTGAATAGACTGGGACTTTTTTCTCTGGAGCGTAGGAGGCTGAGGGGTGACCTTATAGAGGTCTATAAAATAATGAGGGGCATAGACAAGGTAGATAGTCAATATCTTTTCCCAAAGGTAGGGGAGTCTAAAACTAGAGGGCATAGGTTTACGGCGAGAGGGGAGAGATACAAAAGTGTCCAGAGGGGCAATTTTTTCACACAGAAGGTGGTGAGTGTCTGGAACAAGCTGCCAGAGGTAGTAGTAGAGGCGGGTACAATTTTATCTTTTAAAAAGCATTTAGATAGTTACATGGGTACGATGGGTATGGAGGGATATGGGCCAAATGCGGGCAATTGGGATTAGTTTAGGTGTTTTAAAAAAAAAGGGCGGCATGGACAAATTGGGCCGAAGGGCCTGTTTCCATGCTGTAAACCTCTATGACTCTATAACTCTAATACAGATCTCATTCATGCACAGTTGATAGTGAAAAACCTTCCATTTATGAAACCCTTTCAAAGCTTTTAAATCTCCTCAAGTGGTTAATCTGTTATAATACAAACACACACAGTCAATATCCCATTTCAAAGACAGCTAATCCTCTAATAGCCTCTTTAAATTGCCAATCAAACCGTGAAATCAGAACCTTATGCTGAGAGAATGTTTTAGTAGCTTTTGAAACTCAACCAATCATTCATTGTGGCATATTAACAGCCTTAGAATCCGACAGTGCAGAAGGAGGCCATTCGGCCCATCGAGTCTGCACTGACCACGATCCCACCCAGGCCCTATCCCCATAACCCCATGCATTTACCCTGCTATTCCCCCTGTCGCTATGGGGCAATTTAGCATGGCCAATCCACCTAACCCGCACATCTTTGGATTGTGGGAGGAAACCGGAGCACCCAGAGGAAACCCACGCAGACACGGGGAGAACATGCAAACTCCACCTTTAGGAAATCTTCAGCCTCTAGGAAACAAAGATCTCTATTGAAGCTGTGGAACTGATGCTAACTTTTCTTTCTAATTTACACCCGATGGCCTGTCAATTAAAGTAGCCCAGCAGATTTACTTTGCTCTTAATAACAGTTTTAGCTTATTTCAGCAATTTTAAAGAACAAAGAATTTGAAAAATTTCAGATCATGACAACTATACGATTCTTTTCCAGTCTTTGAGAATGATTACATTTACTTCAAAAATTCATGACTCCCACATTATGGATTAAGGCCCTTGGAGCTGTCAGAGTGGGGTTTGTTTGAATTCAGCACCAAATTCAATTGGTCCTGCTTACTTTAGGTTTCTAGCCTGTGTGAGTTATGTCATGACCCCTTACCCTCTGGTGAAAATTGGATCAGTTGGAAATGGGGGCAGGACTTCTCCATAGGGGTGCCCCCGCTAATGTTAATGATCCATAGTGTCTTCCTGTCTCACTTAAATCTGGCTCTATGCTTCTGGTGGCTGTTGTAAAGTTTCAGATGTTTCCCAGAATGCTGAAGGGAAAGGGGATGTGGGGAGGGGTGGGGTAGGAAGGGGGATTTGGAAGGGGGCTGTCACGATGGGTGTTCTTCTATTCAATCCTAACTCTGGAGCTGAACCTGAGGTATGGGAAAGCTAGAGGTTGGGATGTGAGACAAAAACAGAAAATGTTGGAAAAACTCAGTAGGTCGATAGAATCCATAGAATCCCTGTAGTGCAGAAGGAGGCCATTTGGCCCCTCAAGTCTGCACCAACTCCCTGAAAGAGCATCTTACCCAAGCTCACTCATTGGAATTCAGAAGAATGAGGGGAGATCTGATAGAAACATATGAGATTATGAAGGGTATAGATAAGATAGAAGCAGGGAAGTTGTTTCCACTGGTGAGTGAAACTAGCACTAGGGGGCATGGCCAAAAAATAAGGGGGAGCAGATTTAGGACTGAGTTGAGAAGGAACTACTTCACCAAAAGGGTTGTGAATCTGTAGAAATCCTTACCCAGTGAAGCAGTTGAGGCTACCTCATTGAATGTTTTTAAGGCAAGGATAGATAACTTTTTGAACAGTAAAGGAATTAAGGGTTATGGTGAGCGGGCGGGTAAGTGGAGCTGAGTCCATGAAAAGATCAACCATGATCTTATTGAATGGCGGAGCAGGCTCGAGGGGCCAGATGGCCGACTCCTGGCTCCTACTTCTTATGTTCTTATGTTCACCCACCCCCGTCCCTGCCTGCCCTATTCCCATAACCCCGTGCATTCACCATGGCCAATCCACCTAAGGCCTGGCAGCATCTATGGTGAGTGAAGGGGCGGGGGGGGGGGGGGGGTGGTGGGGGCGGGGGGGGCACACAACAGGAAGGTCAGGGTGCAGATTGTGGACTGGTGAATGTGTTCCTCAAAGCAGTCACCCAGTCTGCATTTAGTCACATGGGTGACCTTTCTCCTCCATCTTAATCCCTTATTAAATTCAAAACATCTTTTGTCCCAATGCAACCCCCCCGCCTCCCCCGCTGGGCCACCTGTCAATGGTTCTTCAGTTTTGCTTTCACTGAGCACACACCTTTGTTTCCCTATTAACACATTCTGCTGTCTTACCTTTATGCTGCTATCAGCATCTTCCATAGCCCTCACCCTGCCATTAACAATTCCTCTGTGTCATGACCCACACATCTTTGTACAATCTCTCCGAGCTCCCACCTATCACTGATCTTCTACTCTGCTCCAGCTGTTCCACCCTCTCTTAAACAGTACAGAATCCAACACATTTCTACCTCTCTTCAGCTCTGAAGAAGAGTCATGTGGACTCAAAACATTCACCCTGTTTCTCTCCACAGACGCTGCCAGACGCGCTGGGCAGGGTTTTACGGCCTCACTCGTCCCGAAACTGTAAAACTCCACCCGAGGTCAACAGACCTTCCCATTGTCCGCCCCTCATCTGCCCGATTCCCGTGGTGGACAGGGTGGCAAAATTCCCGCCGGCCGCTGAATTCTTCCAACATTTTCTGCTTTTGTTTCGGATTTCTAGCATTCGCAGTATTTTGCTTTTATATTATTGGGATGTGAGGATTGGTTCACTGGTGAATTCTTGAGATAGGACAGTAATGAATGAAAGGGATTACGTGAAGCAAGCAGCATTGAGATTATCGAATCACAGAGTCTCTTCAATGCGGAAAAAGGCCATTCGGCCCATCGAGTCTGCACCCTCAACAATCCCACCCAGGCCATATCCCCATAATCCCACATATTTACCCTGCTAGTCCCCCTGATACTAAGGGGCAATTTAGCACGGCCAATCAACCTAACCCGCACATCTTTGGACTATGGGAGGAAACCGGAGCACCCGGAGGAAACCCACACAGACACGGGGAGAATGTGCAAACTCCACACAATCACCCGAGGCCGGAATTGAACCTGGGTCCCTGGCACTGTGAGGCAGCAGTGCTAACCACTCTGCCACCGGGCTGCCCACAAAGACTTTAGTGAACCGTATGGGTTTTTATGACAAGCGACAATGGTTTGTTTCATGGTCATCATTAGACATTTAATTCCAAATTTTTATTGAATTCAAATTTCACCATCTTCTGTGGTGGGATCTGAGCCTAGATCTCTAGACTTTGCCCTGGTTCTCTGGACTTTCAGTCCAGTGACAATATCACTGCGCCACTGCCTCCCTCGATCACCTAAGAGATCATCACAAGCAACAATACAGTGGTTTCTTGTTGCTTCCTGGACACAGAGTCATAGAGACATACATGAGAAGGCCATTCAGCCCCTCAGTATGTTGTACCATTGGGATCATGACTGGTCTGTATCCTAAGCCCATCTGCCCACTTTGGTTCCATAATCCATAATCACCTTATTTAACAAAAATCGAACATCCTCAGTTTAGAAATTTCCAATGGTGCCCGGCCTCAACAATGTTCTTCTGAAGGGAGCGTTCCAGGTTTCCACTCCCCTTTGTGTGAATTAGAGGTGTTGTGGTGCAGTGGGTCAGCATTCCTGCCTCTGAGCCAGAGGTTCCAGGTTCAAATCCCACCCCAGGACTTGATGGCCAAGGAAGGTGCGTTTGTGAGGTGACCAAAGAGATTGAGCATCAACCTCTAAATCCTTCCAAACACACCAATGACTGACGATAAGAGCGGGAGAGACTCCTGGTCAGTCACGCTTGATGTGGAGTGGCGCCCCTCAAGCTATAAGCCCCTGGCGACAGACTAGTGACCTGTTCCAGGAATTATTAGCTATGGAAATGGATGGAAGCCTGCCCTTGTGCACCACTAGGTGCGGGAAGAGAATGGGAATTGGAGATTGTGTGAAAATGTTTGTCCTGAAATTAACCCCTGACGGTCCTGCTCCCAGTTCTGAATTTCCACCCTTAGAGGAATTAGTTTCTCTCTATCTTCTTTGTCAAATGCTTTCATCTATCTGAATCACCTCAATTTGGTCACCCCCTAACCTTCTATAATCACGGAATAACCGCCTAGCCTATGAAACCTGTTCTGAAAATGTAACCCTTTTAGCCCTGATGTGTGGTATGTATCTGTCCATCTGCCTCTACCTTGTTGCCCTGAGGAGCTGGTGCTGGGCCTAGTTCTGGAACAGCGGCAGTGTTTGTGATGCCCTGGGCTCTCACAGTGAATATAGGATGGGAATGACAGGATTCTGATGGAGCAAAAATGAAGGAACAGGAATTTAAGTCCAAATTCAGATGTCTCATTACTTGGAGGGAATTTGTAAGTGTTTATAGGAGGGAATGCATACTGGACAATAGTCACAGTTTCCTGACAAGAGAGTAGGCTGGTCTGGTCCTCCCTCCCTGGCAGTTATTGAAAGCAACAGGTCTGTTACCTGTTGACCGGTGGGAGCTCTCATTGGCTGAAATCCATGGACCAAGGGCAGAAAGCAGACTGGTGGTGATTGCAGTTTGGATCTCAGAGGATTCCTATCCATTTTTGGAGATGACTACTTTTAGTTTATTTATTTGTGTCACAAGTAGGCTTACATTAACACTGCAATGAAGTTCCTGTGAAAATCCCCTAATCACCACAATCTGGCACCTGTTCGGGTACACTGAGGGAGAATTTAGCATGGCCAATGCACCCTAACCGGCACGTCTTTCAGACTGTGGGAGGAAACCGGAGCACCCGGAGGAAACCCGCGCAGACACGGAAGGAATGTGCAGACTCTGCACAGACAGTGACCCGAGCTGGGAATCGAACCTGGGTCCCTGGCGCTGTGAGGCAGCAGTGCTAACCATTGTGCCACCGTGCCGCCCTCAGCAGGATGGGCAGGGGAGGGCGGTGAGGGGTGAGCAGAGGTCACTTATAGGGAGTGGGCCTGAGGCAGTGGTTGCTATGAAACAATAATCCAATGTGTTTTCAGTGATTGAGACAGGAGCTGGAAATACATACATTTTCCATGGACAAGCTGAAAACCAAAAAGAAACCTGTTTTTTTCTGCAGTTTTAATAAATTCTGGAGTTGCTGACTGCAAGCGATGAACCATCTGGCTGGACAAGTGTTTCTAATTATCTACCCTACATCTCTGGAATTTGGCTCTTTTGGCACTAACATTCCGTCTTGCTCGTTTCAACACGGCCAAAGCTAATCAGATACACTTGCATGTGTTGAGTAAGAAGCCAATAAAGATTTAAGGCAGTCTCGGCCCATCTGAAGTGAGCTTCAGTTTGGTCGCTTGCCTCCCCGGTACAGAATGCCCGAGGAGCCTTCAGACATTAACAGTTTAAGCTTGTCACCTTCGGCCTAAACATGCACGCAGACGTTCTGGTATATTCCATAGTGTTGCTAAGCGTTGTGGTTGTGTCTCAAAGCTTCTTGCAGTTGGATAGGTGAGTACAGTACAGCAGTCCTGGGGTGCGTCGTTATCTTTTATTCTGGAGATCTGTTAAACCCTTGTGTATAGGATCGCTAATATCTGAGAAAAAAATCAGCTGCCGTGTAATGAAAGCTCTATATGTCAGAGAATGGGAAATAGGGGAATTTACACACCTGTAAAAATATTAGAGATGTACATATCGCTTTCTTAAAAGAAAATTGTGACTTTGTACTAGAGTTGACAATTAAAAACTTTCATTATCACCTGTTTGTGCGCTGTCCAGATTGACAATTTTCTAATTGAAACCTGATGTGGACTGGGTGACTGGATAGTGTTTCATTGAGGACAGAATGAAAAGCTCGCAAACAAACTGTACCTGTTATCAATCGTTGTGAATCTATCTCCTCACCTGATCATCCAATGTTACAGATATTTGATAGGGACAAAGAAATCTTAGTTGATCCAAGAGATCATCTTGCTACCTTAGTCAGCTAATCGGCAGTTAGAATCATCGCATGAACTTCAATATTGGAACAAGTCCGGTACTTAAAACAAATGATTTTTATTCCTGCTCAGCTTTTGGGAAGTTGTGTGAGATTTCAGGGATTAAGTGCTGGAAAGATTGCTTCAAAAAAAATTACAGAAATGCTTTTGCGATGGAGAATTTATTAATAGTTAAGGCTACAGGATATTATTAGTGATTGAAGCGTAGGGGCTGTCTCACATATTAAAAATGGTAAGGATTTGGGTGAATTAATCTTTAATGTGACTTTCGATGCATTAACAATATATCAAATCAAAGTGGAGAAAGTATAACACATGGAGACAGCAAAACACATCTGACATTGAAACGCGATGGCAGAGTAATTTACTGTCTGATAATTTATTGCTGGTGATAAAATAGACCACCTCGTGGTAAATTTAGTGAATTAATTACATCTCAATAATAGAGTCAACCAATTGACCTTCACTAATGAGTCTACTTCAGTGTTTTCCTTTCATTTGTTCTCAGGGCTTGGGCAGTGCAGGCAAGGCTATCTTTTATTATCTCATTTCCTAGTCCAAAGATGTGCGGGTTAGGTTGATTGGCCATGCTAAAATTGCCCCTTAGTGTCCTGAGATGCATAGGTTAGTGGGATTAGCGGGTGGATGTGTAGGGATATGGGGGTGGGGCCTGGGTGGGATTGTGGTCGGTGCAGACTCGATGGGCTAGATGGTCTCTTTCTGTACTGTAGGGGTTCTGTGATTTTTGTGAGGAGGTTGTGGGTTAAAGACCCAGTCCAGAGATGTGAACACAAAAATCTGGGCCGAGACTTCCAGTGCAGCACAGAGGGACATTCTGCTCCAGCTTTTTGATAAGACATTAAAGCAAGACCCTACCTGCCCTCTCTGGTGGACATGAGGTCCCATAGCAGTGTTCTGAAGAACAGCAAGGGAATTCTCCGCAGTGTGCTGGTCAATGTGTATTCCTCAATATACATCGCAAGAACAGATTATCTGACTATTACCACATTGTTCCTTGTGGAATCTTGCTGTGTGTAAATTTGCATCTGTGTTTCCTTCATTATAACGTTGACCACTCTTCAATGGCTACAAAGTGCTTCAAAGTTTGTCCCAAGGTTGTGAAAGATGCTATATACATTTTAAGAAGGTGTTGGTGGCCTGTCTTGAATCTCCAAAGCAAAACTAATGAAGAATTAGCCTAAGGAAACTCAGGGTCAGTTTTAAACAAAGATGTGCAGGTTAGGGTAGATTGGTTGTGCTAAATTGCCCCTGAGTGTCCCTAGATGTGTAGGTTAGATGGATTAGCCATGATAAATGTGTGGGGTTATGAGGATAGGTGGAAGAAAGGGCCTGGGTAAGGTACTTTGTCAGAGAGAGTCAATGGGCCAGATGGCCTCCTCCTGCACTGTAGAGATTCTGTGAGTCTATGAAAACTAGTAATTCTTTAGTTTCATTTGATGGGGGAAATATTCTTAAAATAATTTCGAAAAAAGTCCCCCTACAATTGGCAGACTTATTGACTTTCTTGGTCACTGGCCAATAGAAATAAACCACAACATCCAGTATTGGATGAACAGGAAGGTTCCTCCAGCTAATTATTGAGAAGTCATTCGCAAAATCTTGCTGCCATTCAAGCCGGCGAGATCTGACGGTGCTGTCAACGGTGCACCTCCACCACAGGATTCCCGGCAGCAAGGGGTATGTTCGATGGGAAACCCCTTTGACAATGATTGGACCATAAGATCCTGCCGCCAGCGAGCGGTGTGCTGCCTCCCAGCGCCACAAAACACACCGCGGAGAGGGAATAAAATCCCGCCCACTGTCTTTGGATTCTGCCACAAACTTTTCTTGCTCGCCGCTGGTTCCATCCCTCTCTCTGATCGCCCTCTGAGCTTGAACTGGACTGCTTGCAACCTTGGACTCCAATTCGATCTTGAAGTGAGATTCTGACTCGACATCCAATCCATCATCCAGACCATTAGCTTTCACCTCCATAATATTTCCCGTCTCCTTCCCACTTGAAACCTCATCCATGCCTTTATTCCCTCCAAACTTGACCATTTCACAGCTCTCCTGGTTGGCAGTCCATCTTTGTAAGCTTGGAATTCATTCAAAATTCTGGTGTCCTGAATTCTAACTCGCACCAAGTCCCATTCCCCATCAGCCCTACTTTTTAATTCATTCATTGGACATGGGCGTCGCTGGCTGGCCAGCATTTATTGCCCATCCCTAGTTGTCTGAGGGCAGTTGACAGTCAACCACATTGCTGTGCCTCTGGAGTCACATGTAGGCCAGACCGGGTAAAGACGGCAGATTTCCTTCCCTAAAGGGAACCAGATGGGTTTTTCCGACAATCGACAATGGTTTCATGGTCATCTGTAGATTCTTAATTCCAGATTTTAAAAATTGAATTCAAATTCCACCATTTGCTGTGGTGGGATTCGAACCCGGACCCCCAGAACATTAGCTAAGGTTCTGGATTGATAGTCTAGTGATAATACCATTAGGCCGTCACCTCACTAACCTACATTGGCTCCCGATCAAGCAAAGTCTTGATTTGAAACCCATGTTGAAAAGCCTCCATGACCTTTCTCTGTCCTATCCCTGGAACCTCCTCCAATCCTCTTAGAATTTTGGCTGTTGTATGTTCCCCACTTCCTTTCATCCATCATTGGCAGCCGGGCCTTCATCTGCCTGGGTTCTACATCCTGGAATTCCCTCCCTAAATCTCTCTGCCTGTCTACTCACCTCTCTTCCTTTCATATGCTTCTTAAAACCCAACACTTTGACCAATCAGTTTTGGTCACCTATCTGGACATTTCTTTATGTGGCTCAGTGTTTGCTAATCTTGTGAAGCCCGTTGAGATGTTTAGAGTTTATTTATTAGTGTCACATGTAGGTTTACATTAACACTGCAATGAAGTTACTGTGAAAATCCCCAAATTGCCACACTCCAGTGCCTGTTCGGTACACTGAGGGAGAATTTAGCACGGTCAATGCACGTCTTTCAGAATGTGGGAGGAAACCGGAGCACCCGGAGGAAACCCACGCAGACACGGGGAGAACGTGCAAACTCCACACAGACAGTGACCCCAAGCCAGGATTCGAACTCGGGTTCTTGGCACCAGCAGGCAGCGGTGCTAACCACTGTGCCACTGTGCCGCCCACATGTTATCCTATGTCAAAGGTGCTCTATCAAGGGATATGGCGGGGGGAAGGTGGAATCAGGATATTGAATTTGATGATCAGCCATGATCAAAATGAATGGTGGAGCAGGCTCAAAGGGCCGAATGGCCTCCTCTCACTTCTAGTTTCTGTGTTTCTATATGAATGCAAGTTGTCATTGTAGGGTGCTTACAGAGTGAAATATATAATTAGTTAATGTCATCTTAATTGTTATGTTAAATTATTGAATCAATTTTGTAACACAGAAGACCCATTGTGCTGGTGCCAGCTCTTTGAGAAAGTTATCCAATTTAATCCCATATTTCAGCCTTTCCCCAGAACCCTGCACGTTGTCGAAGCGTGTGTTTAATTTACTTTTCAGATACAGCATTCCAGATCAGAGCCAACCTCAATATGAAGAATCATAGAATCCCTACAGTGCAAAGGAGGCCATTCAGCCCATCGAGTCTGCACCAACAACAATCCCACCCAGGCCCTATCCCCGTAACCCCACAAATTGACCCTGCTGATCCCTCTAACCTACACATCCCGGGACACTAAGCAGCAATTTAGCATGGCCAATGCACTTATCCCGCACACCTTTGGAGTGTGGGAGGAAACTGGAGCACCCGGTGGAAACCCACGCAGACATGGGGAGAACATGCAAACTCCACACAGACAGTTCAAAGCTTGCTACCCAATGTGTCTGATGCATGTACTGGCAGTAGAATCACAGATAAACAGAATTGTTACAGCACAGAAGGAGGCTATTTGGCCCAGTGGGATATTACGGCCTTGATGGTCTCAAAACCTTAAAATCCCGTCCGAGGTCAACAGACCTTTCAATGGAAGCATTCCTTTCCTTGATAAAGACAGACGCAAAACATTCTTTCAAAACCTCAGCTATTCCCCAGAATCCATGCATTTTTTTATTCTTGGAACATGGGCGTCGCTTCCTGGTAGCATTAATTGCCCATCCCTCATTGCCCTTGAACTGAGTGTCTCGCTCGGCCATTTCAGAGGGCAGCTGAGAGTCAACCACGTTGCTGTGGCTTTGGAGTTACATGTAGGCCAGACCGGGTAAGGATGGCAGATTTCCTTCCCTAAAGGACATTAGTGAACCAGATGGACTTTTCCGACAATCAACAATGGTTTCATGGTTGTCAATATCATAAAATCCCTACAGTGCAGAAGGAGGCCATTCAGACCATCGAGTCTGCACCAACCTCAATCCCATCCAGGCCCTGTTCCCATAACCCCACACACTTATCCTACTAATCTCCTGACACTAGGGTCAATTTAGCATGGCCAATCAACCTAACCCACACATCTTTGTACTGTGGGAGGGAGCACCCGGTGGTAACCCATGCAGACATGGAGAGAATATGTAAGCTCCACACAGCCGAAGCTGGAATTGAACCTGGGTCCCTGGCACTGTGAGGCAGTAGTGCTAACCACTGTGCCACCATGGTGGTTCGATTCCTGGCTTGGGTCACTGTCTGTGTGGAGTTTGCACATTCTCCCCGTGTCTGCGTGGGTTTCCTCCGGGTGCTCCGGTTTCCTCCCACATTCTGAAAGACGTGCTGGTTAGGTGCATTGACCCGAACAGGCACCGGAGTTTGGCGACTAGGGGAATTTCACAGAAACTTCATTGCAGTGCTAACGTAAGCCTTACTTGTGACTAATAAATAAACTTTACTTTATTAATTCCAGATTTTTTTTATTGAATTCAAATTCCATCAACTGCCATGCCGAGATTTGAACCCAGGTCCCCAGAACATTAGCTGAGTTTCTGGATTAATAATCTAGTGACAATACCACTGGGCCATTGCCTCCCCTGTTATGTCCCTAATTGGCTCTTCTCCTCCTTTTACCACCTTTTTGCTATTTATATGCCAATAGGAGACTTTGAGTTCCCCTTTTATGTTAACTGCCAATCTCTTTTCACACTCTCTCTTTGCCTCTCTTACTTGCTTTCTTCACCTCTGCTCTGAATCTTCTACATTCAGTCTGGTTTTCCATTGTATAACACATCTAACGTCTGTCATAAGCACACTATCTTGTCCTTGTCCTAATCTCTATCTCTTTTGTCATACCGGGAATCCTGTCTGTGTTTGCCGTACCTTTCCACTGCCAGGGAACAGACCTTGGCTCTGCTCAATCCATCTCTTTGAAGAAAGCCCATCATTCAGCTTCCATTTTTCCTGCTAAATGTTGCGGTGGGGATGGGCAGGTGACCAGAATGGACGGGATCCAGCCCGCGGATTCTGTGCGTAGAACCTCATTAATAATGCACAGGCATATTAAAAGGCGGCACGGTGGCACAGTGGTTAGCACTGCTGCCTCACAGCGCCAGGGACCTGGGTTCAATTCCCGGCTTGGGTCACTGTCTGTGTGGAGTCTGCACATTCTCCCCGTGTCTGCATGGGTTTCCTCCGGGTGCTCCGGTTCCCTCCCACAGTCCGAAAGACATGCTGGTTTGGCACGTTGGCCATGCTAAATTTTCCCTCAGTGCACCCGAACAGGCGGTGGAGTGTGGCGACTAGAGGATTTTCACAGTAACTTCATTGCAGTGTTAATGTGAACCTATTTGTGACAGCAATAAATAAACTAAAAAAAAACTTGAACTTTAAGCTTTAATAAATAGAAATAAGGTTGTAAAAGGAGGAGTCGGAGGGTTAAGAGACACAAAAACGAATTCCCCTCTGACACTCCTGGTGGGCCGGCAGCTGATTCGTCCCCCCTGCCCTCAGCTGGTGGGTTCGAAGGTCCTGCTGCCATATTTAAAGCCCAGTCCAGCTCACTCACATCACTCTCTCCAGCCCAGCTGTCGTCACCAGACCGTGCAGGATGTCAGCAACCCAGAGCCAAAAGGCTGGCAGCTTCAAGGAGAAATCTGTTCCTCAATTCAACCCCCCTACCACCCTCTGAGACCATCACCCGCAAGGTGCCCATGTTGCCATGCCCCGCTGGGACCTCTACCCACATCTGGAGTCTTTGTGCCTCCCCTTCCAGTGAACGATGCGGTTTCTCTTTGACCCCCTGGTCTGTGAGCTTTCCCTGCAGCTTTGTCGGGGTGCAGCTTCCCTCCCCCCAGTCTCACATCCGACACTCAGTTGATCTTTGGACCTTTGTTGTGGTGGCTGTATGAGTCCAGCCACCCAATGCTGTCCATGAAGACCAGCTTAGCATGGAGCTGTAAGCTGGAACAGTTCTGGAAAAAAGATCATTTAGATCTGAAACGTTAACTCTGTTTCTCTCTCCACAGATGCTGCCAGACCTGCTGAGTTTATCCAGCATTTCCTGTTGAAATCTACCAAGCCCAATTCTAAAACTTTCAGTTGAGCCTCACCCTCAATAACTTTTGTCGGAGAAATGTTTTGCACAATCAATAATTAGTGTTTTTAAAGAATCCGACCTAGAATCATAGAATCCTGCAGAGCAGAAGGAGGCCATTTGGCCCATCAAGTCTGCACTGATTACAATCCCACCCAGGTCCTAACCCTGTAACCCAATTCATTTACTCTACCTGGTCACCCTGACACTAAGGGGCAATTTAACACGGTCAATGCACCTAACCAGCACGTCTTTCAGACTGTGGGAGGAAACCGGAGCACCCGGAGGAAACCCACGCAGACAAGGGGCGAACGAGCAAACGCCACACAGACAGTGACCCAAGCTGGGAATCGAACCCGGGTCCCTGGCGCTGTGAAGCAGCAGTGCTAACCAGTGCCACCATGCCGCCCAGAAGGATATTAGTGAATCAGATGGATTTTTCCGACAATTGACAATGGTTTAATTGTCATCAGTAGATTCTTAATTCCAGAAATTGTTTTCATGAATTCAACTTTCACCGTCTGCTGTGGCAGGATTCGAACCCGGGTCCCCAGAACATTCGCTGATGTTTCTGGAGTTTCGAGTGATAATGCCACTGGGCCATTGCACATGCTGCAACAAGTTGCAAACACGGCATTAATTACCACCAAAGACCCAAGTGAAAAGAGGAAATATTTAGATGTTTACAAATCGATACATTATTATTTCACAAATCATCGAATGGTTTAACTATAAATCCAGTCGCCGTTCCTACATTCACACAGAACCACTAATAATTACCACATGTTTCATTAATTCTTTTATGGGCAACATTAGAGTCATAGAGGTTTCCAGCATGGAAACAGGCCCTTCGGCCCAACTTGTCTATGCCGCCCTTTTTATTTAAACCCCTAAGATATGCCCGCATTTGGCCCATATCCCTCTATACCCATCTTACCCATGTAACTGTCTAAATGCTTTTTAAAGACAAAATTGGACCCGCCTCTACTGCTACCTCTGGCAGCTTGTTCCAGACACTCACCACCCTCTGTGTGAAAAAATTGCCCCTCTGGACCTTTTTGTATCTCTCCCCTCTCACCTTAAACCTATGCCCTCTAGTTTTAGACTCCCCTACCTTTGGGAAAAGATATTGACTATCTAGCTGATCTACGCCCCTCATTATTTTATAGACCTCTATAAGATCACCCCTCAGCCTTCTACGCTCCAGCGAAAAAAGTCCCAGTCCATCCAGCCTCTCCTTACAACTCAAACCATCAAGTCCCGGTAACATCCTAGTAAATCTTTTCTGCATGCTTTCTGGTTTAATAATATCCTTTTTATAACAGGGTGACCAGAACTGTGCACAGTATTCCAAGCGTGGCCTTACCAATGTCTTGTACAATTTCAACAAGACGTCCCAATTCCTGTACTCAACGTTCTGACCAATGAAACCAAGCATGCCGAATGCCTTCTTCACCATTCTGTCCACCTGTGACTCCACATTCAAGGAGCTATGAACATGTACCCCTAGATCTCTTTGCTCTGTAACTCTCCCCAACGCCCTACCATTAATTGAGTAAGTCCTGCCTTGGTTCAATCTACCAAAATGCATCACCTCTCATTTGTCTAAATTAAACTCCATTCTCCCAAAAACAATTGAGCGTCAGAACTGAAAGAGAACAGGAGTGTTCTACGCTCGTCTCTCAGGCACGCTCTGTACCACAATCCTCACACACTCAGTCACCTTTCTGGTCAGTTGCGCACCAGTACTGGGAGGGGGGTGGGGTGGGGTGGTGGTGGCGGGGGGCGGTGGGAGTGGTGGTGGTGTCGGGGAGGGCCTAACCACAGCGGTGAGTCCGGCTTCGGAGCGCTTGGGCACCGTTTCACAAGGTTTGAGTTGCACACAATGTGATTTTGATTTGATTTGATTTATTATTGTCACATGTATTAACATACAGTGAAAGGTATTGTTTCTTGCGCGCTATACAGACAAAGCATACCGTTCATAGAAAAGGAAAGGAGAGAGTGCAGAATGTAGTGTTACAGTCATAGCTAGGGTGTAGAGAAAGATCAACTTAATGTAAGGTAGGTCCATTCAAAGGTCTGACAGCAGCAGGGAAGAAGCTGTTCTTGAGTCGGCCGGTACGTGACCTCAGACTTTTGTATCTTTTTACTGACAGAAGAAGGTGGAAGAGAGAATGTCCGGGGTGTGTGGGGTCCTTAATTATGCTGGCTGCTTTGCCGAGGCAGTGGGAAGTGTAGACAGAGTCAATGGATGGGAGGCTGGTTTGTGAAGAATGTGATTCCTGTTTAGCATGATGATTCTGTGCATTTTTTGAGGTGAAGGAAGTCGGGTGAGCGTCGAATGTTTCCAAGGGTCCAATTTGTTCTAAAATGATGTTTCTTCCCTCCCCACCCCGCAACAATATCATTTAAAGGCAAACCCCTGGGACTTGCAAGTTATCGTTGGAGACATCAGAGAAATTCTGCCGCTCTCT
The DNA here is from genome assembly GCF_964213995.1 of Mustelus asterias. NCBI lineage: Eukaryota > Metazoa > Chordata > Chondrichthyes > Carcharhiniformes > Triakidae > Mustelus > Mustelus asterias. The sequence continues at coordinate 2,983,906 of NC_135810.1, read as the reverse complement.
GGATGGTTTGATCTGCAGTGGCCGAGGACAGTGCGATTGTGGAGTGTGCGTCTGCCTTGACAGTGAACCAGACAAATTCTATGGCTCTCGCTGTGAGTGCCAGGACTGGCTGTGTGAAAGCTACGATGGGAAGATCTGCGGTGGTAAGCCACTTCTACTGCATCAGTATCTGAAGCCAGGTGTTACTAAGTTACCAGCCATTAGTAGACATGGAGGCTTTGGAGAGGATACAGAAAAGATTTACCAGGATGTTGCCCGGTATGGAGGGCATTAGCTATGAGGAGAGGTTGGAGAAACTTGGTTTGTTCTCACTGGAGCGACGGAGGTTGAGGGGAGACCTGATAGAAGTCTGCAAGATTATGAGAGGCATGGACAGAGTGGATAGTCAGATGCTTTATCCCAGGGTGGAAGAGTCAATTACTAGGGGGCATAGATTTAAGGTGCGAGGGGCAAGGTTTAAAGGAGATGTACGAGGCAAGTTTTTTTCACAGAGGGTGGTGGGTGCCTGGAACTCGCTGCCAGGGGAGGTAGTGGAAGCGGATACAATAGTGAGTTTTAAGGGGCGTCTTGGCAAATACCTGAATAGGATGGGAATAGAGGGATATGGTCCCCGGAAGGGTCCGGGGGGTTTTAGTTCAGTCGGGGCAGCATGGTCGGTGCAGGCTTGGAGGGCCGAAGGGCCTGTTCCTGCGCTGTAATTTTCTTTGTTCTTTGTTCTATTTGCCAACTTTTCCAGGTTTGAGAAATGAAGTATTAATCTCCAGGATACAGCTGACATCAAACACAGGAGAAACATCACAGAGTGTTCAAATATAAGATTGAGTTTGGTTTTAATTTTCTTTAGTTTATTCTTTTTTTATTTTCACCTTGTTGCTTTCTTAGAGTCACAAAGCCAATGTGCAGAATGGACAGGGCAAGCCCTGAATCCATCTCCTTGCTTGCTCCAAAAACCAACTCAAATTCACATTGAATCCAATTCATGGTCCCCACAAGAGCAACATACCAGCTCCAAGCTGACCAGAACAGGTATTACATCTGATCTCACACTTGGTCCTATGCTTGATCTCAGCCAAAAGGCCAATAATGGAAGGATTGGAGGTGGGAGGCAAAAAAGGCTGTTTATCCAGTGGGGTAATGAAGGTTCAGTTCACTTTTCAATTGCAATGGGGAGGTGGAGCACCATGAGGATGATCATGGCGGGCAGCCAATCATGGGATTTGGGGGTGGAGCTGTGGAGAACATATCATGAAGCCTCCAGGCATGCATCCACCCAGAGTTGGCAACCCCACATGCCCCAAGCACACGAGCAAACCGATAAACATAACACACAGACATGTTGTGCTTGGCCAGGTTGTTTGAATGTTGGATCACACCAGGATTGAACTGAGACTCCCATTTATAGATAGTGGCTGCAAACGTTAGTCACCAAAATATGCCGGCTATCCACAAATGAAGATAAATTAAATATTGGCCGTGATTTGGCTGATGTGCTATTATTTAAAGTCAAATCTTTACGGTTCTTCATTTTTTTACAGAATTTGTGTTCTTTGAGTTGAATTTTATTGGAAGAAGAGAGAATGCAGACTTTAATTGTTGAACATATACATATATCCAGTGAAACTATAGTATTTAGTTATATATCCAAATATTTAATGAGTCAATTGAACAGTTCAGGGTATATTTATATCAATGTTTGACGAAGTTACGGAAAGGAAAGACAGTGGATGGGCAATGGCAGGCATTTAAAGAACAAATAGGTGAACTCCAGAAGTTGTGTATTCCTGTTTGGTGCAAGAGTGGTTAGGGATTTGTGGCCAAACCATGGTTTACAAGGGAAATTAGAGATGGTATAAAATTCAAGAAAGAAGCATACAAATGGGCAAGAAAAAGCAATAGGCCTGAGGATTGGGAATAGTTTAACATTCAGCAAAAAAGGACCAAGGGATTGATTAAGAAGGGAAAAATAGAGTATGAAAGTAAGCTAGCAGGGAACATTAAAACTGATTGTAAAAGTTCCTATAGATATCTAAAGAGAAAAACATTGACAAAAATGAATGTAGGCCCCTTACAGTCAGAAATGGGAAAATTCATAACGGGGAATAAAGAAATGGTTGAGGAATTAAATTTGTAGTTTGCTTCAGTCTTCACAAAGGAAGACATGAATAATGTGCCAGAAGTGCTGAGAGAAACATGTTTTAGTGAGGAGCTGAAGGAAATCAGCATTAGGAGAGAAATGGTTTTGGGGAAATTGATGGGATTAAAGGTGGATAAATCTCCAGGTCCTGATAATCTTCATCCCAGAGTATTTAAGGAAATGGCCCTGGAAATAGTAGATCCGTTGTTGGTTATTTTCCAAAATTCCTTGGACTTTGGAATAATTCCTACAGATTGGAGGGTAGCTAATGTAAGCCCACTATTCAAAAAGGGAGGTAGAGAGAAAACAGGGAACTATAGACCAGTGAGCCTAACGTTGGTACTGAGGAAGTTGCTGGAGTCCATTATCAAGGATTTCATAACTCGGCATTTGGAAGGCAGTGGTATAATCAGACAAAGTCAGCATGGATTTACAAAATGGAAACCATGCTTGAGGAATCTATTGGAATTTTTTGAGGCTATAACTAGTGGAGTTGACCGAGGAGAACCAGTGGCTTATTTAGATTTTCAGAAGGCTTTCAACAGGGTCTCACATAACAGACTATTGTTTAAGGCTAAAGTACATGGGATTGCAGGTAATGTCTTGAGATGGATAGAAAGCTGGTTAGCAGAAAGGAAGTGAAGAATTGGCATAAATGGGTCTTTTTCTGATTGGCAGTCAGTGACTAGTGGGGTTCATCAGGGATCTGTGCGAGGACCCCAACTGTTCACATTATATGTTAATGATTTGGAAGAGAGAACTGAATATATTATCTCCACATTTGCAGATGATACAAAGTTGGGTGGGAGAGTGAGCTGTGAGGAGGATGAAGAGGTGCTTCAGCGTGATTTGGACAGGCTGAGTGTGTGAGCATCTGCATGGCAGATGCAGTGTAATGTGGATAAATGTGAGGTTATCCACTTTGGTAGCAATAATAGGAAGAAAGATTATTACTTGAATGGGTGTAAATTGAGAGAGATGGATATACAACGAGACCTTGGAGTCCTCGTGCATCAGTTGCTGAAAGTAAGCGGGCAGGTACAGCAGGCAATAAATGGCATGTTGGCCTTCATAGCGAGAGGATTTGTGTATTGGGATAGGGATGTTTTGCTGTAATTGTACAGGGCGTTGGTGAGGCCACACCTGGAGTATTGTGTGCAGTTTTGGTGTCCTTACCTGAGGAAGGATGTCCTTGCTGTAGAGGGATTACAGCGAAGATTTAAAAGGCTGATTCCTGGGATGGCAGGTCTGTCGTATGAGGAGAGACTGAGTTGGTTTGGATTATATTCACTGATTGTTTAGAAGAGTGAGAGGGGATCTCATAGAAACTTATAAAATTCTAACAGGGTTAGACAGGGTAGATTCAGAAAGAATGTTCCCAATGGTGGGGGAGTCCAGAACTAGGAGTCATAGTTTGAGGATAAGGGGTCAACCTTTTAGAACTGAGGTGAGGAGAAATTTCTTCACCCAGAGGGTGATGAATGTGTGGAATTTGCTACCACAGAAAGTAGTTGAGACCAAAACGTTGTGTGAATTCAAGAAGAAATTAGAAAAAGCTCTTGGGGCTAAAGGGATCAAGGGATATGGGGGGCAGCCATGATCAAGATGAATGGCAAATCAGGCTCGAAGGGCCAAGTGGCCTACTCCTGCTTCTAGTTTCTATGTTTCTATGTTACTGTATATTTGAGTGCACAATCACATCAGTCAACTTACACTGAGTGAACTATGGGTCAGAGGCCAAGGCAGCTGGTTTGTTCTGGAGTTTTGTTAGTTAGGATTGGGTGACAGTAGCCATGGAGCCTTGAATATTGGTGGTTTCATTGACTGCAATTGGTGCCTCGCCTTTGCAGTTCCTATGTCAAGTGTGTGCATTGTGTTGAGTGAGTCTTCCTGAACATGTTCATTACTGCTTGGCATTTCCTACTTCCATTCAGATATTTATTCTGATTGATGGATGTCCCTCCTTTGTTCAACACAGTAACAGGCCATTCGGCCCAACTGGTCCATTCTGGTGTTTTTGCCCCAAAAATGAGCCTCCTTCTACCCCCCCCTTCATTCTACCTTATCAACATATCTTTCTTGAAGAAGGCATATGGCATGCTTGCCTTTATAGGACGGGGCATAGAGTATAAAAGTTGGGGTCTGATGTTGCAGATGTATAGAACGTTGGTTCGGCCGCATTTGGAATACTGCGTCCAGTTCTGGTCGCCACACTACCAGAAGGACGTGGAGGCTTTGGAGAGAGTACAGAGGAGGTTTACCAGGATGTTGCCTGGTATGGAGGGGCTTGGTTATGAGGAGAGATTGGGGAAACTGGGGTTGTTCTCCTTGGAAAGACGGAGGATGAGGGGAGACTTAATAGAGGTGTATAAAATTATGAAAGGCATAGATAGGGTGAACGGTGGGAAGCTTTTCCCCGGGTCGGTGGTGACGTTCACGAGGGGTCATAGGTTCAAGGTGAAGGGGGGGAGGTTTAACACAGATATCAGAAGGACATATTTCACACAGAGGGTCGTGGGGGCCTGGAATGTGTTGCCGGGCAAGGTGGTGGAGGCGGACACACTGGGAACGTTTAAGACTTATCTAGACAGCTATATGAACGGAGTGGGAATGGAGGGATACAAAAGAGTGATCTAGTTTGGACCAGGGAGCGGCGCGGGCTAATTATTCCTGGTTTCTCGTTTCAAGGCTTCATTCTACGATCATCTTGCTGGTGCCAGTACAGAGTGAGACTGCGGATAGTTGGGAACCTGTCTCGGGGGCAGGGGATTCATATGGTGTTCGTGGAAGTGGAAATGACTAGGGTTGGGAAGCATTTTCCGATCGGGGCCATTGTGATCTCCTGGACTCGTTTCGATCGCCTCAGGGGGTCGGAGAGGAATTTCCCAGATTTTTTTTTCCCCATATTGGCCCTGGGGTTTTTCACTCTGGGTTTTCGCCTCTCCCTGGAGATCACATGGGCTGGAATGGGGGGGGTGGGGGTATGTTAATAGGTTGTAATGAACAAAGCATCGTAGCTGTGAGGGACAGCTCGGTGGATAGGATATTGGTATGGAGATAGGCTGGAAAATTGGGCGGGGATCCTGGATTCAGGATTCAATCCTGGACCGGGGAGCGGCGCGGGCTTGGAGGGCCGAAGGGCCTGTTCCTGTGCTGTATTGTTCTTTGTTCTTTGTTCTTTGTTCTATTCCTTTCTCCCCTGAGTTTATCCAGCTTCCCCTTAAATCTATCTATACCACTCACTTCAACAACACCTTGTGGTGGTGAGTTCCACATTCTTGCCACTCTCTGTGTAAAGCCATTTCTCTTGAATTCCCAGTTGGATTTATTAGTGGTGAGATCTTCTGTCCTTGCCGCTGTCAACAGGGAACTCATGGAAGAGGGCCTGTCCTCAGCGGGACTGGAAAATCCTGCTGGCTGGAACGGCAAAGAAAATTCAGCCCATTGGATGAGGCAATATTCAAGTGCTAGCTGATGCAAAGTTAGTGTCTGGCCCTCAAGGGGCAAATCTGGTATCTTCTTTCTCAAACTAGACTGTGCATCCAGCTTAGGGAATCCATCATGGAATAGGGTTTGTCAAACATGTAGCCATGGGGTCAACCATGTCCCTTCAACTCTCTTTGGGAGATTCTGGGGTCAATAAAGCCCCTGCATCACTTCAAGACCATCTATTTATCCATCTATCCTTCTCCCTCTCCTTCTGATAACAATCATTGTTGAAACCTCTTTCTTTGGTCATTTGTCGTGAAGTTTATGCCCTCGAGTAATGAACTCATTGAAGAATGGTAATAGATTTATTTCCATTTACTCATTGAAACTCTTCATTATTCTGAAGAAATGGAATAAACACGGGGATTTCTGTCTCCTTATATCTCCCTAATTGTCTCTTCAGAAACGTTTGTGGGATTTGGACGAAAGGAATGTCACTACAAATTTGCCTAACATACATCTGGTTCTATTAGAAAAAAACTATTAATACTGTGCTGATTCATGAAGGTTACAATAAAAACACAAAGAGACAATGTTTTTTAAATTATATCCTACACGCATTTTGCCAGCTGTTTGTTGTATCAATCAACCAGTAAGAACCCAGTAACCCTGAGATTATGGCTTTTACCCAACCCGACCACATGAATAATGATGATAATCACTGCCTCCTAACAAAATTAACTGTCATTCCTAACTGTATTTCTGGTAAATTACATGCTCCTGACCTTACATTATGTGTCATTGTTTTAAAATTCTTAACCGTTTGCGAGCTGCAGCAATGTTTGTGCATTCTGATCTAACATTAACACAATGATTGGAATATCGGAGGGATGGTGGGACTCTGCGCTGGTGTTCCAACAAGTTGTGGCATTGGGTGATGTCATTAAATATTGTTTTCAGTGTATTTTTCTGATCGAAACTGCAACTTTCAGGAACATTGCTCAAAAATAGAGAGATTAAAAGATGACCCAGTTCAGACAGTTCATGCAAGTAGAATCTGAGAATGATATAACACAAGTAGAGGCCAGTAAGTCCCTTGTGCCTTGGCCACCTCTTCAAACGAGCACCACTTTCAGTCCCTTTCCTGTTGGCCTTTTCCTCGACCCTTCAAATCTCTCCCTTCAGGTTTATATCCAATTCCATTTTGAAAGTTATTCTCAAATCTGTTTCCACCAGCCTTTCAGGCAATGCATTGCCAGGTGGCGGGGCATTTGAGATCTCAGAATGTTGGCCTTGCCCTTTTGTCAGGGTGCCACACCCGGAGTAATTGTTAGCAGTGGAAGCACTAAATTGTTGGTTGTGAGGGTGAAAGAGCTGCAACCTCAGGGGGCAATGGACAGATGGACCCGGGAAAAATAGTGTGTTTCCTTAAAGCACACATCAGGAAGTCAACATAGAATCCCTACACTGTGGAAAGAGGCTATTCAGTCCATCACGTCGGCACCGCCTCTCCGAAACAGCATCCCACCCAAGCCCTCCACTTTGCCCTCTCCCCGTAACCCCACACATTTACCATGGTCAATCCACCCAACCTACACATCATGGCATGGTGACACAGTGGTTAGCACTGCTACCTCACAGTGCTAGGGACCCAGTTCGATTCCTGGCTTAGGTCATTGTCTGTGTGGTGTCTGCACATTCTCCCCATGTCTGCATAGGCTTCATCTGGATGCCCCAGAATCCCCACAATCCAGAAGATGTGCAGTTAGGTGAATTGGCCATGCTAAATTCTCCCCCAGTGTAACCGAACAGGCAACGGAGTGTGGCGACTAGGGGATTTTCACAGTAACTTCATTGCAGTGTTAATGTAAGCCCATTTGTGACAGAGTCATAGAGGTTTACAGCATGGAAACAGGCCCTTCGGCCCAACTTGTTCATGCCGCCCAGTTTTTACCACTAACTTAGTCCCATTTGGCCCATATCCCTCTATACGCATCTTACTCAAGTGTCTAAATGCTTTTTAAAAGACAAAATTGTACCCGCCTCTACTACAGCCTCTGGCAGCTTGTTTCAGAAACTCACCACCCTCTGTGTGAAAAAATTGAGGGTGGTGAGTAATAAATAAACTTTAAAACTTTTGGACACTAAGGGGCAATTTAGCATGGCCAATCCATCTAACCTGCACTTCTTTGGACTCTGGGAGGAAACAAGAGCACCCGGAGGAAACCCACGCAGACACAGGGAAAATGTGCAAACTCTGCACAGACAGTGACCCGAGCTGGGAATCGAACCTGGGTCCCTGGCGCTTTGAAACAGCAGTGTTAAACACTATGCCACCGTACTGCCCAGCAATGAAACTAATTCATATGTTCCCTTCCCTAGACATATTATTCATTGAAAATGAGAAGCTCTTGTGAGCAACTGAGGAGAAAGCATAGGACCATGAGGTAAGCAGAAATGAAGAGAGGTCCTGCCCTTGGGCTGATCACTGTTATATTCCAGATCACAACAGTTTACTGGGTTAAAATACATCTCCAATCTCATTCTTTTGCTATTCTCTTTAAATCCATGTCCTCTGGTTACTGATCCTTCTGCCAATGGAACGAGTTGCTTCTAGCTCCGAGGCAAGAGTGGTGGCCAATGACCCACCGCTTACAGTTGGAGGGAAAGGAATCCTAAACACTGGACAAGATCTGACCTGGTCCAAAACTATCGATTTATTTGTGTTGTGTCATGCTGCCTTTGCTTTGAGACATGGTAGAACTAAGTTTTTAATTTCTGTCATCTTTGGCCATTGAAGTTGGATAAATAGATGAAGGAAAAAGAACAGGAAGTTCGGCTGAACTGGATGAGGTGAAGAAGAGCTGTGGGCGACTACTTTGCAGCATAACACCTGCATGGATCAAAGGGGCTGAATGGCCTGTTTCTATGTTGCACTGTCTATGTAACTCTACATCATTCTACACATAATTCATTCAAAACCTCCCCCACCCCTGATTTTGAACACATCTATTAAATCTGCCCTTTCACCTTCTCTTCTCTAAGAACAATCCCAGCACTTCCATTGAGCTTTTTTTTATTCATTCGTGGGACATGGGTGTCGCCGGCTGGCCAGCGTTTATTACCCATCGCTAGTTACCCTTGGAGGGCAGTTGGGAGTCAACCACATTGCTGTGGTTCTGGAGTCACATGTAGGCCAGACCAGGTAAGGACTGCAGATTTCCTTCCCTGAAGGACATTAGTGAACTGAAGTCCCCCAGCCCTCATGCCATGCTAGTGAATCCCTTCTGTGGCCCAGTTGCTTTACTTAAGGATAGCATTGTACAGCTTCTTCCCTGCTACCATCAGACTTTTGAACAGACCTACCTTGCATTAAGTTGATCTTTCTCTACACCCTAGCTATGACTGCAACGCTACATTCTGCACTCTCTCGTTTCCTTCTCTATGAACGGTATGCTTTGTTTGTATAGCGCACAAGAAACAATACTTTTCACTGAATCCCAATCCATGTGACAATAATAAATCAAATCAAAATCAAATCAACCATCCAAAACGATGGGAATGGCAAGCAGGGAAAATAAAATTTGCATCGAGTTAAACAGAGAACAGCGCAGGTAGTGGGGCAAATGCAATAAATATAAAAACTTAAAATCAAATTGTTTTGGCAATGTTTGTTTAATATCATAAATCTACATCCCAAGAGGCTCCAATATCCAATGTTACAAATACAAAGTTTGCTCATTTCACAAATGCATGTTTTGTGCATCAGTGAGAGGTGTGAATATTGGGAATTGAGTCTGATTCTTTCTGGTCATGAAATACTCCAAGATCAGTTATAGTCCAAATAAATGTCATCAAGGTATCACAATCAATCTCATCTTGCTGGGCTGGGGCATCTCATTGGCTGTTCCATTCAGTGGACTTCCCACTCGCCCGACAGCTCAATAAGATTTTGTCCTGTAACTGACATAGAAACATACAAAATAGAAGCAGGAGAAGGCCATTCGGCCCTTCGAGCCTGCTCCGCCATTCATTTTTATCACGGCTGATCATCAAATTCAATATCCTGATCCCCCCATTCCCCCCCATATCCCTCAATCCCTTTAGCTGTTGGAATTATATCTAATTCCTTCTTGAAATCACATTACGTTTTGGCCTCAACTACTTCCTGTGGTAGTGAATACCTCCCATTTATCCACATTACACTGCATCTGCCATGCAGATGCCCTCACACTCAGCCTGTCCAAATCACGCTGAAGCATCTCTGCATCCTCCTCACAGCTCACCCTCCCACCCAACTTTGTATCATCTGCAAATTTGGAGATAATACCTTTAGTTCCCTGCGCATGTGAGCTGACAACAGTGTGGTGGGGAATCTGGAGCCTCAGTGAATGACAAGGCCAACAGCCTATTTCCTTAACCAATGGGATTTAAGGACTTAGAAAGAAACCGAGGGATGATGGAGATGGAAATCGAATGAATTAGAGTCAAATCGAGGGCAGAAAGTGAAATAAAGAGACAGAAAGAAAGACTGGATTGAAAGAGAGAAAAAAGAGAAAGAAACAAATGTAAGCATAAACCTAGAATGATAATTTGACATTTGTTACAATGTTAAGTGGAATTTATTAGCTGCGGATTAAGTCTCCACAGTGTAAATTGTACACTTTCTGGGTCAGCGAAGTAGGTTGGTATTGCATTAATAATTATCACATTGTTAAAAGGGAGCTCTTAACTACACGCCTTAACTGTCTGCGGCAAGTTTAATGAGCAATTAATTTGAAAATTCAACAAGTTCTTAGAAATAACAGGGAGGCTGAGGAAGAGTGACCCATTTGTATGAAGTGACGTAAATTGTCCAGCAAGTTCTGGAGCTTCCCAACTCTCGGCAAACATTCTCATCCCCTGAAGCTGTCGGGCAATTTGTGTTTTAATAACATTTACATTGTTAACACACTGTTACTGTTCCAGCGAAGGCTTCACCCAATATTTTACCTTCACATCACTGTCCGAACAGCACCCAATTGCTGTGACATTTAAAAGGGAACTCTTCTTTTCTCACAGCTGAAAAACTTGCCCTGCTCTCTGCTGGAGATGAACACATCTTGGAGGAAGTTCAGCCGTTCTCTGTCTTGAGCATTTTTCCAAAAGGAATTGGGAGATTCTGTCTGATGGGTTAGAGCCAATAATTGCTGCCATTACCTTGGGAACAGTAAAACTTCATTGCCTTACTGGTGAATAGAATATCTTCCACTGCTGTCCCTTCAAAGGATAAATAGGTTTGCTTTTGACATCGCTTGGCAATGTGCTATATGAATGCACCAATCTGCAGGTGAGATGATAAACTGGGGCTACATCGACCCTCCCAGGTGGGGGGTCAACTACCCCATTGCATTATTTGGAAGAAGAGCAGGGGAATTCTCCTCAGTGTCCTGAACAATATTTGCCCTGAAACCATCATCTCAAAAGAAAAAAAAAAGTCATGACCTCATCGGTGTTTATGGAGTCTTGCTGTGCAAAAACTGGATGCTGCATTTCCCGCCTCACAACAGTGATCACACTTGAAAGACATTGTCTGTACAGTGATCTGGGGACATCCTGAGGTTGTGAAAAACACGACAGGAATACAAGGATCTTTCTTTATTTATCCCCTCAGGCGCTATGAATAGAAAAGGAGCCCAGATTGGGAGCACTGTGAGCAGCTCTGAGCTCCCTGCCTCCGAAAGGAGATATTGGCTTTGGAAAGGGTGCCGTTTAGATTCACCAGAATGTTCCAAAACCTCCCAGGATTCGTTGATGAAGAGAGATTCCATAAATTAGTCTTGTGTTCCCTGGAATATGGAAGGTCAAGGGGTGATTTGATTGAGGTGTTTAGGATTTTGAAAGGATTGATTCCTCTTGTCGGAGAGTCCAGGACAAGAGGACAGAACCATAAAACCAGGAGAGAAATTGGGAAACACTTGTCAGGCAAAACATGATGGAAATATATGGAACTCCCTCCTGTAACAAGAAATCAATGCCAGATCAATTTTTAATAATTCATTCATGGGACCTGGGCATCACTGGCTGGGCCAACATTTATTGCCCATCCCTAGTTGTCCGAGGGCCGTTGAGAGTCAACCACATTGCTGTGGCTCTGGAGTCACATGTAGGCCAGACCGGGTAAGGACGGCAGATTTCCTTCTCTAAAGGACATTAGTGAAGCAGATGGGTTTTTCCGACAATTGACAATGGTTTCATGGTCATCAGTATATTCTTAATACCAGACATTTTTTATTGAATTCAAATTCCACCAACTGCCAAGGGCGACATGATGGCACAGTGGTTAGCACAGCTGCCTCACAGCACCAGGGACCCAGGTTCGATTCCCGGCTTGGGTGACTGTGTGGAGTTGGGTGACTGTGTGGAGTGGGTGAACGGAGTGAGGATGTAGATCACAGATGAATAGTGGAAGAGGTTTCAGGGATTGAATGGCCTCCTCCTGTCTGTGTGTTCATTCAGCTTCAGAGTTTCAAAATGAGAACATTCAGGGTTTTGTCGAACAGTCAGCTGTCTGGCTGAAACCAGTTTGGAAAGCTTCCCAAATGTTAGCCTCTTACCCAGCACAGCCTGAAAGTCATGCATAGTAACAGTCAGATCAACGTTATTTGATGAATAATGTACTCCAGATCTAAGTTTGCAAAGTCATGTTCCCCGTGTCTGCGTGAGTTTCCTCCGGGTGCTCTGGTTTCCTCCCACAGCCCAAAGATGTGCAGGATAGGTTGATTGGCCATGTTAAATTGCCACTTGGTGTTAGCAGGGTAAATACGTGGGGTTATGGGGATTACGGCTGGGTGGGATTGTGGTCGGTACAGATTCAGTGGGCCAGATGGCCTCCTTCTGCACTGTAGGGATTCTGGGGATTCTATGCCATGGTAGGATTCGAACCTGAACATTAGTTGAGTTTCTGAATTTGTAGACTAGCAATAATACCACCAGGCCGTTGCCTCCCCTGATTAATGATTTTATATCTAAGACAGTTAGATTTCTTGCGAATAAGAGTATGAAGAGATATGGAAGAAAAGTGGGTGAACGGAGTGAGGATGTAGATCACAGATGAATAGTGGAAGAGGTTTCAGGGATTGAATGGCCTCCTCCTGTCTGTGTGTTCATTCAGCTTCAGAGTTTCAAAATGAGAACATTCAGGGTTTTGTCGAACAGTCAGCTGTCTGGCTGAAACCAGTTTGGAAAGCTTCCCAAATGTTAGCCTCTTACCCAGCACAGCCTGAAAGTCATGCATAGTAACAGTCAGATCAACGTTATTTGATGAATAATGTACTCCAGATCTAAGTTTGCAAAGTCATGTTGCAAGACAAATTGCACATATCAGCAGTAGTGGAATAGTCAACAGTGAAAGCAGCTTGTCAACTCCCCTTCAGCCTCTCTTAACTTGCTCCAGACAGTGGGCTGGATCCCAGCCAAGACATTATCCAGTACATCACACAAACCCACCCTGGAGCTTGACGTTGCAACAACAGACCTGCACAGTGGCTAACAGAATCTTGGTCAGACCACACTTGGAGGACTGTGCACAGTCACCATCCCGATCTTCCAAATAAGGGCACAGGGACAGGAGCTGGAATGAAATAAAGCATTTTCAAGGATGGTAGGGATGCAACCGCTGGAAAGTTTGAACAGTGGTTGGTGCTGCTGCCTCAGAGCGTCAGGGACCCGGGTTCGATTCTGGCCTCGGGTCACTGTCTGTGCAGAGTTTGCACGTTCTCCCTGTGTCTGTGTGGGATTCCTCCGGGTGCTCCGGTTTCCTCCCACAGTCCAAAGATGTGTGCAGGTTAGGTTGATTGGCCATGAGAAATTGCCACTTTGTGTCAGGGGGATTATTAGGGTAAATATGTGGAGTTACAGGAATAGGGCTGGGTGGGACTGTTGTCAGTTTAGGCTCGATGGGCCGAATGGCCTCCTTCTGCACTGTAGGGATTCTATGATTCTTAACTCCAGGAAAGAGAAGGCTGATGTGTACCCTGCTGGGTTGAAACAGCACAGAAACAATATAAAACGCGCTACAGGAGGACTAATCAAATTGAGGGACAAAGGCAACTCCAAAAGACTTTCTAACTGCATATTTCTGTAATTTAGTTTCCTTTGTTCAGTCGAATGGTGCCAAAACCAACAAGCAGAAAGATAAAGCCAGATGTGTGTTGCGGAAATGATGCATGTGGCTGTGTTATTTTTGAATCGGAAAGCACTTTTTAAAGAAGAAAAAATAACAAATTCGTTCACACAAAGCCAACCTCTCCCCCTGTTCAAGGTTCACATCAGAACAGCAGGAATCAATGGTGACTGGGTGGCGATGGAATTGACAATCTTTCAGCACTGTCTCAGAGTCTCCAGGTGGTAATGAATCTCCAGGACTCTCCTAGGAACAACGCCCTGAGAAACATCGCCATGACCTTAAAAATATATATTTTCTTTTGCATTTTCTGTGAAAATGTTTGGCTTATTGGTCACAAAATCGTTGCCAATGGGGAAAGGTTGTGTCTGGCTGGTTGTCGATGGGGAAAGGTTGTGTCTGGCTGGTTGTCGATGGGGAAAGTTTGTGTCTGGCTGGTTGTCGATGGGGAAAGGTTGTGTCTGGCTGGTTGTCGATAGGGAAAGGTTGTGTCTGGCTGGTTGTCGATGGGGAAAGGTTGTGTCTGTCTGGTTGTCGATGGGGAAAGGTTGTGTCTGGCTGGTTGTCAATGGGGAAAGGTTGTGTCTGGCTGGTTGTCGATGGGGAAAGGTTGTGTCTGGCTGGTTGTCGATGGGGAAAGTTTGTGTCTGGCTGGTTGTTGATGGGGAAAGGTTGTGTCTGGCTGGTTATCGATGGGGAAAGGTTGTGTCTGGCTGGTTGTCAATGGGGAAAGGTTGTGTCTGGCTGGTTGTCGATGGGGAAAGGTTGTGTCTGGCTGGTTGTCGATGGGGAAAGTTTGTGTCTGGCTGGTTGTTGATGGGGAAAGGTTGTGTCTGGCTGGTTATCGATGGGGAAAGGTTGTGTCTGGCTGGTTATCGATGGGGAAAGGTTGTGTCTGGCTGGTTGTCGATGGGGAAAGGTTGTGTCTGGCTGGTTGTCGATGGGGAAAGGTTGTGTCTGGCTGGTTGTCAAGATTCAACAGTTTGAGATACCCAAGGAGTTTGTTTAGTTTCTGATTGGCTGCAAAGAGGCGGGGCTACTGCAATGCTAGAAACATAGAAGATAGGAGCAGAAGGAGGCCATTCGGCCCTTCGAGCCTGCTCTGCCATTCATCATGAACATGGCTGATCGTCCAACTCAATAGCCTAATCCTGCTTTCTCCCCATAACCTTTGGTCCTGTTCACCCCAAGTGCTATATCCAGCCGCCTCTAGAATACATTCAATGTTTTGGCATCAACCACTTCCTGTGGTAATGAATTCCACAGGCTCACCACTCTTTGAGTGAAGAAATGTCTCCTCACCTCCGTCCTAAATGATCTACCCCGAATCCTCAGACTGTGACCCCTGGTTCGGGACTGAGCCACCATTGGAACATCCTTCCTGCATCTACCCTGTCTAGTCCTGTTAGAATTTTATAAGTCTCTATGAGGTCCCCGCTCATTCGTCTGAATTCCAGCAAAAACAGTCCCAACCTAGTCAATCTCTCCTCACACATCAGTCCCGTCATCCTGATTGACATGTCAAATGGCCAATGGTGGCCAAAGGGGTGGGGCTGATTTGATTTGATTTATTATTGTCACATGTATTAACATACAGTGAAAAGTGTTGTTTCTTGCACCCTATAAAGACAAAGCATACCGTTCATAGAGAAGGAAAGGAGAGAGTGCAGAATGTAGTGTTACAGTCATAGCTAGGGTGTAGAGAAAGATCAACTTAATGCAAGGTAAGTCCATTCAAAAGTCTGACAGCAGCAGGGAAGAAGCTGTTCTTGAGTCGGTTGGTACGTGACCTCAGACTTTTGTATCTTTTTCCCGAAGGAAGAAGGTGGAAGAGAGAATGTCCGGGGTACGTGGGGTCCTTAATTATGCTGGCTGCTTTGCCGAGGCAGCGGGAAGTGTAGACAGTGTCAATGGATGGGAGGCTGGTTTGCATGATGGATTGGGCTTCATTCACAACCTTTTGTAGTTTCTTGCGGTCTTGGGCAGAGCAGGAGCCATACCAAGCCGTGATACAACCAGAAAGAATGTTTTCTATGGTGCACCTGTAAAAGTTGGAGGGCTGTTGGAGGTCATGTGATGAAGCCTCCAGGCATATGTGCAACCAGAGTAGGCAACCATAGCTATAACCCCACCCTGGGCTGAACAACCTTCTCAGAAGTATTGGTTCCACTGTTAAAGCCTAGTTTGAGGTTGGTAGATTTTTAATTGAGTTACAGCCCCAAGGCAGAGAAAGGGAGCAGACCGTTCATGAACCAGCAGAACATACAGGAGGGGCTGAATAGCCTCCTCTTATTCTTGTGTTCCTGTCTGTCATTGACTTGTCAACATGGGTGGAGGCAGCCATCATCTTCTGTTAGCTTGATACAAACCGCCAAGAAACTTTACTTCACAGAGATTTTACAAAGGAATTCCTCAGGTAGGTTGCTGAGTAGAGCCAGTGTTTATTGGCTATTCCTGAACTGAATGTCTCACTGGGTCATTTCAGCAAACAGTTAAGGTGTTGGTGTGGGACTGGAGACACATGGAGACCCAGGAAATTAAAGAAGGCAAATGACCTTCTATAAAGGGCATGAGTGAACCAGTTACTGTATTGCAAGTTCAACCTTATTATCTGGGACATTAGATTTCAAATACTCATAGATAATGGCCAGGATTCTGTCAGGCTGATGGGGGTCCAGTGGTCAATGAATGAGCAGTGAACCCCTGTCAGTTCAGTAGGGGAGGCCTACAGGAATTAACTGGTCTTCGGACACCTAAATGGTGACCGTCAAGCCTTCCCCGCGATTGAGGTCCCCAGTGGCAGAGGATCCGCCTGCCAAGAACCACTAGCCAATCATAGGCCAGCGCTGGTGGGCGGCACGGTGGCACAGTGTTCATACTGTTGTCTCACAGCACCAGGGACCCGGGTTCGAGTCCAGTCTTGGGTCACTGCCTGTGTTGAGGTTGCACATTCTCCCCGTGTCTGTGTGGGTTTCCTCCAGGTGCTCCGGTTTCCCCCCACAGTCCAAATATGTGTGGGTTAGGTGGATTGGCCGTGCTAAATTGCCCCTTAGTGTCAGGGGGATTAGGAGGGTAAATGTGGCCTGGGTGGGATTGTTGTCGGTGTAGGCTTGATGGGCCAAATGGCCTCCTTCTGTACTGTAGGGATTCTGTGAGTGGTGGCTGCTGCTTTTATCACAGCTCCCAGAGGCCTAGGATCATAGTGAGCCTTATTTATTTATTAATTAGACACAGAGTACCTGACTACAAGGAAGACCACACCGCACCGCCCCCCCACACAACCCCCCCCCGCCCCCCCACAACCCCCTCCCCCCCGCCCCCCCCACAACCCCCTCCCCTCCCGCCCCTCCCATCTCTGCAGGCTCCTGACAAACCCAACAGGTTTTGCTGGCTTCCCATCCAGGGATGTGCAAAAGACTTGTGGCCCCCATTTAACCCTCGAGTTACTGCTAAATTCCAATGTGCTCAGCGACAATTGTCCCACTGATGAGCTGGATTGACATTCTGCCAGCAGCCAGGAATCCTGCGGCAGTCCCTTCCGCCCTCCGATTAAATCAGGAGCGGGAGACTGAGGAGAGGTCCCTTTCCTGATGAAATGGGCCATGATTGGCTGCACTATATCCAGGTCTAAAACTGCACCTTTACCAACATAATTTCAGACTTTTACATGTATTTAGCTAACTGTAGCTTATCAGTTTTGAATGACAATTTTAAAAAATCTGTTTTACTCACAAATAACTCCAAATCCTGTTCATCTCTCACAATGCACACAGACGTACAATAGCCCCTGCTACAAGCAATACTTAGATTTTAAAATTCTCATTCTCACGATCAAATCATCCCTCCAAGATCGCAGCCCCTATCTTTGTAACGCCCACCAATTTATTTATTTGTTTATTTTTTAGTGTCACAACTAAGGCTTACATTCACACTGCAATGAAGTTACTGTGAAAATCCCCTAGTCGCCACACTCCAGCACCTGTTCGGGTCAATGCACCTAACCAGCACGTCTTTCAGACTGTGGGAGGAAACCAGAGCACCCAGAGAAAACCCGGTCACTGTTTGTGTGGAGTTTGCATGTTCTCCTCGTGCCTGCGTGGGAATCGAACCCAGGTCCCTGGCGCTGTGAGGTAGCAGTGCTAACCACTGTGCCACTGTGCCGCCCACACCTCTGGGAGGTACTTGTATTCCTCCAATTTAATCATCTCTGATTTTAATTGTTCCGATGTGGAGATGCCGGCGTTGGACTGGGGTAAACACAGTAAGAAGTTTAACAACACCAGGTTAAAGTCCAACAGGTTTATTTGGTAGCAAAAGCCACACAAGCTTTCGAGGCTCTGAGCCCCTTCTTCAGGTGAGTGGGAATTCTGTTCACAAACAGAACTTATAAGACACAGACTCAATTTACATGAATAATGGTTGGAATGCGAATACTTACAACTAATCCAGTCTTTAAGAAACAAAACAATGGGAGTGGAGAGAGCATCAAGACAGGCTAAAAAGATGTGTATTGTCTCCAGACAAGACAGCCAGTGAAACTCTGCAGGTCCACGCAACTGTGGGAGTTACAAATAGTGTGACATAAATTCTGATTCTAGGATCGCATGATAAAGACTCAGGAGGAAAAAAGCAGAAATATTTATGTGAAATAGTGTGACATAAACCCAATATCCCGGTTGAGGCCGTCCTTGTGTGTGCGGAACCTGGCTATCAGTTTCTGCTCCGCGACTCTGCGCTGTCGTGTGTCGCGAAGGCCGCCTTGGAGAACGCTTACCCGAATATCAGAGGCCGAATGCCCGTGACCGCTGAAGTGCTCCCCAACAGGAAGAGAACAGTCTTGCCTGGTGATTGTCGAGCGGTGTTCATTCATCCGTTGTCGCAGCGTCTGCATAGTTTCCCCAATGTACCATGCCTCGGGACATCCATCCACCAGGTACACGGTACATACTCTTGCAACTCGGCCAACGTTGTCTACCTGATACGCTGCAAGAAAGGATGTCCCGAGGCATGGTACATTGGGGAAACTATGCAGACGCTGCGACAACGGATGAATGAACACCGCTCGACAATCACCAGGCAAGACTGTTCTCTTCCTGTTGGGGAGCACTTCAGCGGTCACGGGCATTCGGCCTCTGATATTCGGGTAAGCGTTCTCCAAGGCGGCCTTCGCGAC
Organism: Mustelus asterias; assembly: GCF_964213995.1. Classification (NCBI taxonomy): domain Eukaryota; kingdom Metazoa; phylum Chordata; class Chondrichthyes; order Carcharhiniformes; family Triakidae; genus Mustelus; species Mustelus asterias. Next base: position 2,965,006 of record NC_135810.1, on the reverse strand, counting down.
ACACGACAGCGCAGAGTCGCGGAGCAGAAACTGATAGCCAGGTTCCGCACACACAAGGACGGCCTCAACCGGGATATTGGGTTTATGTCACACTATTTCACATAAATATTTCTGCTTTTTTCCTCCTGAGTCTTTATCATGCGATCCTAGAATCAGAATTTATGTCACACTATTTGTAACTCCCACAGTTGCGTGGACCTGCAGAGTTTCACTGGCTGTCTTGTCTGGAGACAATACACATCTTTTTAGCCTGTCTTGATGCTCTCTCCACTCCCATTGTTTTGTTTCTTAAAGACTGGATTAGTTGTAAGTATTCGCATTCCAACCATTATTCATGTAAATTGAGTCTGTGTCTTATAAGTTCTGTTTGTGAACAGAATTCCCACTCACCTGAAGAAGGGGCTCAGAGCCTCGAAAGCTTGTGTGGCTTTTGCTACCAAATAAACCTGTTGGACTTTAACCTGGTGTTGTTAAACTTCTTACTTTAATTGTTCCGCCATTGCCAACTGTGTCTTCAGCTGCCTGGGCACTAAGCTCTGGAATTCCTTCCCTAAACCTCTCTGCCTCTCTACCTCCTTAAAGATGAAACTCAAAATCTATCTCATTTGGCCAAATGTTTTGGCCATGCACTCTAATAAAGAGTTCAGTCTTGCAAAGGGTCATGAACGAAGCCCAGTCCATCACGCAAACCAGCCTCCCATCCATTGACTTTGTCTACACTTCCCTCTGCCTTGGGAAAGCAGCCAGCATAATTAAGGACCCCATGCACTCTTCCACCTTCTTCCCTCGGAAAAAGATACAGAAGCCTGAAAACACATACCAACCGGCTCAAGAACAGCTTTTCCCTGCTGCCATCAGACTTTTGAATGGTCCTATCATATATTAAGCTTATTTTTCTCTTGACCTTATCTGTAACTATCTGTAGGGGGACACGATGGCCTAGAGGCATTATCGCTAGACTATTAATCCAGAGATTAAGCTAATGTTCTGGGGACCTGGGTTCGAATCCCGCCACGGCAGATGGTGGAATTTGAATTCAATAAAAAAAAATCTGGAATTAAGAATCTACTGATGACCATGAAACCATTGTCGATTGTCAGAGAAATCCATCTGGTTCACTAATGTCCTTTAGGGAAGGAAATCTGCCATTCTTACCTGGTCTGGCCTACATGTGACTCCAGAACCACAACAATGTGGTTAACTCTCAACTGCCCTCTGGAAACTCGGGATGGGCAATAAATGCTGGCCAGCCAGCGACGCCCATGTCCCACGAATTAATTTTAAAAACTGCAACACTACATTCTGCACCCTTTCCTTTCCTTCTCTATGAACGGTATGCTTTGTCTGTATAGCGCGAAGAGACAATACTTTTCACCGTATCCCAATACATGTGACAATAATAAATCAAATCAATTCAAATTTTGTTTTATAAAAACATAGCTTTGTAAAACTATGGCCTCGCCCTGGCTGGGATTCTTCGACCTCGCCCGTGGCCGGAAGTCTCCAACCTCGCCCGCAGCTGGGATTCTCCGTTCCTGCTGCAGTGAATGGCATTTTGGCTGAGCACCAAGTTCTGCGTTCTCACTGGCAACGGGGCGTCCGAGATTGGAGAATCCACCCCACATCTCCACAAAAGCCCCTTTGTACCTGCTCCACCATTCACTCAATCACCTCAACTCCATATTCCTGCACTATCCCCACATCCCACAATTCCCTTTAGAATCCACAACTCTTACCACAGAATTGTTGCGGCACAGAAGGAGGTTATTCGGCCCATCATGTCTGCCCTAACTCTCCAGATGAGCATTGTGACTTTCTGTCATTCTCCTGCTTTTTCCCCGTATCCCTGCACATTGTTTCTATTCAAATAATCATCTAATGTCCTCTCGAATGCTGTGACTGAACCTGCCTCCACCACACTTCCAGGCAGTGAATTCCAGACTCGAACTGTAGTCTTGAATATATTCAGTAACTGGGCAGCTTGCTAGGGTAGAGAATTCAAAATATTTACAACCTCCTGAGTGAAGAAATTTATCTTCCTCTTGCTCCTAAATGGATGGTCCCTTATTCTGAGGTTGTGACCCCTGGTTCCAGACTCTTCAACCAGAAGAAATTATCACGGTGATAGGTTTTAAAGAGAGGGAGAGGTGGAGAGGCTAAATTTTGGGCATTGTGTATATTCCAAGAGGATTGGTGAAGTGTGAATTGGGTGAGGGGCTGGTTTATTACTGGAGACGGGAGAAGAAAATGATTTGTGTGTGATCACTGACCATTCATAAAACCTAGTCACGGCTGCATGCAATTTTACACCGCCCATTCTGAAATGGACATTAATACATCGGTTAACGAGAATTCTGATAGAGTTTCGGGCTTTAAATCATGATGAAGGACTAAAATAAATTAATTTGAGTTTCCTTAACTCCGACCTATAAAAGAAAGAGAAAATATGGTGCAGTTCTTTTAAAATGTCTTGGGATATGCATTATAAACATGTAAATAAGCAATTTAATTTGGACTATAACTAAATAGCTGGAGGACAAAGTGCAAACATGAGAAATTTCAACTGAAAAGGTTTAGAAGAATATTCTCCACAGAGTAATAAATGCGCTGGACAGACTCCCACGCAAAACTATTAATACTTTGCCAATTAATTCCTTTAAAACATGATGACTATTCAGCTAGGAAAGGAACTCTCAGATAAGCTGAGTCAGAGTGGGCAGTCGTCACTCCTCTGAGTTCGAAAGTTATGTGTTTATATCCCATTGTTCGGACATCAGATCAGAAACTCTAGTGTATATTATGAAGCAACATTAGATCCCAACAATTTGCTATTTTAACATTAATGTGAGGATAGGATGTTTCACTCCAGGCACGATTCTACTGACATACTAGGGAGCTTTTATCAAAACAAACTTTATTTAAAACACAGTTTAGCTACAACAAATTAATTAGCTTAATTTTTAACAATTGAACATTACATAAACATGACAAGATACAACTCTTAACTGATGACCTACCAATATGAGTTCCAATTAAGTGCTGTTCTTCTTATGGACTTAAACTCCTCTTTATGATTAGTTAGCAAAATATAGGCATACTTGCTTTTCTTAGGTTAACGGTCCTGCAGCTTTCAGAACACCTCTAGAGACAGAAAGACATTGCTTTCCTCTGGCAGCCCAAGCAACAACTGTTTGTATTTTAAAATAAAACGGAAACTTTCTCTTTCCTGCAAGCTTAATCCATTAATCACATGACTCTGCCTCATCAATCAATAATCCAACACTCACATGACTCTGCATTCCCAGTTTAAAACCCCAGGGGAACCTAAATAAACAAAAGGTCCATTAACTGTACAAAGTGACACATTTTTGCTAAAATCAGTTATTACCCTACATTCTCAGCATTTGAGCTGTATGTTTATCAGACAAATCAACTCTTGTACCGGGCGACACGGTGACACAGTGGGTTCGATTCCCAGCTTGGGTCACTGTCTGTGTAGAGTTTGCACGTCCTCCCTGTGTCTGCGTGGGTTTCCTCCAGGTGCTCCGGTTTCCTCCCACAGCCCAATAATGTGTGGTTAGGTTGATTGGCCATGCTAAATTGCCCCTTAGTGTCAGGGGGTTTAGCAAGGTAAATGCATGGGGTTATGGGGATAGGGTCTGTGTGGGATTGTGGCCGGTGCAGACTCGATGGGCCGAATGGCTTGCTTCCACACGGTAGGATTCTATGATTCTATGAAAATACTGTCTCTTAAAGCAGCTCCACCTTAAACATAAAGGCTGGAATTTTCCGGCCATTCATGCCGGCGGGATTCCCCAGTTCCGCTGCAGTGAACGGAGACTTGGCTGAGCGCCAAATTCTCTGTCCTTGCTCACAGCGGCGGCGGGGCGTGAATAGCCGAGAAATTGCAGCCAAAACATTTCAAAATAACACAATATCATCACACCTACTCCAGGACATTGAGCACAACATCTAGCTGACAGTCCCACTGCAACACTGAGAGAGTGCTGCACTGTTGAATGTGTTCACCTTATTCTGAGATGTTAAACTGAGGCCCCTCTCTGCCTCTCACAGGTGGACATAAAGGTTCTCACAGTTGCTATTTACAGGACGAGGTGGGAGACTTGACCCTGGAGTTCTGGTCAATATTTATTCCTCAACCAAACAGATTAGATAGTCATTGGCACA